>NC_135760.1:5658517-5741017 GCF_052425735.1 Oculina patagonica
GGCCATCAACTTGGAAGCTATGAGATTAATAAAATATCACTGAGCTGTTTTGATGATAAACGGTATATACTTGATGATGGCTTAACAAGTTATGCTTACGGGCATTATAATATAAAGCAATAATTTTCATTATGATTTCTAGTGTAAGAGATTTTTAAACGCACCTTGATTTCAAAATTTTAAAAAGAGTATAAGAGATTTTTTTATTTTGATTAAAGGGTTTAGCAAGGGTTGGTTTTTAAGGCTTGGTTTTTTCATTTTGGTTTTCAAACTTGATTCCATTTTGGTTTTCAGTTTGGCTTCGAGGTTTGGTTTCATTTTTTATTCTATTTTTGATTTCATTTTTGATTTCATTTTTGATTCCATGTTTGATTCTATTTTTTGATTCTATTTTTGATTCTATTTTTGAATCCAGTGCTGTGAGTAGTATAGGAGTTGGGGATGTAAGAGATAATAAAAATTTTTATGATCTCGTACCCCCAACTCCTATACTACTTTCGGTAGCCTCGTCCAGGCATTTGGTTAGCTGGGGAGCAGCGCAAATAGAAGCGATCGAAAAATAACGCCAGGGGATGTGGAGGACCGATCTTCGCGCTGCACCTCAATAAACCGAACGCTTGGAACAGGCTAAGCTTTTAGTATAGACCGAAAGGGGCATTGCATCGGGTTTTCGTGCAAGAAAGCATCTCTGACTGAAATTCAGCTAGATGACGATCACAATAAATTTACAAGGATATTTGATTGAGTTTTTACCTAATCACATTTTGCTTTTGTACTTGGCGTTTTCAGATATCGTTTTGGCTGTCGTCAAGTAGCCATAGACGAGAAGCACCAGATTCGAGCGTTCACTGCAGATCAAAACGAAGTTACCACTGTCAGTATAACGACAACATTAACCATCGCTCTGGTGAGTTCAATTATTTCTGAATGTCGGTAAATTTTGTTAAATACAATGCCCTCAGTTGTAATGAGTTTACATGGTGTTGCTTTGTTACAATGTGTGACACTTTTACCAGCCTTTTTCATGTGATAACACTCTGAACAGTTGTAATAACCTTTTATTCCCAAACGTGACCACTTTTAGGCGGGGCAGAAATCAATCTTGTACTCAGATCTCCGACGGGCACTTGTTCACCCTTCACATATTGGATTTTGGGTTCAAAAGTTTCAGATGGTCTTATGTGCAAAGGGGTCTAAAGGGTTAAAATGGCGACTGGGATTTGCCTAATTTTTCACTGGGAAAATGGGATTTGGGCAACTGGGGCTGGGAATCACAAACACAAAATTGGGAATGGCATTGGGATGTGGGCAAACCATGGACTGGGAAATGGGATTTGGGCAAAATTTGGGCTGAGGAATGGGATTTATTCCCCCCTCCTCCTTCAGGACCCTCTGCAAACAGCCAAACTGCAATAAGCCAAGTAATCAGTACCGCGTGGCATGAAGCCGATGTTAAAAGAGTGTAGAAGATCTATAATGTTACAACAAAAGACATGACTAGTTTTTGTTTCCTTTAGGACTTTATCACTGCTATTCCTCTCTCAAAATGGAAACAGCAATATTTGGTGCCAGCGGAACAGTGCATTAGTAACGGCCTCTCGTGCATTCAATCAGCGTATCCCACTCCGACTGATGCTGTAAAGATCGAAGCTGAAGATCGGTTTAAAGGCGGTGACAGAGCTCCTTACTACATTATGGACCACAGGGCGAGCTTGAAGCATTTGAAAGTAGGAGAGGTACATTCTTTAGAAGGATTTTATTGGAGGACACTGTATTCTTGTAGAGAGGTTCTTCAATGCCAATTGCCTGTTACTCTGAATCAGAGCAAAGCCGAAATATTGCTATTCAAATCTAACAGCAATCGTGATTGGCTAAAACCAACCATCGCATTGTTTTTGTTCGCGTTGTGATTGGTTTGCTATGATTAGAATTTAGTGATTATTATGTTAGTGATTGTCTGAGTGATAACTTTGATTGTACAACAGTCATTACAAAATCACTCTAAACTTTATTTAGTTTCGTCCTTGTTATTGTTAAAAGATTGACATCATCGTTGAAGCATGTCTCATAAACATACTAAACCTACTTACATGGTCAAAACACCAAACCCAAGGACAGTTCAAAAAGAAAAGAGGGCCACACATTCCGCTAAATAATGTTCGAATTTTTCCTTTTTTCTCAGAAAACTGTTCACTTCTCCGGAACAGCAGCCACCGGGCGCTACTACGTCATTGTTCATTTCTACCAGCCGAACTTTCTCTCATTTCTGGGGAAAGTTGTCATCAGTGGACAGAACGCCGCGTCGACCCTGCTGAGGTTCCGTTACTGCCCTCACGTGTCTGGCTGCAGAGCCATAGGCACGTCACAGTACAGGGAGGGTATGAGTGAATCGATTTACATTGGAAGACAGAACAACATTCTTGTCAGCATCGCGATTCCTGAGGATAAGGGCGTTTGGATTGTAAGTGGTTTACAGATCAGTTTATCAAAGATTTCACGATCATGGGGTGCTATTTTTAAAGCAGGGCAACACGACTCAATGTACAGTGCCTGTTTGTTAAATGATTTCCGATTTTCTATGAAATGTTTGCCACATCTGCCCTACTTTCAAAATAACTACCGCGACCGCGAAGTCTGCTGCTGTTTTTTTTAAGTGCTACCTAACCGTAAAATGTTGAAAGACACATGAATGACGTACATTGAAAAGGTCAAACATTGTGCAAGTGCATACTTTTTGGAAAAACCGCGCAATTTTGATCTAGATTTTTTATGATACAATGTTATTCCGAAAAAAGTCTCCTTTTTCAAGCAGACGGGCCACAATCACAAAAAAACTGGGGGGTATCGTCATAATACGCCGCGTTCTCCGTTTGAACAAAATGAACGGATAATTGATGTTGTCAAGAGACAATTTTTGGTCTCCTTAAGCGCATGTCATCGGTATGAAATTTTTTGGCTCTCATCTCAAACTTATCTTAAAAGTGTTCAGAAACTGGCGTCCTAAAAAAATCTGTTTACTCAAGCTTTACGCTACCCAGCGAGACAGGATTCCCTTCTGTTTCTACTCGGGAGATACATGTATGTTTCCTCTCGTCTCTCCTCTAAAAGAAAGAGAAGGCAATCTCTATCTAGAAGGGTAGCTCAACTTCTCAATCTTCACAGACTTCAATTCACTGTCATTATTCTTCCTTTCAGGATTATGTGCTATTGGTTCCAATTTCGTCATTCTCGCCATCTCTTCTTGAAGTAAACCCGATCGACGTAACTCAAGATTTTATCCAGGATTGTGGGCAGTACACCTTTTTCCTGAAAGATTCGTCTTCGAAATTCTGTCTTCGCTCGGCCTTTACCATTACAACGCGGTTCAATAGCGGCGCGTTAAAATGCAACTGCGATGGACTGGGATCTACCAAAACTAGCTGTCAATCATTTGGCGGACAATGTATTTGCAGACCAAACGTGATTGGTCGAGCGTGTGACAGATGTAAAAGCGGTTACATTGGGTTTCCTTATTGTAGAAAATTAGTGACTTGACAAACGTCAAGAGAACTCGTGATTTGATTTTCTGACAATGTCAATTGTACCTTCCTTAGCTAGCGTTACCTATGCATGATGGCTTCCTGCGTTGTAATGTTTGTCACTTATCATAACATTTGTAATTTAAGATATTAAATAAATACTTATTTAGTGGATTTATAGTTTAACTTAATTGAACTAAAGAGAGGTTAACATTAATTCTGATTCACGAAAAAACTGATTTCCTCGCTTGTGCTGTATAAGCTTTTTTATGTGTGTGAAGTGAAGTGAGTTCCATAGTAGTGAGTTCCCTAGTAGTGAGTTCCCTAGAAGTGAGTTCCCTAGTAGTGAGTTCGCTAGTAGTGAGTTCCCTAGAAGTGAGTTCCTTAGAAGTGAGTTCCCTAGAAGTGAGATCCATAGTAGTGAGTTCCCTAGTAGTGAGTTCCCTAGAAGTGAGTTCCATAGTAGTGAGTTCCCTAGTAGTGAGTTCCTTAGAAGTGAGTTCCCTAGAAGTGAGTTCCATAGTAGTGAGTTCCCTAGTAGTGAGTTCCCTAGAAGTGAGTTCCATAGTAGTGAGTTCCCTAGAAGTGAGTTCCTTAGAAGTGAGTTCCCTAGAAGTGAGTTCCATAGAAGTGAGTTCCTTAGAAGTGAGTTCCCTAGAAGTGAGTTCCATAGTAGTGAGTTCCCTAGTAGTGAGTTCCCTAGAAGTGAGTTCCATAGTAGTGAGTTCCCTAGTAGTGAGTTCCCTAGAAGTGAGTTCCCTTGTAGTGAGTTCCCTAGTAGTGAGTTCCATAGTAGTGAGTTCCCTAGTAGTGAGTTTCCTAGAAGTGAGTTCCATAGTAGTGAGTTCCCTAGTAGTGAGTTCCCTAGAAGTGAGTTCCCTAGAAGTGAGTTCCCTAGAAGTGAGTTCGATAGAAGTGAGTTCCATAGTAGTGAGTTCCCTAGTAGTGAGTTCCCTAGAAGTGAGTTCCATAGTAGTGAGTTCCCTAGAAGTGAGTTCCATAGTAGTGAGTTCCCTAGAAGTGAGTTCCTTAGAAGCGAGTTCCCTAGAAGTGAGTTACCTAGAAGTGAGTTCCCTAGTAGTGAGTTGCCTAGAAGTGAGTTCCATAGAAGTGAGTTCCATAGTAGTGAGTTCCCTAGAAGTGAGTTCCCTAGAAGTGAGTTCCATAGAAGTGAGTTCCTTAGAAGTGAGTTCCCTAGAAGTGAGTTCGATAGAAGTGAGTTCCATAGTAGTGAGTTCCCTAGTAGTGAGTTCCCTAGAAGTGAGTTCCATAGAAGTGAGTTCCTTAGAAGTGAGTTCCCTAGTAGTGAGTTCCCTAGAAGTGAGTTCCCTAGAAGTGAGTTCCCTAGAAGTGAGTTCGATAGAAGTGAGTTCCATAGTAGTGAGTTCCCTAGTAGTGAGTTCCCTAGAAGTGAGTTCCATAGTAGTGAGTTCCCTAGAAGTGAGTTCCATAGTAGTGAGTTCCCTAGAAGTGAGTTCCTTAGAAGGAGTTCCCTAGAAGTGAGTTACCTAGAAGTGAGTTCCCTAGTAGTGAGTTACCTAGAAGTGAGTTCCATAGAAGTGAGTTCCATAGTAGTGAGTTCCCTAGAAGTGAGTTCTTAGAAGTGAGTTCCCTAGAAGTGAGTTCATAGAAGTGAGTTCCTTAGAAGTGAGTTCCCTAGAAGTGAGTTCCCTAGAAGTGAGTTCCATAGAAGTGAGTTCCTTAGAAGTGAGTTCCTAGAAGTGAGTTCGATAGAAGTGAGTTCCATAGTAGTGAGTTCCCTATTAGTGAGTTCTCTAGAAGTGAGTTCCATAGTAGTGAGTTCCCTAGAAGTGAGTTCCATAGTAGTGAGTTCCCTAGAAGTGAGTTCCTTAGAAGTGAGTTCCCTAGAAGTGAGTTCCATAGAAGTGAGTTCCCTAGAAGTGAGTTCGATAGAAGTGAGTTCCATAGTAGTGAGTTTCCTAGTACTGAGTTCCCTAGAAGTGAGTTCCATAGTAGTGAGTTCCCTAGAAGTGAGTTCCATAGTAGTGAGTTCCCTAGAAGTGAGTTCGATAGAAGTGAGTTCCATAGTAGTGAGTTCCCTAGAAGTGAGTTGCCTAGTAGTGAGTTCCCTAGAAGTGAGTTCCTTAGAAGTGAGTTTCCTAGTAGTGAGTTCCCTAGTAGTGAGTTCCCTAGTAGTGAGTTCCTTAGAAGTGAGTTCCCTAGAAGTGAGTTCCATAGTAGTGAGTTCCCTAGAAGTGAGTTGCCTAGTAGTGAGTTCCCTAGAAGTGAGTTCCTTAGAAGTGAGTTTCCTAGTAGTGAGTTCCCTAGTAGTGAGTTCCCTAGAAGTGAGTTCCTTAGAAGTGAGTTCCCTAGAAGTGAGTTCCATAGTAGTGAGTTCCCTAGTAGTGAGTTCCCTAGAAGTGAGTTCCATAGTAGTGAGTTCCCTAGTAATGAGTTCCCTAGAAGTGAGTTCCATAGTAGTGAGCTCCTTAGTTTTGAGTTCCTTAGAAGTGAGTTCCCTAGTAGTGAGTTCCCTAGAAAGGAGTTCCCTAGTAGTGAGTTCCCTAGAAGTGAGTTCCCTAGAAGTGAGTTCCATAGTAGTGAGTTCCCTAGTAGTGAGTTCCCTAGAATTGAGTTCCATAGTAGTGAGTTCCCTAGTAGTGAGTTCCCTAGAAGTGAGTTCCATAGTAGTGAGTTCCATAGTAGTGAGTTCCCTAGTAGTGAGTTCCCTAGAAGTGAGTTCCCTAGTTGTGAGTTCCCTAGAAGTGAGTTCCTTAGAAGTGAGTTCCCTAGAAGTGAGTTCCATAGCTACAACAGAGCAGTTGATGTCTACAATTAGGTTATTCTTGTAGTGTGAGTTATTGTTTTTGAGTCAATTGGCACAGCCTTTAGATAAATAATTCCTTCCTTCAATGGCACTAAACTTATTTTTCTTAATTATTGACATATGTGTCCAGGGCTCACCAAAACCCCGTCCGGTCGTCTGGGACAAGTAGATTTTCCTGTCGGGCAAGCGATTGTCATGCTACTTGCCCGACGGGCAAGGGCATGCAACCAAATATTAATTTCTAAAACAAGGATTTTGAAACAAGCAGTACTTTTTGGCCTATTTGTCATGGGTAATCAAAGGTTATAAATGAACTTTTACAAAAACTAAAGGAAACCTAAATGAACACGCAGGCTCCTTTGAACAAGGCTTCACGACAGTGATAAATTCACCGTTTTGCAAGCCTTTAAGACCTTCATTTTTGGTTCTTATTTACCATAGAATCAGCCACACAAAAAAAGTAAGGCAATTAAACAACAATTATAATGCATCAAAAACTGTTCCAATGAACGATTTGATTCGAAATGGTTCTCAATGGTTTTCGGATTTGTTGAAATGTGTTGCCAATGTCTCAAAACACATTCCAAATGTTTTAAAACAGTTTTGAAATGATTTTCAATGGAATTTTCATTTCATTAAAGAGGTGATTAAATGGGTTGTCAATCTTCCAAAATGTTTGAAAATGCATTGAAACATGAAATGGTATAATGGTCCATTCCTTTAAGGGTCGTTTTCACAAATAGGGTCACAATTTCCCTGCGAGGGTGTTCCCTGGGGGTGGGGTCATGAATTATTAATAAGTTTAAGAACCTGGGCAAGGGGGAAAAGTGTCCGGGAAAGCAAAATTTGAGCGTTACTTGCCCCATGGGCAAGCTGGAATTCAAGTTTTTGTCGAGCCCTGTGTGAGTCACTTAATTTTTTCGTCATGTTATGTTCGCGACACTCATTGTTCGCGTCACTTTAATTTCGCGATTTTTTTGGAATCGCGAAATTCGCGAAATTAACGTGTCGCGAAAAGTTCATGTAATAAGGTAGTGAGCCCTAGAAGTGAGTTCCCTAGTAATAGTGAGTTCCTATAGTAGTGAGTTCCCTAGAAGTGAGTTCCCTTTTGAGTTCTGTAGTGAGTTCCCTAGTGAGTCTTTTGCACCGTTACTGAAGGAATTGATGCAAAAATAAACATTCCAGAAGTCTTTCGAAGAACAGACTACAACCTTACGTTTTATAACTTATATGAGAAGTTCCATGTGTCCGCTTTATCGAGCAAAACTTGAGATTGGTACTACAAAAGTGTCCGTAATTGCGTAATAGCGAGAGTCCGTAAAAATTTTCCGTAAAAACTCTTTTGCTTTTGTTGGGGATCGGGATTTTGTCAGCTGGTGTCCGTAATAGCGGGGTGTCCGCAAGGGGGGAGTTGACTATACTTTCGATACAACTGAAACCCTCTCTATTCCCATTAGATTAATGTAGGCAGCTTTGTCGGCCAGGTCCGGACCGATTTTTTGACAGGTCCATACGCAATTTCTTTTGTCGTGTAAACGAGGCAGAAGAACAGAGGGCGGGAAGTGAGAGTCCCAAGGAAGCGAAACTGTGGCGACGCAAAGGCCGTTCCGTAAGGATTCCACCCTTTTTCTATCAGGTTCCTGCACCAAGTTCCTCCCCACTTCTTAAGTGTGCGTTACCTGAGCTCTCTAACAATTAAGATGGAAACACGCGCCCAACTTACGGTCTTATCAGTACATGCTGAAGCAAAATCAAAACGACGCACTTAACTCCGCTTGCAAGGTATGCAGCGTTCCAATTCGAGTCTGACTGTTTTATTGCGTGGAGGTGGTGATCACAGTCGAGTTACTGTTTACGTCAGTCATTAGAAAAGTCACTCTTACATAAGAAGTAAAGGTCTTTATAATTTTATAGAGAGATATGGACATTGCACTTATGTCCAGGATTGAACGCAAGTATTGTTTATAAAGTACTTCATGTTTGACTGTATTATGTTACATTTAATATTACTCATATATGACAGATTTTGGTGTGTTTTGGTGAACTTTTATTAATGGGACACTTTTTATGGTGTTGGAACGTGATCTTTTTTTTTTATCCGAATATCTGGACATTTTAGTCGTGACGTCTTCTAAAAGCTGCTCTGATCAGAGAGAAAAAATCGCGAAAAGGAGCCAGTCGAGCGCGGTCTGGATAGGAAGATCTCGCAGGGGAGCTTCCCTGGGAGAACGCGCTCGTTTTAATGATTTTTTCGACTCGCGCTCGCAGATTGTTTTCGTCCTATACCCCGCTAGGGAGCCTGTTCACAGGCTACTTTACAAGTAATATACACATTGTACAATGTTGAGTCTGCGACTGACATTTGAATAGTCGCTCAAGTATAAGAAGTTAAGGTCTTTCCGTGTAACAAAAGTACGCACTTGTGGTTTCTGGTCGACAGAAAAGACGCTTTAATATACGAAGTTAGGGTCTTCACATGTACTGTAATAATAATAAGGTCTGGGTAAACATGTTAACACTTAAGCAGAAGAAGAACCAGATAACCAACCAGTTATGGACACTGGAACTGATAGAAATGTCAAATGTTTCGAGCAGGTTGACAAGCTTTTGAAACATCTTCCTATTGCATCCAAGCGAGCTTAACTTTCATGAAAGAAGAAACAACTGTACAGTTAGCGCCACTGAAAGAACTAAGACTACAAAATGCTCAAATAAGCAAATCTATACTGCTGCGTGGAGGGACCCCGGACCAACACCACAACCTCTCCAGTGCTACTCGTAGAAGAAAGCAATTTCACAAGACCAGGTACGGCACAAAAGCCTACTCCAAACCCACAACCACGGGCAAGAGAAAAATGTCCTGACGAAACAAAGCCCACAATTTCTCTAGTGCAAGAGTTTCTTAAAGACTTGTTGGTAGTCTGAGCCTGCGGACCTTTGTGCAGAGGTTCTACGGGTCCAGAGGCGTCCTTGCATTTCGTGAGTTTTGATGTGTCCTCTTTTGAAGGAATCGCCAAGGCTGAGTTGGGTACAGGGACGTTTCGATTGACCATACGTATTAGAACGCATACCAGAGAATTGAGATCATCTTTCGTGACAGAATTCAAATCTTCCATTTGTGGAGGTGTCTTACTCATCGTCACGTAATGTTCGGAGCCTCTCTTACGTGGCTTTTTGTCACGCAAAACATAGTTCCGCAAGGCAGATAGTTTGGAGCGTGACCGCAACACGTAAAGAGGCTGGACAACTGAGGTGTCCATCTGAGGCGACTCGCTTGCAACAGCACTACCTTTAGTTAAATCACCAGTAATCTCGTTGCGATCTCCATCGCTGAATGGCTGGAAGCTGCCTCGCAAGTGCTCCAGTCTTTAACGAGTTCTCTCCATGGAGGACTAAATGGGGATCTTGCACCTAATTTGTCATAATTAGGTCTTTTTGCCGGTGGGTATCGCTTGTACTTTGCCTCGCCATCCTCTTTCAATTTCTTATTGTGCGCCTCTCCTGCAGGGGTGTCTGGGAAGTCATTCGGAAAGAACAGCACTCCTTGTTCAAGGGCTAACGTTTGACTCTCTTGGAGTGCCCCTGTTCTTGCACCTCGGTAGACAAAGGCTATCCAAAATGCCATGGCCCATCCACTGGGAAGAATAATGTCCCAGCCACTGCCGTATCCAGCACCTACACCAGTATTTCTACTGGCACCTAGAACATGAAGGAAAACAGGGAAAGGAAAGGTGTTACAAATAGTGTTTCTATCTTTTTATGGTGCTGGCACACGGAAGAGCATGCTGCAGCGATAAGTGAGTAAACTCTTTATTTATAAAAGTCTGCATACGAACCTAGTGGCCCAGCAGGCCGGAGCTAACCACAGTTGCCGTAGCATGAAGCAGCTAGGATTATTTCTATTCCCCCCTGGATGGGATACTAGTCCATCGCAGGGTTACCCCCAGCATTAAATTTGAGGGTACCCATTTATACACCCGGGTAAAGAGTGGCACTATGAGAGTAGAGTGATTACAATAATCTTGCAGTTTTGCCCCTGTGGCATGTTCCTGCAACAACAGCACCTTTATAACTGTCTGAAATCCAAACTTTGGTTGTAAGGCAACTAACCTGAACACCCTGCTTGCTGTATAAGAAGCACAGGAATATGCGAAATCTCATCGGGATTTAAATCCAGCTGGGAGCCTGGCACTAGGAGTTCAGACCTCCTTCTGTTCAACTCCTGCTCGGACACTTTTGTCTCTTTCACTTCACGACGGACAGATTGATCCCAGATATGCGAACCTGCCACATCAGATGGCCAGTGGGATATTACATGCTCAAAAGATGGCTTCTCCTTTTCAGCTTTGCTCGTGGCTTTATCTGTACTGTTCATTATGTCATTTGATGGAGGAACGGTTTCGTCACACAAGTCTGATTCATCTGTGTAGCAAAGAATGTCATGTAAATAAGATGGGAAAACGTTTGCCTTGTAATAACATCTAAGGTACCTGCATGCAGGCTCGTCTTTGTTTACAGTTTATTTCTGTTTTATTTGTGCGACATATTTTCATTGTTTACCACAAACTGAGAGCTAGATGTTGAATTAAGAGGAATGAAGTTAAACTGAAACGCCAAGTTATGAGCCAATGAACATAACACTACAGAATCTTCAAAATTTGCTAATAGGTTTAATGACATATACACGTACAGAGTCTTATCTGTCACTGATGGCAGTCACAGATCAAGATTTACCTTTCAACATGGTGATGAATTTTACATGTTACATTTGTTAAAAAAAATCACAAAAGAACCTGACGCATGGACACTCAAGCGAGATTGGAAAAATTGTAATTCTTCCTGTTAACTTTTATCTTGTTTAGATTCAGAAAAAACTTTTACATTCCCCCAAACTTTCATAAAAGGTTGCATTAGGTTTATCCACAGGTTAATGGGACGTTGACATATTTTTTACATAATTACCAGAACTGATGTCTTCAGTAGTGCTAGTGATGCTCTTTTTCTTTCCAGGAAGGTATAGGCGTGGATCAAGAACAGTGAGACCAATGACACACCCAGGGGGGAGGACTGCTGGCGAGCTGGCCTTCTTTAATTTGTCCCATATTGCAGCTTGTGCCAGAAAATCCTTTGGGTTGTCCAGTGACTTTTGCCACCATTTTGCCGAACTGTTGTTGATGCGCTTGTCATTGAAAAAAGTTGTTGATTCTTTGAGCAAAGCATTTGTGTCGCTTTTGCTTTCACTCTCTTTGTGTTTTAAATCAGTAGATAGTTTTAGAGTGTTTGTAAGTAGAGCATGTGATTGCGGCCCTGTAAGACGTAATCGAAGTAAATCATATTGACGCGAGGCCACCTTTAACTCTGAATAATTAGTACCATTAACCAATGGAATACTTTGAGTTCCTTGATCAGGTTGTTCCTGGACAACAATAGAATCCTTGTCTACAGCATCAGGAAATTTGCTGTCTTTTTTGACCAAGGTCCTCCCTACAGAGTTACAAGCTTCTGTTATTGCATCAAAGACTGAATCAAAACTTGCAGGATGAGACCAGATCCACAATTGAGAAATTTCCTCTTTTTCACGAATCTTATGGCTTGCTTTGAGCAAAGTTTGGTCCTGAGTTATGCCATCATTCTCAACATTTTGCTGTTCCATTTGATGCTTGTCTGTATGTTGTACATTTTCACTGGCGTTCGTGGTTTCTGTTGTTACCATTTGCCTCCAGAGAAAAGACACAGGGCTGATTGCACCACAAGGAAATTGGTCAAACTTGTATAACATTACATTCCCTTCACGAGTGCCATTCAAATAGTGTTTGGCAGCAATGGTTAACCCTGAAAAACAAATTAAAACATTTACAACTTGTAAGTTGACAAGTAAATTATAGTAATGTTGTATGTGTACATTGTATGCATCTGAAAAAAAAAGTTTCAAAGCATTGATTCCTCTTTCTGGTTACAATGTAAGTTATTTTTTAATGTCAGTTCAGTGAAACAGTCAAGGGGAGCAGGGATGATGCAGTGGTGAGAATGCTAGCATTGTATGTGCATGTAGCCTGTAGCCACCATTGTAGCCTGGGTTTGCTTCAGGCAGGCCCGGTGCCAAATGTGGGTTGAGTTTATTGCAGTTTCTGACATTTGCAGACTGCAGAATCCAGAATGCAAAATGCAGACTACAGACTTTTCACTCCTTTTAGCCTACATTTACTACTTATATGCACACCAGTTAGCTTACTATTCACTCCAGTTTGCCTGTCTGAATAGCTCTTCAGTTAGCCTCTTTACGGTTACCCTGTAGCTTTTAATAATGGTAATACCATTACCACGGGTAATCTGCCAGAAATCCCGGTAGTAACATCTGATGATACATTCTCTTAGTCTGTAGTCTGCATTGGGCAGACAAAAAGTTTGTTGTTGGTTCCCGTCCTTTCTCCAAGGGTTTTTTCTCTGGTCTCTGTTTTTCTCCCTCCTGAAAAACCAACATTTCCAAATTCCAATTCGACAGGACCCACATGAAAACCAGCTATAGTGAAGATGATGATGTGGCTTATTCTTTAAATAAAGCAATATATTTATTTAACAGTCAGTCTATCATATACAAACCTGTTTCTTGACTTGTCAAGTGACGAATGGCTTGAATGATCTGACTCTGAACACCAGTAACTTCAATACAGCCATAATAAGACATGTCCTACCAAAAACAGCATTGTAAATATTATTGTGGCGTTCAGTGATACGCAAACTCTGAAATTCTAAATCCAACTAACGATTGCATCTTTTGCTGCCGTCAATCATACTTATTATGGTGACAGCCAACAAACCATGAAAAACAGAAATAAACAAAATGGATCGAAATCTTCCAATCACAACTGACAGACATGTCTTTTGACCCGGTTGAAGTGAACTTCTGTTTCCCAAGAGGTCTGCTAAGATGATTGACAGCAGCTTTAAGGATAAACCGTTGGCTGAGGATCGAATTTCAGAGTTTGCACCACAATTAAACATTTTTTTCTAGATTTTTTGTTTTCAACAGTTTGGAGCGTAAAACGTTACACTGACATTGTCTAGAACTTTTAATCTCTTCAGGGTTCCTTCAGGACATGATAATCAACACAATTAAACAACACAGTTAAACAACAAACAAACAAAAAAACAACCAAGATGCATACAACTCAAAAGGTCAAGATACACAATGTACAAAAAGTATATCAGTGACATTGACTTGTTCCTGCCCTCTTTTCAAATGAAACATTAAAACTATAAAATTAAAAGTCACTTTTATTATTGGCTTCTTATTTTAATACTGGCAAGCAAGTAGCACAATTTGCGGAAATAAGGCCTCAAGTGCAAAAGCACCTCAAGCTACGTTTTTAGTGAATACCTGTAGGATGCAGTTATTCTTTGCAGCCCTATAAGCTGCTCTAAAGCCTTTATCGTTTGGGTGATCTGCCAGCCTGTAGCCCCATGCATCAATCATCTTCATTCTTTTTGCATGCCAGATGTGCGTCTCAAGCCAGACATGTTTACGTTGTCGACGAGTGTACTCCTCAAGCAAGTTTTTGGGTTGACGGCGATGATGCCTACTTTTCTTCTTAGGTGTTTCAGGTTTGTTAGCTGTGTTATGCATCTAAAGGAGAAGACAATCTACATGCATTTACTAGAAAATTTTACACAGATCTAACTATGTATATGATGATTAAAATCAAATATATATCCATGCGTTCCAGCAACAACTGACACACATGCATGCCTGGTTAACTTTACATGTGCAATGCAAACACTCAAGCCTGGTTTAATGACAGATGCGACACAAACGCAAATGCGTATCCAAAGGCATTCACACATAGAACGCAAACGAAAGGAACATAAGATACGTAGGCACAGTTGAAGTCTTTTTCCAAGATGGCAGACATGTCACGCTTCACTTGCTTGCGTTTGCGCTTGTATTTGCATTTAAAATGGTTTACATGTGGGACACAAATGCAAATGCAAATGCTAGAAAACACATGTGTGAACTACTGCAACTCAAATGCAAATGAAAGCGCAAGCCAGGTGCAAAAAATGGACAACTCTCCATTCCTTGCGCTTGCATTTGTGTTTGCATTGGGCTAGTTCACACGTTTTTCCTTGTGTTTGCATATGTGTTTGCGCTTGCATCGCACATGTAAACCAGGTCTAAATGCAAATGCAAGTAAGAGTATGCACAAACACAGCCAAAAAGATGTGCTAGCTTAAGGCAGTGCAAATGCACATAAACATGTAAGCACAGGGAAGGGAAACGTTTCCATTTGTTTGTTTGTCTTTAGCATTTGGCTTGTGCTTATCTATATCTATGAAACTGCTCCAAGCGTGAACATGCAAAAGTAAGTGCAAACAAACAAAGTGAGACCTGTCTGCCACCTTCAGTGGAAGTGCCTGTGTACATCTGTATCTTACATTCCCTGGAAGGAGCATGAAAATTATGAAGCCCACATATGGGGGAGGGGGTGGGGAGTAGGGAGTAGGGGAGGGACCACAAGATAGTATAAAGTCCAAAAAAATTAAAGTGATAGGGGATACAAAAATTTTTTTTCAGGGTATAGAATTGGCAATTTTGGGGTCACAAAGTTTATTTGTACTTTTTTGGGGGTGCAGTGAGAGGAGAGATGGGGTCTGAAAAAGTGGAAGCATTTTGGGAAATTTAATTATTTTATCAAATGTTTTTTTGTGGTGTTAAATCACGGCAGGTTCAATCTTATCTCCTTACCAAAAGTATAAGCTTAGTAGACGACTCTTAGACCATTGCATCATTGCATTTCCTTGACACCACGTGTTTTCACTAGTTTTCCTAGTACAGAAATCTTTTTATTCATACCTCGAATGAAGCACGCTGACGGAGACGAACGGGCATTCTTTTGACATTGTGGCTCATTGCTCTTCTCCTCATGTGCCTTGGAAGTGTTTGAAACACTCGCTTTCCTTTTAAACTACCAGCTTCTTCGATTGCAGCCACCATGTTCTTTATCTCCACAGCACGAGCCGAGGCAAACTGCTCTGCGTTAATCGCTCTCGGAGCTTGAGAAATGACTGCAGTGGAGTTGAGAGATGGCTGCAGTGGTGTGGAGGCCTTAGTTGGTGCAAAACCTGGAATATCGCTGTTTCTTTTTCGTTTTCGACTTTTCCAATTCTGCTGTTTTCCTGCACTCGAAGAAGCCATCTTGGTTTCTGAAACTACAGGCAATCGAGTTAGCGGTTTTGTTTATCTAATTATGCGTAAGTCGCGTCAAAAACGAGTTGAACTCGGCGCAGCCGTGTTTTCGTCTTAACTTTCAACACATGTTGTGGTTTTCGGCGGATGTTTATATTCAGATTTAGCATTTTTCACTTGTTTCTTCTACTGTACGGCTTCCTTCTTTTGTCTTGTGTTGGGGGCAAGAATATGTCGGTGTTACCATCTGTAGTTGTGCAAGCAACAGCCAAACATACGGCATCGGTGAGTTTTGTTTTGGTAAAATCATATTCTAAGAATCTCTAGCTCGTTGATGTGCAAAATTAATGCATTCATTTGAGTTTAGGAGCTAATTACTTCAACTTTCGAACAGTTTTGTGGGTCTGTTTTTATTTCCTCCCAACATCTTCTGCAAAGGCGTTTACAAGCGTTGCCTTTTGTGAGATTTGTAGTGAAGAAAATGTTTATAAGTACATGCATTGTATCAAAAGTGACGAAATATAAGACTTACTTCATATAGCCCGGCGCTTATCTACTGATCAAGTCTTCCTGAGTCTTCTGTTATGCTTATGTACGCTACAAATTGTATACAGGAAACTTAGAAAGATCAATATATTTTAAATAAAGTATGAATAAAGTTTGAAGCCAAAAACAGACAAATACAAAGAAGTACATGTTTGTTGACAAAAAAAAAATTAAATTAAATTAAATCTAAGGCTTATCTCCCTCATTTCGCCAGGTGTGCGGAACCATTATATCTCACTTTGACTTAAGAACGTTTTAAAGGATTTTGAATAAGCGTCAACAAGTTTTATTATCAATTATACAAGCACTCACTTCCCATTGATCTTACTTACATGCAAATGTAGCTCCCAGCTACACCAGAGAAAGTGCACCGGTAAATTGTTATTAATACATGTAGCTATAAATGTTGGGGAGTTTCTTATCTTTGCAGTATGAAACAGCTGTAAGCTCAGATCACTTGATGGACCTGACTTGTCAACTAATTTTACTTCATTTGTTACTTATTTTTGCGGACTTCATTTTCACGATTTTCAAAAAAATTGCGACGTTTAAGACCTGTGAAAATTTATTCTTAACGTTTCTCACCTATTTTTTTATTGTTTTAAAGTAATTTTTGGCCTTATTGTGAGAATTAATTTCTGCAAATATCCTCTAAATTCTAACAAAACCTTAAGGAAAATGTCATAAATTTTGTTTGGAGATTAATTGAAGTATCCCATCAGACCAATTGAAACCCTGAAAGGTTGTGGAAATTGGATTGCCTGCAAGCAAATCAAAAAAGAGACCTACACATGTACATCTGTCATGTACATGGTAATATTACAGTGACTGTATTATTGTGTGTGGGAACTAAGGCAGTGATCCTATTTTTAAGCATACCAGCCAAACACCGGACCTTGGGCTTTGTATGTACACAAAATTTACTTGTACGTGTTTTTCAGACTTGTAAATGTCTGTCATGTTAAAAAATTAAATACTGCATCCATTTGCATATCTGGTGAACCTTATTTAATTTTCTTGAAAACCTGCAAATTTTGCTTACTGCATACATGTCAACATGGATCATTGTCCATTGTAAAGAAAAAGATGGTGGCTGTGCATTTTACCATCAGGGCTCAAGACCAACGGTAGCCAACTAGCCAAAGGCTAGTAGAAATGCAGTTTTGGCTAGTGGGTTCTGGGCTTTCACTTGCCAAAATGGCTAGTTAAAATTTAAGGAATTTGATTGAAAGGAAACCATACATCGAAATCGCTTCTGAGTAACAGAACTCACAAGTACACTGTCATCACGTATAAAATTATCAAACTGAAAGACTGTTGACAAGCTGAAATAACCAAAAAGTAACCTAAAATTAAATAGTGGTAAAAGAGCCAGTGAAGACGGCAAAGTGGCTCTGCCTAAACTTAAGGTTGCTTGAGAATTCTGGCTAGTAGAAAACTGTCACTAGCCAATAGGCCAGATAGCAAAAACGTTTCTTGATCCCTGACCATAATACCTTGTGAACCTAACACAGTTATTTGGCTCATCAAAAGCCATATTTTTTTTGCAAAATCTGCCATACATGTAGTACTGTCTAGCATCCATCTCACCCTTACAAGGCTGTGCTCTAAGAAAAATTACAAGGAGCCCAAAGGTTCCAAACTATGAGATCCAGGGTGCCCAGTATAAAGCTAAATATATGAAAGAAATAAGATTATCTGGTCGCCCAAAGACAAAAGTTAATCACCTGTGGCATCTGGGCACCCTTAGAGCACAGCCCTGCCTCATGGTATGTGGGTAAAGTTCAGTACAGTTTGTATATAGGGTTAGGAAAGTATTGTTTATTGAAGTCATCTACAGTCTGTGTGACAGTACCTGTTGGCAGCTGCTTAATTTCTGCTTGCCAACCTGTAAGGCACTACAGTGTAGTACCCAAGTTCATTTATAATTAATGATGAGTTTATCTGTCCTAGTACTGTCTAACAACATTACATGTGCCAGGATTGAAGTTTTTGAACCTTTAATGCATATTTTTTTAAACCTTTTAAAGAAAAAAAGTAGCCAACTTCTCTGTAAGCAGATTGAAGAAGCCAATGCTTTTCATCAGCGGTCAGTGCTTATTAACAGTACTGAATATCTGATAAGCAAACCTATTTAAAAATAAGAAGGTGCTCATTGTATTATCTTTTTTATATTCTAGTTGATATTTCTTCATGGTCTTGGAGACACTGGGTAAGAATTATTCGTGATTATCTCCATTTACAGTGTGTTTTTATAATAATGAACATTGATTTTAACTTAAGCATGTGATAACCAATCATATGCTGATGTGTTAAGTTATTAATTATCTGCCTTGCATAATTCACCTGACATGTAGTAAGTACTACATTATTAATAGTCATTTCTAAAATGAATGATGACCAGTAGAATTCTGCTTCAAGGAAATTAATACTTATTTTGGAACTATATTGTTTCCCTGTTAGACATGGCTGGAGTGCTAATTTTGAGTCAATAAAGATGCCCCATGTGAAATGCATTTGTCCTAATGCGTAAGTAAAATTTTTTAACCATGCATGTTTCTTGAACTTTTTGTTACATGTAGCTGTAACCACACACTTCACAGTCAGGTAACTACTGTCTGTCAGTCTTGTTACATTCTTGTCAGTTCAGTACTTTAAAATAAACAGTACAATCCGAGACCTCCCGGAAACCACCAGGCTTACGGGAGGCCACCTCGGTCCCATATGGAAACACCTGGGATCTTTCTTGAACCAGTCCGGTATGGTCTAAAGCTACATTCACATTAAGCCGAAACATGATTAGTCTCGCAAGTCAAATACTCGGAAAAAAGATTTTCCGAGTTCCCCAACAGGAGTCGAACCCGTGACCTTCCAGAATACTGGTTGGACGCTCTAACCACTAAGCTATGGGGGACTTATGGTGAGCGAGGTCATTTACTGGGTTCTTATGTGTGACACATGTCCCTCACCATGAGTCCCCCATAGCTCAGTGGTTAGAGCGTCCAACCGGTATTCTGGAAGGTCATGGGTTTGACTCCTGTTGGGGAACTCCGAAAATCTTTTTTCCGAGTATTTGACTTGCGACCACTTCTCCACTTATTTTCACTTTAACCCAAGTCACCACTTATCATATGGTTAGTCTCATCACAAATGAAACATGTTTCGTTGTGAAAAGTGTTCACATCAGGCAGTACATTGCGCGAATCCTGATCGAAACATGATTAGTCCGACCAATCATGATTGAAACTACCTTATGAGGTAGTTTCAATCATGATTAGTCTAAACAAGTTAAAAATGGCGGACATGGGGTGAGGAGGCGAGTGCCCAAAAGCTTCAAATTTGGGCTTTCTATTTGACCAAATATTTGTTTAAAATATGGGCTTAATAAAGCGATGCAATATGATAGAAATTGGTTTATTATCGGTGATGGATAGAAAGCAGAATATGTGGCAGGATATCAAGTGCAGCATTGCAATGCAAAGAACAAACTTCACAAAATAATAATCTTCTGTTACCGATTGATAGCGCAAATTCTGACAATACTGTCTTCTTGCTAAATGCTTGAAAGCCCTGCTTCATCAAAGGGCTTGAAAATAGACAGAAAGACAAAGATTAATGGAAACTTTATTTTAATTTCGAGCTATATTTTACGGTTAAATAAAGTGTAAAGATTTATGCAGGAACTGTGAAACCGCATAAATTACACACCAGGCATGAAACGTGTTTGAAACAGACACCTAATGTGAACAATGCAAAAACAAGCATTTTGGGGGTTTTTTTCTAAACATGTTTCGGGTTAAATGTGAACACAGCTTAAAACTGGACCTGAAAACCAGCAGGTCTAGTTTGCAGGTCCAGTTTTGGATCTGTTGTGATCCATTTGTACTGGTTCCTGAATGGCTCCATTCACATTTGAAACCGTTTGAAACTGGTAAACATAGCCTAAGACTCATTCCTATGCAGTCCACATTTATGTATTGTTAATTTATGCCTATTTCTCTTGTCATTGTTTTGCAGACCTGTTAATCCAGTGACATTAAATGGTGGTTTCAGAATGCCTACATGGTAAGTCTAAAGGTAAAAAAGTAATAAAATTGGTTATGTAATAAAGTGCCAATTGAAAAAAGATACCCAGAGGGTACCCAGTTTTCCTATGGCAGAGCACTTCAGCAAAGACCGTCATTCTATCTCCAACGTCCAATTACGTGGAATCAGATTTTTGCACCGGCAACAACATCAACCGGAAGCGACAGGAGATGAGAATGATCTTCACACTGGGCACCTTGCGACCACGCGGGATGAACATTAACTTCTCATTCATTTTAACTGCACGTGCTGGTTTTTGAACATTATTTTTAAATTTTCAAATGCGCGGCTAGTTAGTCGCATTTTCTTTGGCGACGTTTAGCACCGAAGAAGGGCTATTGCCCGAAACGTCTGGGTTTTTTTAAAAAAAATCTTTTTATAGGCACTTAATTATTACATAACCAATTTTATTACACTTTTATTTTTTAGTGCCACACAGTAACTTTGGAACTTTTGTATTTGTTATTAAAGTCTAAATGTAGTTTGGCTGTAACAAAAGATTTCTTAATTTATTATGAGCGTAATGACTCCTCATGGCACAGGCAGCATTGCTTAGCCTAACCTAAGCTAGCATACCCTTGCCTACAGTGTACCCTGTCCTATACCACCCTACCCAACCTCACCCCACCCTACCCCAGCAGCTTATTTGATACTTTATTAATGTCAGAAACTGCTCACTTCACATGTGCTTATCTCAATCCTGTACATGCCAGTGGGCACATTGGGCCATTCACTTGTACATGCTTGCAATTGTACATAAATACCACATTAATTCGATTAAACGCCGCCCTTGAATAAATGCCACATTTTAGAGCAAAAATGTTAATAAACGCCACCCTCAAATAAACGCCGCATCATGATGCTGCGTTTATTCAAATAATAGACTCAATAAGCGAATCATCAATTATCAAGCTTGAGCAAGCCTGAAATAATTATTTTCCTTGATTGTAACAATGTTTTAAGATTTGAGATGAGCACTTCAACATATTCCTGTTTTTTGAAGTTTCAAATGTTCAGTTATCATGCTATTATTTGCAAGAAATGAATTGAATTTTAAATAAACGCCACCTCGTATAAACGCTGCCCTAAAATAAACGCGACATTGGAATCACGAAAAATTTAATAAATGCCGCGGCGTTTATTCGAATAAATACGGTATATCCCTTCTTCTTTCGGAAGTGGTCTTTATACATTCAATGGTACAGCCTACCCTATCACCCCACCCTACCCTACCCATCCCTACCCTGTGCTGTTCAACCACACCCAACCCCACCCAACAGCTAGAGCGGTTTTCAAATGAGTGTCGTAAAACCAAAACCAAAGCAATCATTCTGGCCAATCAAAACAGACACAAACAATCCAGTAAACCAATCAAAACGCAAAGTAAATACTTGTAGCCGACGCGAAGCGCGGGAAAACGTATGTGAGCGAGTCACGATTGGTTTTGGTTTCACTTCTGATTGGTTAAGAAAGTGGCGCAAGATTTTAAAACCAATCACTAAGCGAAGTAATGCAAAACCAAAGCAATTACGAATTACTTTCGACACTCAAGTGAAAACCGCTCTAACAGTTAATTTAATACCTTACCAACATTAGTTCAGATTACATGTAATTAAATTTCACTTTGGGTGCTGTTATCAGTGACATTTGTTATCATCTTGTTGCAGGTTTGATATAGCATCCTTATCGTTCACTGGTGGAGAGGATGAAAAAGGAATCAAAGATGCTGCTGTTAATAGTGAGAAGCTCTTTGACAAAATGTTTTTAATATGTTTTTTTTTTTGTGCCTGTGGAAAAATGTTGAGCCACATTCAACTTTTTGGGGGGGGTGGGTGGGGTATTTTAATTTGTAGATAGAAATGTACAGTGTGAACTTTTCATATGTTTTAGATCTATTTAAAATACTATATTTTGCACATAAAACCAGTCAAATTCATGCTTGTTAATGCATGAAAATCCACCATGTTATCTTGCGCAAGAACACAACCCAACAAAAACCCAGGGCAAGAGCTCAAACCCAGGCATCTCTGTCTGGGTTCCAATGTTGCAAGTATGCAGGTAAATACATGATTGTACATTTGTAGCAAAAAATAATTCTGGTACTCAATATTATTTATTATGAATTAAAGAGCATACCACTATTGTACAAGTATTTGTAGGCAGTTATTTGGAGATACACGTGTACAATGTTCATGTATGTGAACATGTAGTGTTCTTTTGACCAGTCACAAAAACTAAGGAAAATGTTAAAATTGAATGGCTAATACAGAACTGTATTAATTATAACTGTTATAGTAATAAAATCATTTTTTAAAAATGTTCCTTTGCAGTAAAGTCAATAATTGAAGAAGAGATAAAAAATGGGATACCAGCAGATCGAATTGTTTTAGGTACGTGATCATAATACATGAACTAAAGGTTATTTAGCAATTATTCCATAAGCGCGCATTGGATATGAGATGGTAGATGGCCAGGCCACGTAGTGCTGAGTTGGCTATAACTATCTCATATCCAACAAGCTGGAGTGGAATATAACCGTTTTATTAAAATTGGCCAAGGAATTGATATATTTTGTATATTAGACCCAACTAGCCTGGGCAAGCAAACTTTAAGAGCAGCTTGTCTGAAGAGTAAGCTGCCTGGACTTGCCTTCCTCGGACTTCAGATGGCCCAAGCGGCATGGTTAACATAATTATTCTCTTCTGTTCTTACCAGGTGGTTTTTCACAAGGTGGTGGTCTTGCACTGTATACAGCCCTTACCATGGAGAAATCTTTAGCTGGCATCTTAGCACTTAGTTCATGGTTGCCGCTTCACAAGTCCTTTCCACAGGTGAGATGCTTAAACCTCTTTTCAATGTTCTTCCTCCTGAGAGTACTTCAATATAATAGTAAGAGCAGTTTTCAATAGGCCATTTCCGAGTTACCCTTTGCCTCTGTTTGTTAACGAGTCTAAGTGTGAAACCATTCAAATGAAAATGAGTTTGATTTGCATAAAAATGGACTTGTAGGTAAAACTCATTTTCATAATAATGGTTTCGCACATAGACTCGTTATGAAGCAGAGGCAAAGGGTAACTCGGAAATGGCCTATTTAGTGTCGTAAAACCAAAACCTAAGTAAGGTCTGGCCAACCACAAAGGACGCAGACAATCCAGTGAACCAATCAAAACTCTAAGCAAATACATGTCGCAGGCACGAAGCGTGGAAAAACTTGCGTGAGCGAGTCACGATTGGTTTTGGTTTTACTTCTGATTGGCTAAGAAGGTGGCACGAAATTTTTAAACCAATCACTAAGCGTAGTGATGCCAAACTAAAGCAAACGCAAATTACTTTTGACACTCAAGTGAAAACCGCTCTATATTGTAAAGTATTTACTTGTGAAAAATTGAAAACAAGAACAAACACATGAAGCCCCTGATCAAGAGAGTTTTATTAGGCTCTGTTGCCCAATGTCTGTTTTGACTCACTTCCCCTCCAGTCAACCTGTATGCATACAGTGAGAAGTAGCTCATAATAGTTCTAAAATAAAGCATTGAAAATAAGTGCTATTGCCCGTACGTACGGACAATAGCAGCAGAACAAGGTTGGGGTGGACATTTATTTTTCATACATTTGACTTGTATTTTGTCCACTCCAACCTCAACTTAGCACTGGTCACTGTTTGTTGGAGTGTGGGGAAGGTCTGTTAAAAGCAACTAAAATAAAAAAAAAGAATAAATCAGACAACAACAGCAAACACTTCATGGTTTTGATGAAAATTTAAAACAAAGTACAGTTTGGTACTACATGTATATCATCAGTATTGAATATTTCAATTTGTATGTGATATACTGTAAGATTATTGTGGAAGATACAAAAGACCAAGAACAGTAAAGAAATGCAAATTGTTAAAGAGTCAATCAGTCACCTGCTTAATTCATTGTGACTATATTCTTGTTAATTAGAATAATTTAAAGTCTAAACTTTCTGAAGTGATTGAGCATTGCTTTATTTTAGGCTGCTAAAGGAAATAAAGACACACCAATGCTACAGTGTCATGGTAAGCAGACATCTTTGAATTTAAATTAATTGCAATTGTGCTACAATCTTGGATAATCCTAGCACAGACAAGCAAATATATCGCACATGCCACACTTTTCAAAAATTACATAGCAAACATGATTGTAAAAAGTCTCTGTCCAAGCCAAGTGGTCCATACAGCCGGGGCTTATCCCAGTTTTCTGTAGCATTAAGCGACTAGGAGTATTACATGTACTACTCTCCTCTGGATGGGATGCTAGTCCACGGCAGGGTTACCCCCTACATGTAGCATTGAATTCGCCGGTACCCATTTATACACATGGGTAAAGAGAGGCACTATGAGAGTACAGTGTCTTACCCAAGAACACCACCCAGCGACCCAGCAAGGGCTTGAACTCAGGCCGTTTAACTCGGAGTCAAGCGTGCTAACCATTAGGCCACCGCTCCTCCCACAAGCAAACAAGATTGTAGACATAATTAAATCTACTTTTCTCCTCTGTTTAACTTTTGTTTCAGAGGGCTGCATAAAGGGACTAGGAGTGTAGCTCCCGAAAAGGGGGAGGAAGGGGGGAGGTTGCACCCAATACGTCTTGAGCTCTTTTACTTGGGGAATTTGACAAGTAAAAATTGATGAGGATATAAAACTAATTATTGTGTAATGATTTTTGTAACCTTTTCTTAAATTTGACAAGAATCCTACACAAATGAGAGCTGTATAATGGGGCATCTGACAAATAAAGTTGATGATGATATAAAAGTAATAATTGTGTAATGATTTTTGTAACCTGCAGGGGAAAGTGACCCAGTTGTAAATTTTGCGTTTGGGAACATGACTTCTGTGCTTTTAAAGTCATTTTGTTCAAAACATGAGTTTAAGCAATACCCTGGATTAGCTCACAGCTCCAGTCTACAAGTAGGTTTAAACAGTATACTAAGCCTGCAAGCAGGATTTTATTTGGGTTTCACATAAGTGGCAAAGCTGCAAGTTATGGTCTTCTCCCCTCTGGTTTGCGGGCTCCTACCTGTGTTATCGGAAGGTTTGCCATTTGGGTAAAACTCAAACAAAAGACCCTGCTCAGAGGTTATAATGCAATTACTTGTTAATAATACATGTATTTGAAGTCTAGTTTTGTAGATGTAGAATCACTATGTGCAGGTATATTTATTATCGTCATCAACAGCAACATCATCATCATCATCATCGTCATCATCATCCTTATCATCATCTTCCTTGTTTTGTCATTTTCATCGTTGTCGTCATCATCACCATTGTCATCACCAATACCATTATCGTCATCATCATTGCTGCATCATCATCATCACCATCATCATTAATTTACCATAATTATCATTGTCATTATCTTCGGCATCATCATCATCATCATCATCATCATCATTATTCTGCTTTCATTCCTTCCTGTCTCTGGATACAGCTCACACACTATTTCAGTCTTTCCATCCTGCCTGCCACCTCTCTACTTCCACCGTCCTCCTACACAGTGGCAGATCCAGACCTTCAGATAAGGGGGGAGGGGGGATTATCCAGACCCTAGAATAAGGGGGGACAGTGTTAAAAAGGGGGGGGGGCGGGCCCCCAGGCCCCTCCTCTAGATCAGCCACTGCTCCAGGTCTATTAAGGTCTTTTTTTTATTGCTCTTGTTCTACATGTATCTGGTCTTTGCCCTAATGCTATACTTCCGCAAAGTAAATGTCCAACCCATGTACATTGTATTTGGCTTATATGGACCTTGTAGAGACCACAGAAATGTTAACGGTTTATAAACTGAGTAATGCATCATTTAATCATAAACTGCAGCTGTCTGATGGTAGTGCAGAATAGTGGAGAAATAAAACTCATATTTCTTTTGTATTCTGTAATTTAAATGTGTTATTCATTTTGTCAGAATGCAGTTATGCTACATGTACTTGTATTCAAAATTCTCTTTAGTTTATCCCTTTCCTCTCCTGGATGTAACTTGGTTATTTTATTTGACTTGATCACATGTATTTTATTTAACAGTGAAAATCGAGTTGTGATGAATAACTGACTGATTTATCCCTTTGATATTTCAGGAAATGCACGATGTAGAAAACTGGTTGAAAAAAGTGTTACCCAAAACTGATTAACTTAGTCTAGCCTGTGTCACCTTGCCTCTATTTTACGACTGTTGTATGATAAAATGCATATGGTATCAATAGGTTCAATGGCTGTTTTTAAAATTGAACACCACTGGCATGTAGGTGAAACTTTTTTTTCCTTGAAATGAACGCTCTTGTAAAATATATTCAAGGATCTGTTTCAG
Source organism: Oculina patagonica (assembly GCF_052425735.1). Taxonomy (NCBI): domain Eukaryota; kingdom Metazoa; phylum Cnidaria; class Anthozoa; order Scleractinia; family Oculinidae; genus Oculina; species Oculina patagonica. The sequence continues at coordinate 5,684,963 of NC_135760.1, forward strand.
CAGTGTAGCAGCTCTCGTAAGCTTGTAATTCTACTGGTCCTCGTTCTATTGTAGCAGTTGCTGTTGGTTTGGGGGGCTATGGGTACTGTTCCTGTTTTTTTGTTTTGTTTTTTTTTTTTGATCTGTTCCGTCTAAGAGTAGCGAGCCATTTATGTGAGACCTCGTGAAAACTGTTACCCATTCCTCTGTTTTCCCTGATCTTCACATTTAAATAGGCCATTTCCGATATATTAAAATTCTAACTTGGCTCCGAGGCTTGGGGGAATAAAACAAAAGATATTACGTCGAGATTTAGTAATGAATAAATCATTTCTTTTGTTTTATTCCCCCAAGCCTCGGAGCCAAGTTAGAATATTAATATATCGGAATTAGCCTATTGGTTTCCCCTTTTTTCCCTCAAAATAATGCCCTCAATCTACCTGTTCCCAAAAATAAAATGCAATCTCCTTGTACCCCGAAAATAGATACACATCCCCCCCCCCCCCCTCTTCTGTACAAATCACAGTTAGTCATTTTAGTGAAAAATTATTCATCTTTTCCCTGGAAAGAACGCTATGTATTTCTGTTTCTGCAAATAATTTACATTGTGCAAAAGGAGGATTAGAACATTAGATTGTGGTACAAATTACACTTATAGGTATACGGAATTTATGGCATTTTGATTGTAAATAATATTTCTCAAAATGTTTTTCTTTGGTGGGTCGGTGCAACATTAGCACAAAGTGTGCTGGGACAAAATCTTGTTTTTAACGAACTACTGTATTCATAGGTTGTAGAAAAAGAAGGTATCATTTAACCCGTGGACGTAAGTGAGGAATTATGAAACTATAGCTTATGTGACTTTTTATCTAGATCAAAACACGTTATCATGTAAGATTGCTGTTTTATATTAAACAACTTACATGTTAAGGTAAACGCGGGATTTTTCCGGTTCTTTTTTTTTTGGTTTCTTAGTACTAAATTGCAATGCATGAGCTGCACATGTTTGGATAATTAGCAATTTAAAAAACTTAAAATATAGCCAAAGAAATTGGGGAAAGAGGGATAGGTAAATGGACGGTCAGTAAGGGTCTGTACTAGTTTACTGCCATTTTACCGTCCAACCATTATTTTGGGCTTGTCATTAGACAATTGTTTGGTTAACAACATTCTGAAACATAAAGTTCCCTGAGCAGTAAGTAATAAAGATTTTAAAATACGGTTGGGAATTTCCTTTTTTTTCGGTCAGCCTGTTTTTTTTCTTTTAAATTTTTCCCCAAAACCCACCATTTCGTTGTAACCAGGAAAACAAGCCTCACGAAAACATAACCAGTGAAGCGCGGGAAACGTGTTTCCAGTGAAGCGCGTGATGTTGGGTAAAGCACTTCATGTAATTCGCCCCAAAATCATCAAATTGAGGGCTGTTAGCACAAAAACATTAACGACGTTAATTATCAACTCTTGGTTTGCGCAAAGTTCGCAGTGGGATTACGGGGGATGTAACAAATTCGAGGAGTTACAACAGACATAGTATAAACGAGAATTACAATATATGAATACCTACAATAACTTCAAGAGAAAATGAAGTGCGATAGTAAAGGGTTGCACGCGTAATTATCATGTTAGAAGGTAATCTTTATTTTCGAAAATGTTCGTATCAAAAATATATATTACAAATTGTTCTCTAAAATAACGTCAAGATTTTTAAAATCTGCTAGTATTCGAATTACAAGTACATACTACTGACGCGTCACGAAATATTGTGTGGAGATTCACCTTCATAGCTCTTATAGTAAGTCTTTCACGTTTAGTATACGGTGTATTTTGGTAACAAATTCGAGCAAAAGCTGGTGTTGATCAAAAATTAAATTCTTCAAAGAACGCTTAGACGAAATGAATGAAAAGAGGAAAACTATAGGGTCGACAAAAAAAGGTTTTTTTAAAAAAAAAACTGCACACCGTGTATTCTAACATTTTCAAACATCCACAGTGTGAATGCGATAAAAACCATGTCAGAGCGATTTTCCGTTGAGTGTCGTAAAATTATGAATAAAGAAATCGCTCTGGCCAAAGGACGTGAACAATCCAGGGAACCAATCAAACTCAAAGTAAATGCATGCAGCCGGCGTGAAGCGCGGGAAAACGTATGTGAGTGATTGGTTTTGGTTTTACTTCTGATTGGTCAAGAAAGTGGCGCGTTTTTTTTTAACCAATCACTAAGCGTAGTAATGCAAAGCCAAAGCAAACGCGAATTACCTTGACACTCAAAAGAAATACCGCTCTAAACCAGTGATTGTTTAGCTGACTTGCTGTACTCTGTCAAGAAACTTGGTAGCTTCCCAGTACGCCGAACCAAGGTAATTATCAACATTAAATTCAAAGCCTTGGATATTGGACACAGGAAATCCTGTATAAGGGATTTGGCCTGTTCGTTGTGTAATTGGCGGCGGTGAAAATAAGTTTTCATTTGTGACATTTGTGGCTTCGGTCCTCCTGTTTGCATCCCAGTCGTTAACCTGTGAAAAAGTTGAACATCACATATCAATCAATCAATCAGTCAATCAATCAATCAATCAATCAATCAATCAATCAATCAATCAATCAATCAATCAATCAATCAATCTTTATTTAACATGGTCAGCACGCTTAGCTTTAATAAGCAACAGCGATCAATATCTATATTGAGAGGCTTCTTTATACTCTAATGTCGAATTCGCGGAGAACTGTGAGTGGGTATGACTGAGGCGCGTAAAGTTCAACGGTAAAGGTTGAGAGGCATGTACTTCTCTCTTCTACACATCCCAGGCCCTGCAGAAAAGGAGCCAATGGAGAGGAAAAGATTTCTAGCTTGGAACTTTCTGTACCTTGGACTATGTTAGAGCGGTTTTCACTTGAGTGTCGAAAGTAAATTGCGTTTGTTTTGGTTGTGCATTACTACGCTTAGTGATTGGCTTAAAAATCTCGCGCCACTTTCTCAGCCAATCAGAACTAAAACCAAAACCAATCGTGACCACGTTTTTCCGCGCTTCGTGCCGGCAACATGTATTTGCTTCGAGTTTTGATTGGTTCACTGGATTGTCTGTGTCCTTTGTGATTGGCCAGAGTAATTACTTTGGTTTTGGTTTTACGACCCTCAATTGAAAACTGCTCTATTGTATCAAACGTTTACCACAGTCACTAACGTACTCCCGGGGTTGTTTCCTCTAAAAAAATTGTTTTAACTTACGTAGCGTCTTAGAAAATAAAATGTTTAAAACGTTTAAAAGATATGTATACCTTCGGTAATCTTGATTAAGGGGAAAGCGGCTTAGACAGAACAGCTTTTACGAGAGGTAAAGATTGAACGAGGTGACCTATTAGAACCGCAGAACAGACACAAGGAATGTTTTAAGCGCAATTCACGGGAAGGGGTGTAACCTCTCCCTGCGCTCCTCCGGTCATGCGCGCTTCTCCCGTCACGAGCGCATCTCCTGTCACGCGTGACAAAAGCTTAACGCGTGACCCGTGCTTTGCCCTCCAAGAACACCACAAAACCACCTGTTCTGTATACCACATTAGATTATTTACCTTTTGGCTAGCAGTTGTCCCAGTGAATCCTTTTTCGCCTTCTTTCTCTAGCGCTTCCTTCATTGAGTCGATTTGCGCGAGCAACAATTGCCTCTCGTTCACCAAATCGTCCATTGCGCCCGTCTGTGAATTGTTCGTGTCTTGAAGTTCGTTCTCTTTTAGTTTCAACCGACTTTGTAACACAAGAATCTGTCCTTTTATGCGCTGATTTTCTTCTGCGAATCGTTGAGCTTCGACGGAAGTATTCAGTGGAGTCCCTCCAAATGAGCCTGGTGACGATTCTACGTTAAGCTGGTTTCCAGGCTCTCTCCGGATTAGTTCTTCAACAAAAGGCTGAGACTGAGCCTCGACTTTAGGTGTTGACGTCAGAGGAATTTGACGTTTTAATCTTTGAACTTCATCTTCAAGTTCATCGACTTGGCATTGAAGACGTTTACCTTGCTTTAGCAAGAATTCATTTTCTTCGTTCAACTTTGAATTCTCTTGCTCAATTCTCGCATGCTTTTCCTTCAAATCTTGTAACTCTGTTTCTGACAAGTTCTCCGATAAACTGTCTTTTTCTTTACTTTCTTTCTCCTGTTTTTCTCTCACGACCAAAGCTTCTTTGAGATAGCTATTTTCTATTTCCAGATTTTCCTTGTCTTGCATCAACTGTTCGTTTCGTTTATCGATTACAGTATCATCTTCTCTATGACCAGACCGTCTTAGGCTCTCCGTCTCGAGATAAAGAACTTGATTTTGCTTCCTCAGCACTTGATTCGCTCTTTTCAAAGCTTGAATTTCAGTTTTCGTTTTGTAGGTATCTCGTTGAAGAGTCTCTAACTCGTCCTCCAAACGAACCTGCTCTCGCATCGACGTCGAAAGTTGCTCTTTAGTTTGATTAAGATCTTCGGGTTCTAGGAGACTTGTCTGCAGTCCCATTTCGAACCTCGGCGTGAGTAGAATTTCGTCATATTTTTCCTTTTCCTCCTTTCGCTTTTGTTTCAAAGCTATAAACTTCTCTTTCAGCTTACCATACTTTTCCTGCGTTTTGTTCAATTCGTCCCTGCATGTCTCTATTTCGTCTGTGAGCTTTCCTTTGTCCATTTCGGACTCAGTTAACGATCTACTAAGTTTCTCAACTTCCTCCTGCTCCTCAGATTGCGCTTTCTTGCTCTGCGAGAGATATCCTGCAAATTGCTCTTTTTCCTTGACCAGCTCGCTTCGTAACGCCTGGTTCTGATTCTTGAGCTCACCGATGATTCTCTCCGAGTTGATTTTCTCCTGCTCCGCTTGGTGCATATGTGTTAAATGTTTTTCCGTCTCCAATAAAACTCTTTCTCGCCCTTTCTGCTCGGTGTCGAGAACAGCAAATAACTTTGACATTTCCTCCGTTTTTCTTCTCACTTCTTCTTCTAATGCTTTAATCTTTCGCTCGCTTGCTTCGTCTGCTTTTACCTTATCGGCGAGGGAATCCTCTTCTAAGCGTTTTCGTGATTTCTGAAGTTCATCGCGCTCACTTGTTACCCTTGCAAGTTCATCATATTGTTTCCTATTCGATTGTTGTGCGTCTTCCAACTCGGACTTAAGGGCTGTGATTTCCTTTGTTTTTCTTTTGAGCTCTTGCTTTTGCGCTTTTTGTGAATCACTTATTTTAAGTTGTTCCGCTGTTAGATTAGCTTCATGTGCTATTTGCTGTTGTTGAAACTCTTCTAACTCCTGTTTAAGCTCCTCTATCTCTTCTGGTTGCGATTTGTTTGATTTACGCGCTGCTTCCAATTCCGTTTGAAGCCCCGCGACCTCCTTAGCATGTCCTTCACTCACTATCAGTTGCTCTGCTGTTAGATTAGCTTCGTGTGCTATTTGTTGTTGTTGAAAATCCTCCAGTTCCTGTTTAAGCCTGTTGATCTGGTCCTCTTGTGTTTGGTTAGATTTGCGCGCCACTTCTAAATCAGCTCTAAGATTCCCGACCTCTTTAGCGTGTCCTTCGTTCGTCATAAGTTGGTCCGCAGTGAAGTTCGCCTCGTGTGCTATCTGTTGTTGTTTAAACTCTGCAAGCTCTCGATTTAGCTTGGTGATTTCTCCTTCTTGTGTGACGTTTGTATGACGCACAGTTTCAAGTTGTGCTTTTAATTCTGTGATGTATTCTGTCTGCTCACTGTTAGCTTGAAGAGCCGTTTCTAGGTCGGCCTCAAGAGTTTTAATTGTCTTCGTAAACTGCTCCTTCACAACTTCTTCATTGGAGGAAACTTTAGCTTCTTCGTGCTTCGCACTCAAAGCTATTTGATCTTTCAAGTTCTTTAACTCCTCATCATGTCTTTCTTGCATTTTAACTATACGCTCTTGCGAATTAATAACAGAGTTTCTCTCTTGCTCAAGATTTTGGCGCAAGGTTTCAATCTCCAAATTGACCGACTCGATTCTTCTCGTTTTCGTCGCGGACTTACTTCTTTCTTCCTCGAGCTCTTTTTCCAGCTTCTCGATTTTTTCTTCATAATCTTCAGCAAGCCCCTTCATCTGTTGCTCATATTCCAGACCAAGGCTAGCTGGATTTGCCGCAAAAGTTTCGTCGACTGCAGCTAAAGAAATCACCGGCTCTTCAACGTCTTGTGGAGAACGAAGATTGTCTATTTCTTCCTGAAGATCTTGTTTTTCGATTTCCGATTGTTTTCGATAATTCTCGAGGCTTTCGATCTTCGCAGATAGTTTGTCTATCTCTTCTTTGTACTGCGCTATTTTTCTATTGTTGCCATCTTCCCCTTCGATGGCGCCCTGTCTTAGTTCTTGTATCTCTTGCTGTAGCAAATCCTTTTCCTTTCTAAACTTCGCACAATCATCTGTAAGTCCTTCGAGTTTTTCATGAAGTCCTAGAATTACCTCTTCCGACTTCTCCTTGTGAGCGTCAATTGCACTTTTGCCTTCATTTTCCAGTTGCTCGAGTTCCTTCGTAAGCTTCTCAATCTTAATTTTATTCTTCTGAGACTGCGTCTCCAATGTGTTCTTCAGATCTTGTTTCTCGGTTTGCAGACTTGTTATTGTTTCTCGCATGCTTTCAGCTTCTTCATCGAATTTCGCTTCGGACCTTTTAAACTCATCAGTAAGCTTCTGAACTTGCGTTTCGTTATTTTTGACCTCGGAGTCTAACCTCTGTTTCTCCTCGTTAAGATCTTTAACCTCCTTCCGTAGATTTTCAACAGTGGTTTCGTACTCTTCCAATTTAGCCTCAGAATTATCCCTTTCTTTTTTCAAGACATCAAGCTGGTTTTCAAGATCCGAAATTTTTGCCAAGTGATGATCATCCTGCTGGACAATTTGTTCTTGCCCAGTTTTGCTTAGTTCCAACTGTTTCTCAAGATCTGAGACCTTCACTCTGTACTCTTGAAGCTCTGTTTCGTTATTGCTGTTTTCTTCTCTCATAACCTCAAGTTCATACTCAAGTTCGGCTAGCTTAGCTTGCAAATCAGCATCACCTTCTGTTTTTTTCTCATCCGCGCCTCTTAATCTCTCCACTTCACTTTCCAGCTCAGCGACTTTCTGTTTATACGATACTACATCCTCGGCTAACAACCGAATTTCTTCTTCTTGACTTCCTTTCATCTTCTCAATTTGCTCCTTAAGAACAAGAGAGTTTCGTCTCTTCATTTGCGGCTTTCCTGGTTTCTTCAGGGTGCTTTCCAGCTCGCTGTTAAGATCTGTCACCACCAAGTCGAATTCAGTTTTAAGATTTTCGTTCTCAGCTTGAAGAGTTTCCAAGCTCTCGTGAAGCCGTTCAAGTTCTCGCTCGTGCAGCCTCTTCATTGATTTAATCTCCAGTTGAAGTTCTTCGTTTGTTCTGTCACGATTCCCATCAACGTCTTTTCCTTCAAGATAGCTTCTCTCAGCTTCCTGAAGGCGTTGTTCATAATCCGAGATGACTTTGTCTATTTTCATCTGATGCCCTTCGTTAAGCTCCTCTCGAAGCTTCTCTTCCTTCTCTTCAAACTCCTTTTCTTGCTCTGCAATCATACTTTCCAACGCTTCACGCGCCTCAACAAACTCAAGTCGTTCATTTTGGAGGCTTTCCTTCAACTCCTTTATCTCACTCTCATATTCTTCAGTTTTCCTTTGCATTGCTTCCTCATTAATATCTTTGTCCTCATTAACGACAGACGCATTCCTGATTTCTTCTTTTTCTCTCCTAAAAGCCTCCTGCATCTGTTCAATGTCTTTGAAATGCTTAGCGTTCATGTCCTCAGCTTGACTTTTGAGTTCCAATATGGCGCTATCGAGTTGTTGCTTTTCGCTTTCAAATCCACTTCTCGATTCGTCCAGCTGCGCTTCAAACTCGTTCTTCATGATCATTATGTCCTGCGCGATTTGAGCTTCACCTGCTTCGAGTTGATTGGTCAAGTTTGTAACCTGTTCTTGCAACTGGTAAATCTGGTTTTCGTACTGCTCCCTTTCAGAAGCGTCGATGGATGAGTGGGCACCAGTTTCCATTCCCCCCATCTTTTCATCACACGAACTCCCCAACTTGTTAATCTCGGCTTGATGCTTCTCCAAAAGCACGTTTTTCTCGCTTTCAAATGCATTCTTTAGCTCACTTAAATTTTCCTGAAATTCAAACTCTTGTTGTTCCACCTTGTCGGCCGCTTCGGTTGCCTTGACAACTTGACTCTGAAGTTTTTCCTTGAGCACTGCAATTTCGTCTTCGTAATTACTCTGCAACGATGCCATTTGCTCCTTAAGAGCCTCGATCTCAGGTGAATGATCACGTGACCCAACGTCACTTGAGTCGTAATCAGAATCTTTCTTCAGCTCGGCGACTCGTTTCCAGCGCTCCTCCCTAAGCTTCAGGTCTTCCATTTCCTTCTTCAACATTTCTAACTCGATTTCGTTTTCGCTGCTAAGCTCCTCCAGCTCTCTTTTGAGTTCCATAGTTTCCTCTCTGTGACGCCTCTCTATTTCTTGTATGTATTTGTCTTTTCTCTTCAGTGTTTCTTGTAGAGCGTCTTGGTCTTCAGTGACCTAGTAAAGAATTGATAACATTGTTGTATTAAGCTTAAACAGTTATACAATGCTGACATGGTCATTAACGAGGGGCTCTGCCTTACAGAGGTAATAATCGATAAGCCAACAAGCCAAATCAGTGTACTGTTTGCTGTCAGAGGACACCAGTACACCAGTTAGAGAAATATAGAACTAATTAACGAGCCGTAGGCGAGTGTTTCTAATAGTCGTAAGGTGTTCTCAAATAACCACAGGGTCTAAAAACAGTATAGCACAAGCTATATCTTTAGTGATATATAGATTGTTACGTGAGACTAAACAGAAATACATGCTTTGTTTTCCGTCGTTTCACTCTGGTGAAACATGTTTGTTTCTAGCTAATCAGAGCGCGAGCATTATCAGATCTGAATTTCAATTTTATTATTACATATTGCAACTGAAGTTGCTTTTAAAAGTTCCTAAAGTCGTTAACATTAATTTAATTAATGTTTAATTAATTCAATAAATTACTTGGCAGCAAATTTGTGCTATATTCGATTGACGGTAAAGGCAGTCATGAGTCGTCGATGTTGTTTGATAATCTTCACCACAAGTTTGCATTTGCATTTGTTTTTGCGACTTGCACATCATCATTTTATATGTTAAAAAGAAAGCTCGGTAGCGAAAACACAAACAGCAGTGATAAGAACTAAAATACTTACCTGTTGCAAGTCAAAAGAACTTTTACTTCTCATTATGTCACGCTCTTCCATCAAGCTTTCGCATTCTTCCGACTTGCGTGACAACTTGTCACTGATGTCCATTAGCGCATCATCCTTTTCTTGGACTTGCTTCTGAAGGTTCAATACCATTTCAGTCAGTAGTTTGGGGTCTTTTGGGAGATCCGGCGCAGAATTTTTGCTTCCATTTGTCTGTAGCGGAAAAAAAAATTAATTAATATCCCCTCCGGATAAAAGAGCATTAAAATTCCTTTAGTGATCGTGATGCCGAGAAATGAAAGAGAAGAAGACGTAAAACAATAGCTAGCTTTGCCCACTTTACAAAAATCAAATTTTGTGACAATTAATGCATAGACAACAGGGCCGGGTTGTTCGAAAGGCGATTAACGTAACCCAGGATTAAAAGATGTGGGTTTTTTTTTTTTTTTTTTTTTTTTTTTTTTTTTTTTTTCTAGGGGGGGAAAAAAAATATAAAAAAAACAAAATTTAAAAAAATTGGCAGAGTTTCACTGTTTTGCTTTACTTTAGCAGGATTGCGTGACAACAGTTGATAGTTGTATAAAATTAACACAAGTTTATGAAATGCATCTTCTTCTATGTCTTAACAAGATTTTAAAAGTCGCATTGTTCATCAATAAATTTGCTGAGTACTCAAAACCAAACATGTCAGCTTAAAGAGAAACAAAAGGTCTGGAGATTTCAAATTATCTTGCGTGACTTTCTTTGCCACATCATATCAAGATTATAATATAAACATTTCAGCTTCCTGTAAAGCGTTTGTTTTAAAATTGGAAGCCAGTATTTAAATCAGAGTTTGAATTTCTTTAAAACAAGAAAAGGAATTTCGCAGTGTGAAATCCCTAAAGAGCAGCTGGAATACACACAATGTTTTATCATTAATACAATAGATGATAATGATTACTTTTTATCCTGACTTTAATTTGTTTATCTTTCGACTATTTCCAAAACCGTTGTAAAACTGTGCGCTACGAGGAAGCAAACTTTTCAAAATAAGCTTTTCATAGGCCTACTAGTTCGTCGCAAAAATGACTTGATGTTAATCCCAAGATAGTTGGTGAGAGTTTATTTAAGTAAAACTGATTGTTTTCATGTGCAATCGAATCCGTTTACAGCGTTCAGCGTCACGACATAAAAGAGTAAATTACGTACTTTATGTAGCAGCGTTTCATCGTGTTTGAATCTATGTTGTCGAAGTGGTTCAGATTTGAAAACCGAGAAAACCAGAATAGTTTCAATACTATTAAATCGTTTGGGAAATACCGATAAACATTTGCATGAGGATCAGGTATATAATATTTACTCAGTTTACAATTCGTCTGTTGTCAAGTGCTCGTTACCTGCGCTGCGTGTAACGATACTCGATCGCAATGATCTCTAGAATGTTTTAAACAACAAACTCGAAAAACATTCTCATAAATCAAACCTCTTACGCTCCAAATCGCTTTCCACTTACCTTAGAAGCCACAGGAATACTTGAATTCGCGCCGGTTGGCGTCGATCGTCCCGAAGCAGTCGCTTGTGCAGTTCTTTTCACAGGAATGCCAGTTTTACCGGCCACGGGAATAGACGATCGAGGTTTCCCGAACATGTTTCTACACTTGAGACTTCAACTGTACTCACTTTAAAGCCAAATCTGGCTCAGGATTCTTCAAAGCGAACGACAAGACATTGCCTAGCTCGGTTCAATCATTTGTCGTGAAAGCGTCAACCGATGTATCAACTTACGCGGGAAGACGCGGGTCTGTTGTCAAGTCAATTGAACGCCTAATTAATATTCACGCTTGGCATGCCGATAATCTGTTAGTATTCACATGTCTAATGAAGTGTATCGGATGAGTGATATGTTTGTAATCGTCACTGACTGTTTGTTGTCTTGAACTTTAAGTGTCATCCGCACCAAAGAATTCATTTTCGGCTGCGCTGTAAATTACTTTGATTTGTGCCAGGCGATCGCGAGCACCCAACAGGATGGTTTCCGAAGCCGTAATCGCCTCTAGTATTCGGATTAGGTGCGATTAAAAACTGGACTCATACCTTTAAAGGAGCAATGTCACACAGTATTTTAAGTCATTTTTCTGATAGTTTTAAATTGAAGGAAACCTCAAAATAATAGTTTCCAACATAGAAAAACACCATGCAACGGAGCTAGTAAAACCCCAAAATAACCAAGAATGGTTTTGACTGACAATGATTTTAAAAGACCAAGAGAGGATAAGACGAATTACAAATGACATACTTGAAAAACATTTTTAGCTTTAATTTAATGAAACATCTCGACTTTCGTGATGTCGGAAATATAATGTCTGTTCTTTTCAGAAGGACGAAAATGCTTTGGTGCACTAATTACTTATGTATAATACACAACCGCAAATACGTATAAACTGACGCAGTTTTATGCTATTTCCAACACTGTTTTTGTCTTTATGTGACTTCTTAGTTTCTCCATCGTCATTCAGTTTAGTATCTAATCGCGCTGACACAATTTCGTCGTCAGCATAAATTATTAAGTTATACTTTAACTGATACAACGGTAAAATGATAGAAATTGTGATAAAAACTTAGCAAGTGTTTTAAGTGTAGAGACAAGAGATGTCGAATCTGATTTAATAAGATGCTGAAAAATTCAGATACTAAGCTAGCTCTTTTGTCCAAACGGCTTTTTGGTGGAAAGAATTAAAAAAATAGCTCTCCAATAGGCGGTCTGCAACTGGAAGAATCAATTTACTTTTATAAAAACTAAATTAAATATCGGTTTTATCAGAAGGAATTTTTGGCGTATGAGATTTGGGCGCCTATGTTTGTAAGGAGGGGACGAAACAGTTCAGTTTTTCGGCATGTACATGCATGTACTTAAACCTCAGTGAAACGAAATAAAACGAAACGAGACAAAATAACCGAAACATGCGAAACCCATTACCAATAATTAGGAGCTAACCGTAAACAGGCCAATCTGAGTTCTATTCAGGCGAACCGAAGTGCTATTTAGGCCGATTCGTTTCGTTTCGGGGTTTAGTACATGCAAGTTTTTCAGGCAAATTGCTTGAAAGAGAAACATAGGCTAACGCGAAATGAAGCTTGTTGTCTCCCCTATTCATGTCTAAATCCTGACGAACACGTGAGGTGGATACGAGCCATCCTCAGTGTTTGTGTATGGTCTACGCTTTGTATGATCAACGCACTCCCAACAAGTTTTAGTTGCTCCCGACCAGTACTCAATGGCGGCACAATCTGGACATCTTTGTTTGCATTCTGCTTCTGTGATACCTCCCCATTGGATTTGAATCCGATTGTCAGCTCCACAAATTTCGGGCGTATACTCCAGCCACGATGATGCTAAAAAATTACAAAAAGATAAAAGAGGGTACCAGTAAATACCGGTGAGCACATCACCATTTTGTTTGCGTGGCTCAGGAATCTAGTTTATTGGGAAGCAGCGCGTAAAACGCGCCGCAACCCAACTAATTGAACACCAAAACACGCAACCAGTCGATAGTCATAATATATACAAGATTTAGGTTATTCCGAGTAGATGCATTATGTGTCTTATATGCAAGCAAAAAAGAACAAGTAGTTGTGTTATTATTTCGGGTGCTGCTCTATATACCGGGAGATCCAGATAAAACAAAGGCAATACAATAGGCGAAAAGGCAAAGTTCATGTACTCTTTCTTTATCTTTATCCTTTCGATAAACCAATCATTGTCGCCGTAAACAGTTACGGTAAGCAGAGCGAAGTGTTAAGCATAGAATGATTAGGTCTTCTTTACGATATATGAACTTCTCTTCGCGTTTAATAAAAGCGTTTTTCTTTTTAGTCTGCATGCTTTAAAATAATACTAATAAAAGGACAAGTCTCGTGTGGCATGCATGCATGCATACTTTTCTTTGGTGATATGAAATTAAACTAAACAGCGTTATCATATACTACTGCCTTGCCAAAGAGGCAAAATATTGATGATTTTCATCTGACGTAATCAAATGAAAATTCTAAAATCATTTTAGTTAATCACAGAAAGCCATTTTCAACAGATATTCCGGACACAAAAAAGTATTAAACTGTGTGCACATTTTTGTACGTTTTTCGAAACTTGTGATGTCCCGGATGAAAGTGTTTGTAAACTATTTATTAGAAGTGATATCGAGAGGGCTTTTAAGAGAAAGCAAATGATACTGACGGAATCTACTTTGGTTTTACAATTCTATGGCTACCAAACATGTCGGCTGTATTCTAATTAATGCGATTTTGCTCAATTTTTTTTGTATGTTTGTTATGAGAAATCAGCTACAAAGCTATAATTCGGATGAAGCAATTCCATCTGCCTTCTCTACACTCTTTTTTTTTTTTATAAGAATCTAGTTTATAAGAATATCGAGGCTGAAATTTGCGAATTTTTAAGAATTTTTTAAGAATAAACCCGAGGCTAAGATTTTGAAAAGAATATAGTTTTTAGTTGAAACAAAATCAGGTATTTTCATTTCCGTCACTTTATCTCTGTGAGGAATGCTTTGTTTAAAGCCAAACGGCAAGGCTGCACCGAAAAGCAATGGTACGTGTACATAATGTAACACGATACAGATCTGGACACCAAAAACGTGTAATTGATTACTCAATACTTGCTAAAACGGAAATGTCAAACGTTATTTTCTAAGAATGTCCATAAGAATATTTCAGCCTAAAATCGGCAGAAAAATAAGAACATTCAGCCTGGGTCGGAAAAACTGTATTCTTATAAAAAAAAAGAGTGTATAATCTAAACCAACAAGAATTGCTTTTTTGATCAACGAGTGGCCAAAATCTTCCCATCTTTCGGTTGTATAAACCCTTGCGCGGTCATGCGTGTTGACTGTTTTTGGTGCTGACACTCTGTATATATGCCCTTCAAACCGTACACTTACATGATGATGTTTGACAGTTGACTCCGGTATATCCAGGCTGACAATTACAAACATATCCGTTAACCTGGTCAACACACGTCGCTTCGTTTAAGCACGGATTACTGGAACATTCGTTAATATCTGCAGAAAAGAGGCATTGAGCAGTCTTTCTCAGGTAATAAGGTAACACTGCTAACGGCTAAATTTTATACTCAGGGACGGCGGAGCAATTTTCCAAGTAGGGGAGGCTGACTAGTGACTTGAAGTGGGGGGGGGGGGGGCTTAAAAGACTTTTCTCTTAGTAAGTCTTTATTTTTTCGGAAATTCTGGGGGCGCTTAAGCCCCCCCCCCAGCCCCCCGGCTCCGCCGTGCCTGATACTGTGTCTATAATCAGAGCGTTGTAATGCCTTTACTGAGATTGACTGCGTTTACTGACCATCGAAAATAGAATGGGATACTTATTTGTCTGTCAGTGAGCCCCAGCGTATCCAGCCGGGCAATAACAAACATATCCCTTAACCTGGTCAACACACGTCGCTTCGTTTAAACATGGATTACTGGAACATTCGTTGATATCTACGCGAATATAACTCGAAATATAAGAATAATTATATATACACACTGTAATGGAGAGATTGCGCAATGCAAATTTACCTGATTCACGTCGCCCATGGTTTAAATGGTTTATGGGGACGGGGAGTAGGGTAAGGAAAACGTGTCCCCGATGAAAAAAGTTGTAAATATTTGTCCCCACTCCATGTCCCTGCCACTTGTCCATGCAACATGTCTCTGTCTATGATACCAGCTACTTGCTTCATATAAAGGGAAAAGTGATTGATTTTGTTGCTCTTACACGTCACAGTTACATGTCACTACAAAATGACCCCTCGGCCGTTGCTGGCAACCTTAATCAACCCACCAAAACGGAGAACGCTGCCCAAGAGTTGTCTCCCTGTGAATGGGTTAGCAGGAGTGTTGTTAGACTGATCTGAAATGCTCACTCACTTGTTTGACAGTGAACTCCACCGTATCCAGGCTGGCAGTTACAAACATATCCGTTAACCTGATCAACACACGTCCCTCCGTTTAAACACGGATTACTGGCACATTCGTTGATACCTGAGTAAAATTAAATCATCGATATGCGTTAAAAATCATTTAGTCTGCATTTTACCAGATATGTCTATTTTTAATTAGTTCGAAGTACAGGTACTGCGATATGTAGTCAAGATTCGCGTTTATTATTTGTTTTTAATTCTCTTTTATAACATGTATATGAATGGTGCTAGAGGCCGAGACTTCTTCGCAATACGTAAACTTCCACAAAAGTCAAGAGTTCGATAGATGTATAACCGCCGACCGGTTAGCTCAGTAGGTAGAGCGCCGGACTGTTGTGTCTCGGGTTCGAGTCCCAGACCGCATCAACAGTCAGGATCTTAAATAACTGAGGGGAACGTTCTGCCTTTCCAATAACATCTGAAAATGGTTAGATGTTTGAGTCTTCTTGGATAAGGACGATAAACCGCAGGCCCAGCCTTATGCATCTTCAGTGATAAATGGTCAGCAGGGGGCGTTACAGAATCCACACACTTATCGCAAAGAATAGGGCACAGAGTTCCCGGTGTTGTGGTCTGGCCTTCAAAATTTTCCCTGTGGACAGTATTGACCAAAAAATTTATATCTCTATTGCTATTGCTATAAGCTGAGATTGCCGGTACAACAGAGATGAATCATGTCTTGCTGGATTAGTTTAATCATGCTTTAAACAGAGCCAGGGAAAGAAGATACAAGCCAAGAATCAGATCTAGGATGCATGACCTCCAGCCTTCAAAGTTTTTAGGAATTAATTGTTTTTGAATTTCATAAGCAGCAACGGCAGTATTGCCTTCGGAATGTACCCGAGAAGGGAATTTAAAACTCTCGAAAGTTCAGTCGTTGAATATCTTAATTAAAAAGAAACTCAAAGTACTATTTTATTGCAAAGACTCAAAGCTGGTCCAGCTTAGACATTTTAACCGAACTCCTGCACTATTTCCCCTGAACACAAATCAGAATCTTAGGTTTTTCACGATAAGACTGATAATTTGCGAGCAGCACGAGACTTGACCTACATCTTAATTTTGTTGACTTGAACCCGATGCGTAAAAATACGAGCGACAAAAATATCCCAGAAACCAGCACATAAAAAAGTGCTCGGCTCGTTCCATCAACAAACA
Source organism: Oculina patagonica (assembly GCF_052425735.1). Lineage (NCBI taxonomy): Eukaryota > Metazoa > Cnidaria > Anthozoa > Scleractinia > Oculinidae > Oculina > Oculina patagonica. Next base: position 5,701,307 of record NC_135760.1, read on the forward strand.
AAAATAATTTTGAATCCGGCGGTAACTTCAAAACAACTACCAAACATAATTTGGCAGAAAAAAAATTGAAAGCCAGCACAAACAAACAACCAACCCAAAGCGTTTCAGCAACGAAAATTACAGTGAACCAAACGACAAATAAAGTATCTTTGAACCCATCACGAATAAATAACTCTGAATCGAAAGATTCAGCGACTCAAATGACTTTCAATCGGCAGCATCAAAACTAGAGCTGGCGAAAATAGTTTTGATTCCAGCGGCAGAAATAACTTCGAAAACAAAAACAAAGAACGCTCAACTCACGAGAAAAACTGAAAAATAAAATAAATAACAACGAAGCCATTAGCTCAGCGACGTTAAATCACAAGCCACTTTAATTTCAACAAAATTAGTTAAAAATGTTTGTTTTAACTTCTTGTTCTGATTAGCCAACTTTTGTTAGGTGGCCGGGTTTAAAGTTGTTAGTGATTACTGAAAAACTGCAACGCTGTAAAAACTGAGAACTAAGCTTTCCTCCATTTAAACGGTCTTTTGAATTCCCATTAAGAAAAACTGAAACAACTCTGAAACACTCTGCGACAAGACTATAAAAAGTCAAAGACCAGCTGGGGACCGTTTCTCGAAAGCCCCGGTAAATAACGGGGCCGATAAGTTATCGGGACCGTTAACGGGAAACTTTACCGGGCCCGAAGTTGCGTTTCTCGAAGCACCCGTAAACTTTCCCGAAATTTACCGGGCGCGATAAAACTAGCGGGTCGTCACCAATCTCTTGCGCGTACTTCACGCTCGTCCGCGAAAGACGGAGAACAACGTGGGACGGATTCGTTCGAGTTCGACACATTCGATTTCGCTGCCCGTGGAAAAGCACGGTTGTGAATAATCAGTGCTGATGGATTCATACGCTTTTTTGCACAATGCAATATTTTCTTAGTTAAACTTTGAAGTTGTCATTGTGTTAAAGAAGGACAATCAAGAGAAATCATTTATTTGTACCATCATGTTGTCTGCAAGTGATCAGTTTGACAATGCTGTGTGCATTCGATGAGTTCTACAAGGAATTTCACAGTCTTTCATACTTCACATGAATATCCGAATTGGAGATGACAGGTTTACATTATTTTAGAACGCACCGGTGTAAAAGGGTAGGTTTTTTGGAGATTCAGGTAAGATCTGTTTGATGCATTTATTAATAATTTTGACATGTTTTGTGGAGATCATGGCGGCCATTTTGGTAGGCTGCGTTCAGTTTGCGCGGGAAAAAAAATTGTTGCCGCGTTACCGCGTTGTGTAGTTCCGCCAATCCAGCCAGGAACTGTTGTTGTGGTGTTTAAAACTTAAGGTATGTATTTTTTTCATTCATTATCACTTTGACAATTTCCATTGGTTGTTCTGTTTCTGATTAAAAATCAAATAATTTTATTTCAATTTCTTTTCTTGGTCTTCAACATTTCTTTTACCGCTCCTCAGTTTCGACAGTTTAAAGGGAAAACAATTGACGTTACGCATAAATAAACATTGAACGAAATTGTTTGACAAATGCAACTTTTTTGAAAATAAGAGTAATAGCTAATTAAACTTTTCAAATGACTTGTGTATTTAATATCACACTTTCCTTGATGTTATTGATAATTTTTTATTCAAAATATGTAATTAAATAGATGTCAGCAGAGAAAAAATCGCGAAGCTCAAGATTCACTTCTGCCATGAGCGAAGCACTTGTTCAAGCGTACGGACAAAACCAAGTAAGCCAAGTTTTATTATAGAATTTACATTATTAATTTTAAACAGCTACAATATGAAAAACACCTAGTGAAGTAAATGAAAAACAACTAACTAAGTGAGGTATTTACATGAAACATGCTGCTATAACATGGTAATGTACAGTATGTACCTTATTGTCACTTATTTTCGTGGGACTTAATTTTCGCGACTTTCCAAAAATTGCGAAAAATTGAGTCCCGCAAAAAATAATTTTAAGCGATTTCTATTGTACTTTTATGCTGATTATGTATTTTTTGCCCAAATCACCAAAATTAAGTATCGCTAAATATTCCCGTTCCATTTTCGCGAAATTAAGTTCCCTGCCAAAAAAAATAACAATAAGGATTATTTCCCCTTAGGCTATCCTTCAGGCCAAATTTTCTAGTACGGTTTCTTTGGAGAAAAAAAAACATGCATGGGGCGTTGTCGTGGATGCGGTCAATGCAGTGAATCCTGGGGAGCCGAAAAATGTCGATCAGGTAATGGCAAGTAGAAAAATAGGATTAATTTTTTTATCGTAATTGTGTTATTGAGCGTTTTTTTCTCTTATCAGTCAACAATGCTTTTTTATGAAATTGAATAACTTTCAATTTTTAATAAAATATTGTCTTCAACATTTTCTCTAAATTTAAAATATTTTCAGGTAAAGAAGAGATGGGAGGATATGACAGGAAATGTGAAGAAGAAGGAAAGGGAGATGAGAAACAAAGAACTGAGAAGGTTGAGGGTGACAGGAAATGGACATTTAGAAGATGTGGTAGGCTAACTTCTAAATGAGTGCTACACTAACAGTAACATTGTCCTTCATGTCACACAGCTATTTAACAAAGATTGAAATTTCTTGTTAAAGGATGATGAAACCAAAGCCAAACTTTTGAAGCCCTGCACAGAGAACCTTAACAGCTCCGAGAAGGAGATTGCCCTTTTGTTGGGTCCACAGACATTTACAGGGATCCCTGGCGGATTTGATTCATTGGGGATGTCTGGTGAGGATTGCTTTTGTTGCTAAATATTTATTCCTTAAAAAAATCTGTAGCTGGACCAAGAAAGTATCAGTATTTTCTGTCAAAGGTCAATGGAAATGTTATTGTCATGGATCCATAACAGCCCACGTTATTGACAAAAGACTTACAAAGCCACCTTAGTTTAAACATTTGAAAGAGAGAAATGTGGCGTACAATGTTGACAGGGTAGGGAGAGGTACAGTAGTGGTATGGAAATCTTGTGCAACAAAATGATGCTGAACAACCCTATAGAAAAGCATTTGCTGACCTTGTTTTTTCATTTGTTTCCTTCATTTTGTTTCAAATAAAGGGCAGACAAGCAAAGAAGACAAGGCCAGTGAAATGTTGGAACCTGATATAGAGGTATATTATTAGTTTATAAGCAGTTTATCATCCAATGCAATGTACCATTGGTAAAACATGAAACACAAAAGTTTGGTTGAAAGCTTAATAATAATTATATGAACAATACATGCGCTGCCCATAATTTTATATAGTCAAAATGTGAATGTTATCTGTCATCCGTACAAAACAGATGTCCTGTGATATACATAGGTTGTGAAGATTCGTCCAAGTCTGGTAGATTGCTGCATATTTACAAATTTTCTACCTGCCAAATTGTTAAGTAAGAAAACAATGGCCTATGACCTTGTCAGCTAAGTATCAGGCGATATTGTGTGCGATTTCGCAAGATAATTGTTAATTTTTTGTTGATTGACAATTATAATGTTACAATAATTATACAATTTATTGCTATCCTGTTACAACTTTTCACAGGAAGTCACTCCCACAACTAATAGCAGCTGCACTGCTTCAGTTACTATCGAGGTAACGTATTTGTATATGAATTACTCTTGACAGATAAAAAATCACTCACATCAAAATACCATGCATGTGGTCAGGGTTCAGGGCTCACCAAAACCCCCATCTAACCAGGACAAGTAGATTTTCCTGTTGGGCAAGTGACTTTTCATTCTCACTTGCCAGACAGGCAAGGGCCCAGGCAAACCATCAATAAACTTATTAATTATTTCTAAAACAATGATTTTGAAACCAAGCAGTACATTTTTGGCCTATTTGTCAAAGGTAATCAAAGGTTATAAATGAACTTTACAAAAACTAAAGGAAGCTTACTATAACTAAACATGCAGGCTACTTTGAACAAGGCTTCAGGACAGTAATAAATTCACCGTTTGCAAGCCATCTTCATTTTTGGTTCTTAATATTCAATAGAATCAGCCACTCACAACAAATAGAGTCACAATTTCCCTGGTTGTTCTTTGTTCTAGGCTCCATATGCAGACATAAACTATCACTTCTCACTCTGTAATACTTCTGGCTAGCCAGGGTCAATAAACTAATAGACACACTATGAATTATTTAACCTTGCAGGATTCTAAAAGTGTCAAGGCAGAGCACAAACCGTTCCAAAAAGGGAAAAGGCCCCAACCAAAAACACTTTCCCAAGCCCAGCTGGAAGTAAGATTATTAGTTTAAACCTTTCAATCTAATCACTGGTCCTTTTAAGTTCTTGTCTGTTTATTTATGTTTACTATCAATTTCAGTGAATAATAATAATAAAAAAATCAACAAAAGTTAGGTAGGTAATTGAATGAGGACAGTTCAAATGCTCATGTAATATACACTGCAACCAAATTTCTATTTTCAACTGTTCCAGAATTGTCCTTGTCAGTTAATACATTTTTACCTACTTAGTGTCCTATTTATCTTATGTATTTCCCTTAATAAGTCAATGCTACACTATATAGTTTTTTAGCCACAGGTTTCAGGAATTGGCATGCACTTGAGGTGATGCGTTTACTTCTTTTGTTGTCAGAACTAAGTTTCCCTACTGAATTTAACAGCCCTATCCATAATACATTAATGTAGCTACCATGTACATGTTATGGATAATGGTTAGAATATGTATTCACCATTATCAATTATGATTGGCTGCTGAGCAGTCTATAACATACAGCATCCCTTCTATATCACCCAGGAGGTACTCAACAAATTATATTATTTTATTGGAGATAAGGACGTAAAGTTCATTGAATTGCAAGTAACACAATTAGTTTTTGTCCTTTAGTACTTTGAAACTGTGACTGCCTATTATAAAACAAAGATCAGAAAGGTGGAGTTGGAAATTGACCTCCTGAATGAACAGAAGAGAGAAGGTATGTACATCCTCAGTATAACGTTTTAAGAAAACTCTGAACTCTGAGACAGACCTCTTAAGACCTATTAAAATACTTCTGTCTGCATTACAAGTCTGAGATAAAAGAAATTGTCTGTTCATTGGACTTGTGACTTCGATCAGCAGTGAATGTTGGGGTTTACCTCAGTGTAAGAACCTGTGATATTTTTTTTTGTTTTGGAGCTTTTGTTTTCCTTTTGTTTTTGACGTTCTTTGTTGCTTTGTTTGTTCTTTGTTTTACGTCACCAGTGAGTTTCACAGGTTCTTACACCGAGGATGAGCCGAATGTTGGGCCAATATATTGTTTAACTGTAATAGTAAAACAATGCAAATGTATATTGTGGTTTAAAAAAAAAATACCAAAACATCAAACTGGTTTGAAAAATTTAAACTACGGTAATGAAAATGTGAACCACAACATACACCATGATCATTACTTTATTATCCATTTGGAACCTGACACTTTCAACTCACAATGAAAATTTGTCTTTGAGAGTCTCTGTAGCAAAGGTACAAAGGTAGTGCACTGGAAGAAAACAATATTTTATTATGTGTACTTATTATACTAACACCTATTTTTTACCATTGTTGTTGCAGTGAAAACTTCATTTGCTGACACTGACAGTCAAGATTTTCTTTTTCAGGACAGCATGAATTCAAAACTTTTTTAAAACTATTTTCTCTTTCTCATAGACCTTTCAAAATGGAAGGGATGATTTTTATCCATTTATATGCATGTAGATAAGTCTTTGGCTTTGCTTTTGAGGGAAAATCATAGTGTTTTCACAATTTAATAGTCTGCTAAGTATGTTAACGGACTACATGTGTATAAACAAAAAAATCTCATTTTATCATTGTATCATTTTTATCCCACACTATTCAAATGGTTGATGAGATGGTGCCCCTGGTATTTTATATATAGGAAAATAAAGATTGAGTATGTTTTTACTGATGTGTTACTTTTTCATTCTGTCATTCGCATCAACAGAATTCTGACTAATATTTATTATTACATGTTCTTTTTACAATGTAAATGACTTTGCATGAAGGAGATTACATTATGTTTGCCTTGTTTTTACAGCATTAACTCACACCAGAAACTTATCTTCTGCTCGCACTATAACCAAAAAGTGTACATAATTCAATACTCCTTAAATAATCAGTAAACAAGATTCTTCTAATAACTTGTTGAAAGGTTTAAATCAAGAACATCCAATATAAAATGCATATAGAAAAATGTTACAAAGTTGAGTTGAGAACCGACCACATTTAATGGATCTGTGTCATGGATTTCAGCAAAATTAAATCAAAATAATTTGGTATTATAATAATAACTGGGCCAAAGTTGATCTTCAGATCTAATCTTATTTTGAAGCCATTCAGTAGATTCACTGTTCCTGTTTTATCAAGTCTGAAACATGCAGTTGTACGGTGTGTTTCATACTTGATGAAACACTTCTGCTATTTTTTAAACATTACTAAAATGATTGTTTTGCAAACAAAAAATTTTCACAATGAGTATTTTGCCAAACTTAATAAAATAAACAGAACATAGCCATGACACAGTCTCTTTATGCATTTTGTTGGGATACAACTTAGAAAAAAAATTACAGCAACATTTCTTTTGTGCAAAAAGTAACTTGGATGTTCTTGCATGTTAAGTATACAGCACGATTTCCAAACTGGAAATGTTTGGGTGACACAGTTAATTAAATACATTTTCAATAAGGCGATCTCTCACTAACACACCAGCATTATTGTTAAGGTGAGCTGGCACCTCAATCACCAAATCTGGTTCATGAGGGGGGTGCTCAACATACCCAGGGAGTGGTGTGTTGTCAAAAATGCACATATTGTGCAGCACAGCAGTTGCTGTAATAATAGTGCAGCAACGACAAGGGGAAAACTGCATTGCCCCACCAGACACATCAAGGCAACGGAATCTTGCTTTCCATAGGCCAAAGGACCTTTCAGCAGTATTTCGGGTTTTGGTGTGTGCCTTTTGATATCTCCTTTGGGATGGTGTGGACACGTCATCGGGCCTGAAAGGGGTCAAGAGGTATGGCTGGATGCCGTAGCCGCGGTCACCCAGCAGCCAGCCATTCCCTCCACCACCTCCTTCCAGGTGGACACGAAGCATGCTTGCATTGAAAACTGCCGAATCATGGACGGATCCATGCCACCGACACACAAAGTTGGTGAAAGACAGGTTTGCATTACAAACTGCCATGGCGTTTATGGCATGAAAACCCTTATGGCAGACATAAAGATGTTCTTCTAGATGTGGTGCCCTGATGGGGATTAAGGAACCATCCACTGCACCAATCACTCTAGGCATTCCAGCAATTTTATAAAAATCAGCCATTGTTGTCTGTTGATGAAGAATACAAAACTTTGCCTTAACTTTTACACATGTAATTAACAATCTTCCCATCACTTTCCTCTTAAATTCTTGTTTTAAGTTTTTTAACTTAGTGCATGATTCCCTTTTCAAAATTTCAGTAAATGTATTTAGTAAATCTATTTAACGATTTTAAATTTTTAGTCGGCAGGACTCTGTTGACAACAGTATGCATGTACTGAAGTAGTAAATATTCGGTTATTATAACAATTTCTTAAAGTCTCCCATTCTCTGATTCTTTCGGAAACAAAAAAGACCCATGTAATTGCATTGTTCTCCGATACACCCATTAAAATGAAAGCCTAAAAAAAATATTTTGAAAACTTTGCAATAAATCAAATCCTCTTATTTGTCCAAAAACACAACAACAAACAACCCTTTTTCTACTTTGACTACCAGTATTCTGTATTTCAGTATAGCTTCAAATGGTACTTACATTCAGATCTGAGTTTCCGGTGGGAAACACGATCCAGTCCGGTGCCATTTTTTCTAGACATGCTGACACAGCAACCAACGCTCTACTTGCACTTGCCTTGGATACACCCATAGTGTCGGCAATCACTTTCAGGAAACTTCCTGAGGCATAGTAGCGTAGTGCTATAAGAATCTGAAAGATATTACAGATGTTATCAACAGGAATTGTTGTAATGACGATCAAGGTAATCGAGATCAGTGCACGAGAACGATTTGAGAAAAAAAAAACTACTTTTTTAAGTATGTTCTTTGCACAGAATTGCAGCAAAACAAGCTATGCGGACCGCCGAGGAAACAGCGTTCGCGTTCATAAAATTAATGTCTTATTCAAGTTTTCAACAGTTTACTGACGAAATTTTACCTAAAAGGTTTTAAAGTAGAGAATACTGGGAATAAGGAAGCATCCATTACAAGTTTTAACTGAAAACTACAGTTCAACTGGCGGGATTTGATCGTTTTCTCCGGGTGCAGACAATTTTTTTACCCGGCGCTGCGATCAATGCAACTGAAACTATATTTTGTCAAATGGGAGGATTATTTTAATTAAAGTTCTTTATTCTAGTTTATCTATCCTGAGTTAATACACTTCTTATTCTCATTTCCTCAAGGACTTCACCCCAGCAAGCTGAAGCGTTGGTTAACCACATAATTTATTTCGACGACTGCGACTCTTCGCAACCGCTCTATTTTGTTTCATCTTTTTCCTGAAGCATGTCCGATTTCTAACTTACTCCTTTTTAAGAAAATTATACAAATTAGAAAATAGAAAACAGTATCGCTTGTTGTAAAATCAGCTTTGCGTGACAGGAAGCCATTTTGATGTTGTGAAAAGCCATTTTAAAGTAATTAACGAAGACATGCAACGTACGAGTGATAAGCGCTTTATAGGTTTATTTATTTATTCATTGATTCATTTTTTTCCGCCGTTGGTTGATAATAATAAAACCAATAGAAAAACCAATAAAGCGCTGCAAATGCTCCAGGCACCTTTCAAACAGTATGTTAAAAAGCAAAAACAGTACTACGCCTACAGTACTACACTAACCTGTGTCTCAGGAGACAGTGGACAGCTTCTCGACGTATTCCTCTCCAACTCATCGCCAATTTCTTCAATTAGCCACTCTATCCTTGCCCTCGACAGACGGAATCTTTCAATGATCTCACAATCGGCCATGTCGGCCAAAATTGGTCTTTTCTGGAATGACCGTGGCCGTCTAACTACTCCAAAAAGTCCGCCTACGGCCGCCATTTTGTTTAGTTTTGCAACATTTTCAATTTCCCGGTAACTTTTACGGGAGGTCACGACCTCCCGTAAATTACCGGGCAAGTTACCGGGAAAATTTACGGGATCGTTAATAACGGGAGCTTCGAGAAACACCCGAAAAGTTAACGGGGACTTTTCGGGTGACTTATCGGGCCCGATAATTTACCGGGTCTTTCGAGAAACGGGCCCCTGGCCCGTTAATTTACAAAAAGCTTATCAGTGTAAACTATGAGGTCTAACCCCGAGCAACAGCCAAAACAAATGGCTTCAGGACTGCAATCTTTTTGATGAAAAAACTACTTTCAACTGGGAACAAGCGTACCTCATGGCACCAAGTTATACCAAAAGCACCAAACTGATCGAGTTTCAGTTTAAACTTTTGCATAGGCGCATACCAACAAACAAGTTCCTATTTAAAATAGAAAGAAAAGAAAACGAAAATTGCACTTTTTGTCGCAGTGCCTCAGAATCATTAATCCACCTTTTTTGGTCGTGTAGCGTTACATCCTCCTTTTGGAAAAGAGTGACTGACTGGCTTCAGGAAAACCTCTCGATAACAGGCGAATTCACTTTATTGAATACAACAGCATTGGGCCTGAGGCCGGAACCTCATTCAAAATACGCGCTTCAATTGAACTATGCTTTGTTGCTAGCGCGGTATCACATATGGAAAGCCAAATTAGAGGAAACCACACCAAATTTCGAACCTTTTCTACGTCTTGTAAAATCAAGAGATGTATTAGAGACAAAAGCGGGTGACACAAAAAAATGGATTCCTTTTACAGAATGTTTATAAAGAGTTTATCTCCTGTCCCCCTGACTAAATTAAGGACTGTTTTCTTTTTAGCAAAGCTGTAAACGCTCTTGTATTCATATATAGAAACTATCTCCCTTCCCCCTGACTGACTAACTCATTGTAATTTTTCTAATGTATTTAAACCATTGTGTTAGGATTACCTACTTTTTATTCTTGCTGTATTTTACGTGCTTTAGTGTTTGTACTGTATACGTTATTTGTTTCTTTTTTGTGGTTGCAAGTGATCAATAATAAAAAAGAAAAAACAAAGAAAAACTGAATAACGAAGGTTAACAAACTTTACAAAATACACTGAAATCTACATTGTCTCTCACTAAGCGATTCTTGCTGTGGTCATTCAATAGTCATTTCACATGCTGAGTTTAAAGGGGTTACGTCACTAGCATTTCGCATGGTCAAACCTGTTCTGAGAGTAGTGGTGTGCAACCTAACCCATAAATAAACATTTGAAAACCTTAATTTGCAGATAGAAGTCAAGCAACAGCTATAAATATCGATTTTTTGAAGACGCGCGGGAACAATTTGTAAAGTCGAGCCTAAGGCCCGGTTCAGACGCCGATCTTTTCATGAGCCGAACCAAATTCCTTGAACGTGAAATGATAGTGCTTTAATATGTAAATTTTCAATTAGAGTGGAGCATTATTTTTCCGTTTCCTGCGACGCTATTATAAATTTTGGCTGTTAAAAAATCTGCTAAAATTATTGGTTGCTATTCAATTATGACGTGTAAAGCCAGGTTTCCCCATGAACTATCTCACCTGTTTCACAAAGCCTTCCTGTGTAGCCGGGAACACAATCACAGTGGTATTCATTTTCACCATAATTCGGAACACACTTTGCACCGTTTTGACATGGAAAGCTTGAGCATGGTGTCTGTGGACAAAATTCTAGTTCTTAATACTTATTTTCTTCTTGAAAAAGAAATAAAACCAATTCCTGCATAACTAGCTTATTTTGCCCGTTGGCTTTCAACTGTCACTAAACACTGCTTTTTTTCTTAATTAAAATAAACTATATATAATTAATTACCAAAGCAACTGTGACTACTTATTTTGGATTTACTAGTCTGTAAAGACTGCAAGCAGACTTCTAACAAGTTTTGTTGGACGTCAAGGAGAGTGTCAAAGCTTAACTTGAAACCAACAAACAAAACAAAATTTCTCTCGCATTTTTTCTTCTATGTTAAAAAAGAAGATGAGGAGAACATAAATATATTTCATCGTAATTCAACTGAAATAAGGCAAAGGAAATCGGGTCGACTAATCGTAGCGTGTAAACTGGGCTTGTACTGAAAAAAAAAAATTGCAGTTTGTTTTCGGGAAATTATATCAAATTAAACCAAATATCTGAAATCGGGAAGGCATTGCAACCTTTCTTTCTCTCTATAAAAATTAGAGTTCTTATATATAAGAACTCAACTAGAGGATTGAAAGAATCAAAAATACGTTTTTTTTACTTAATACCTTGATGCTGTAATGGTGGTATTCGTGTGAGCTGACCAGCTGGCCTGGGTTTGCAGAGTATTTGTCTTCGTTTAACAACTCACATCGGAATTTTCCATCTGAATGAGGAGACGAGGCGACGTTAAACGAAGAACACGACGATGAATTAACACAGCTCAGAGCGCACTCACTGTAGTTACTCACAAGAGTAGATGAACCAACTGATACTTGAAGACGATGAAACTTGTCAACTGCAAAGTTTCCGTACGATACTCGATTTCCCTGTACATGGATGCCTCGCTTTAAACCACGGCTACCGTCAAGTTGGCTCTGGTCTGCTTTTGGTGAGATTAAGAGAAGAAGAGTTAAGCCCAAAAGAACACGCATTGGTATTTTAAGGAACTCCTGTTTTAGTTCCATTTTCCTCTGTTATGACAGTACTAATCTATTCTAAAGACAACGAGATTTCAAAATATTTTCTCCGAAAGGCAATTAAAAGCCTTCAGCATAACCATATATCACCTGCGCACGGTATGTTATGGGAATATGTTTCATTGCTTGCTACCTAAATAATTTGAGTTTCAAAGTTCTGGAATGTGATTGGTTATTCGAAGGCTCTATATTTGGGGACAAGTAGGGTGTTATAAGCCTTATGCCTGAGTAATTAGGACTTACGCGTCATCACTCAGCGTGCGTGAAGTTTGCGACGTCGAGGACAACGTCTAATGAAAGGAAAATGACTTTTTATGTCTGTTAAGAGTCCCGCTATTCTAAACATCAGTGAAACTATTGGTTTAAGAACCCCCTCCAGCTGAATATGTAGAGAGCACTAAATTTCGTAACTTCACTAGAGTCCGTTCTGACGAAACTGAAAGCAAGCAGTATTTTGTCATTTCACAGTGTTGTTTTACAGGGAAAAAAATGTACTTTGCAAGATTTATGATGTACGTGCAGAGCAATTGTTCTGCTCATTAAGCTGTTTGTTTGTAGCCTACGAACATTCTCGACCGGAGAGCCTGTTCACTGGCTATTTGTTTGAAAACGTTCACGTTGGAGTATGTTTCAGTAGACATTCTAAAATCGAGGATTACAATCCAAAACTGTACTTCTGTGTACTAAAATCTAGAAGACTCAGTGAATTCTCTATGAATAGTCAGCGGGGCACAGTCTTATTGCAGTTATGGTTATGATGACTTTATTAATGTGTCAGTTCTTTTAGTCAAGGGAAAACCCATTACTAACTGAGGGGACACCCACCTAATTAACAATTAGACTTTGAGCCCGAGTTTTCTATGAGCGAATGTTCAAACATTCGCTGGTTTTCGCCCTACATCGGATCGCTACCTCATTATCTGTCTCCATTGTCTCAAGCCGCGTGCATTTGTAAATTCCAGTACATCATGAATCACTAATTATTTTTGGAGATTTTTGTGACAATTCAGCCTTGGCCTTGAAACTGTTAGGAAACGGAAGATAATTTAAGTCCTTTAATAGCCTATTCCTCGTTGTTATTGTATTTTGGCTTGTTAAATTAGCTTGTTTCTGTACAGTTTTCGGGAAAAAAATACGTTTGTTATTGCGTTCGACGAAGGAGAGCGCAAGCCTAATTCTGTTTTGCGTCCTGTGTCTTTTGAGTTGGTAGGCCTGTGCACTGTTATGCGAAATGAATCGAGCCGTAATGCGCGCGCAGGTGTATGGACTCCAAATCGGCCGCCCCGATTGATTTTTGCAGGGGCAAATCACGGCCGGGAAACTGGTAGCCACAGATGGCCTCGATTTTTTGCAAAACAAGATGGCGTCCCAAACGGAGCTTAGAAACATTATTTTGCTTGAAAGAAAAGGGTTAAAACGTGTTTCCAAAATTGTAATTTTGGCAAAAATAACATGGAGAACATTAGAAGGTTATAATCCAAGGTAGCAGAGTTGTCTTCAGCCACCGAACGTCGTAAAAAGAGTGGAAATCGAGTAAGTCGATGCGTAGTTTCCTACGGAGTTCGTTCGTAGGTAAACCAGCGTATTTTCCTCCAATTATATGTTGCACAAAACTACAAATTGTTAGAATTGAATGCATCGAGAGTGGGTATAATACGGATCGAAATTGTTTTATCACTTCTTTGAATTTGTGATATACCGTTCATCCTAGAAACACTAGACGTTTTGACGAAGAAATCGTTGTGTGAATGTAATATGCGTGTAGTGGATTACTGTGTGAATTGTCTGTATTTTTAAGTACTTTGTGGAATTGTAAATCAAAGAAAAACTATTTTCAGAATTCGAAGTTTGTGGAAGTTTAAACTCTCGTTAGTGCCAAAGGATAACAGGTCAAGTGAAATAAATAATTATTTTTGTGTAAATCATATTTCATTCATTTTGGCTCGTCGCACAATCTTTCTCACGCTTATCCTCCTCGCGTTTAGTGAGGTATAAGCATGGAAACTAACTTTGACATAAGGCATACTACTTTGTAGGCCGACCATGTCGGTTTTTTGCCACTGCCTGCTTACCTTACCTTACAGATACGTCGAACGCACTCCTCTAATCTCTGATTACTACTAGTACATATCATATTCATATTTGTTTTTGTTGTTTTTTTAGCACCTGAAAACTCCATCCAAAATTTTCTCGAAAACGCTCTCATAAAAATTATTCAAATTTCGAAGACCTTGAGAAAACTATGTCGTCAAAGATCTAGAAGCCTTTTTTTCAAAATTATCCCTCTATTACAGGAAAATCGGTTTCGTGTAAAATGGGTGGTCAATGTTGTGTTCAGGGTCAATACAAGTTCAGCTAGGCGCAGCTGACTCGTCCCCAGTCGTCTCTTATGCGAAAATTGCAAGACGCGAAGGATGATGGGAAGGAGGAAAGGCTTCTCTTCCTTCCCATGATTCCCTCCGTGTTGAGCAGTCGACTCAAGACGGACTCAAAAGACGACTGGGGACGAGTCAGTAGGCGCAGTAGAGTATGCGTGGGCGTTTGAAGGACCAACGCGATTCCGGTGGTTAACGCACCTGGCGGATCAATCCATGTCCATCAAAGATACACCTGCACCACAACGCATGCTGTATATATAATCCAATGCCGCGCGTGCGCCAAATGCTACATCGGGGAAACTGGCCGACGACTGGCTGATAGGTTTAGAGAGCATTTAAGATTCATCACCACACAAAGCGATACTCCAGTGGCTGAACATTTTAATCTGCCAGGACATAGCACGAACGACATGCTTGTGTCAGTGCTCCGTGCCGGACTAACTGATACCATGGAAAGAAAACGGCTTGAGGCAAAGCTTATTTTCCGCTACAAGACTCTGCGACCTCGTGGCTTGAATGTGGACTTTGGCTTTATTTAATCTGTTATGTTACTTTTAATTAATTTCAAACATTGATTACGCGCACGAGCTTTTTTCCGTTAACTGGCGTTACATTTTCCACTGAAAAAGGGGCAGTAGCCCCGAAACGTCTGGGAAAAACTTTCAATCATCGACACATTTAACATTTACATTTTAACATTTCTATAGGCTGTTTTGAAGCCTTACTGACGCCAGTAAGTCTGCGCAATATTCATATTCTATCGTTGTACAAGAAAAGGACGTCAAAGTGTAATTGTCTCTTGAGGGGCACTGATAATTGAAGGTATCGTAGCTTATTTTATCACAATATTTTGTCTGATTTTTATTTCTACTATGACATTTGCTAGAAAAACCAAAGCCCTGCTTCTAAAGCTTGGAAGGGAAATGATTCTTGTTGAAATTCCCCTGCGCCAATTAGCGACCTGGGAAACCGTGAGACCGCTTGCTTATTTGGTAAAGAATTAGCAAAAATTATCGTCTGCTGTTATGTAATTTATTCACCCCAACTTGACCTATTACTGATCGAACGTATCAATTGCCACTGAACACTCCGATAGAATACCCTGTTACAACCAACCTTCGTATTCATTCGAGAGGTGTTGATCGAGGTAAGTGAACGCGACACTTAACGATGATGGTTTTCACATTATGTCTTTAAATACCGTGATTTAACTCGATTTCTTCCCTTTTCCATATTACTTATAGTAGACTGATTACAACTCTTTTGTTTCCTTATTTTGGATTGAAGCTGAAAAGGTATGGATTTGCTCATTTTCACAGATTTAAAATTAAAACCACAACATGCAAATTTGTTAACAAATTTCCCAAAGAAGAAACGAGTGGCTGACTAGCATTTAATTTTGGGGTTTGGTAGCTGTAGTTTGAGGAATTTTGATTGTACTCTTAGCAGAAAGTAGCTACTTTTCCGAGGAATACACGAAGTATAAGAAATACCACAAAACAGAAAACTCACGGATACTTTCAATTAATTTTATGGATTTTAAACATACATCTTAATGCAGTTGATGAAATGCAAGAGTATGTCTGAAAAAAGTAAAACACTTCAAATGGTCAGCACGGATACATTTTAGACTTAATCACCGTTTAACAAGCTGATGAAAATCCTTCACCGTCGGATCGAGAATTTGAAATTCGATGTACGCATTGACTGTCTCTTTAACCATTCTCTGACGGTTGCGTTTTAAGCGAAATTCTCATTCACCAATGTCGCCTACGTATGTGCCAGTCACTGGTTGGACTTTCGGGAAAAAATACTGATGAGCCAGGCTCACTAAAAACTGTGCACTTAGCTAGCCTGTCAATGACAAGCTGTACAATATTCATGTTCTATATTCTATCCTTCAAAAAGAAAAAGGGCATCAAAGTGTAATTATCTCTTGGGGGGCACTGATAACTGAAGCTATCTTAGTTTATTTTATCACAATATTTTGCCGCATATCCATTTCTACTACGGTATTTGCGGGAAACACCAAAGCCCTGCCTTCAAAGCTCGGAAGGGAAATGAATCTTGCTGAAATTCCCCTACACCAAAAAGCGACCTGGGAAACCGTTCAACCGCTTGCTTATTTGGTATAGAATTAGCAAAAATTATCGTTTTCTGTTATAAAATTTATTCACCCAAAGCTGACCAATCATTGCATCGAACGTTTCAATTGCGAATGAACACTCCAATAGGGTTGATATCGATGTCTTCAACGTCATGGGAGTCCACCATGTTGGAATCGTTGGCCTCTTCGATGTTCCGAAGGGCGTTTACTGGATCATTTACGGTATTATATAAAACTGGGAGTTTCAAACAGTGAAAGTGGGTGCTGGCGTCAGAGCTGGAAGGAAATACTGATAATAAGATTTGAAATAAATGGGAAAAAGGGGTTGGTGTTCTTAAAGAGAGACTATTTCCCCGCGAAACTAGTCATAAGTGGCGGCATAAACAATGACACGTTTACCTCGTATAAATGCCACCTTTTGGAGTTGAGCGGCGAAGTGTTGACAACTTGAACTGCACTCTCGCTGTAAATTAAAGAATATCTCTCACTTTTGATCAGTTTAGAGCTTCAAAATATATTTCCTTTACGTTGGATGCGTTACAAAAATGTATGTATCGCGTTCTTGATGGAAAAAAAAATAGCTTGATGCTGGAAGAATCGCAGTGTCACGTATGTAAACTGAAACTCCATTTGCAGCACTTTATTACCGTAACTTTCCCACGAAACTGCGCTTAGAAGCGAAAGTTTATTCGCTTATATCTTGCTAAAAATGGCTTATTAGTTATTTATTTTTTGCAGACGGAAACTCACCGAATTGTAAAATCGATCGATACTTCACACCTCTATTTCCACGTACATTTTACGTGATGTCATCACAAGTACAATAGAGTGAAGGTAAAGGTAAAGTCTGTGTCCGAGCCAAGTGACCCATACAGCCGGAGCTTATCCCGGTTTCCGTAGCATTAAGCGACTAGGAGTATTGCTACTTCTCCCTGGATGGGATGCTAGTCCATCGCAGGGTTACCCCCCAGCAGTAAATTCGCCGGTACCCATTTGTACACCTGGGTGGAGAGAGGCACTGTGAGAGTAAAGTGTCTTGCCCAAGAACATAACGCAGTGCCCCGGCCAGGCCTCGAACCCGGGCCGTTCGACTCGGAGTCGAGCGCGATAACCATTAGGCCACCGCGCCTCCCACAAGTACAATAGAGTGGTTACCCCGGATGGCATACGGATTACCCAGGATATAAAAATGCCATCGACACTGCGCATGTCTCCGATCTTACATCCGACAAATTTTGGCTCTTTCTCGCTATTGTAAAGAATAGGCTGCTGCCTCGCTCGGGCTCGCCAGCAATAAATCCTTTATGTAAACTGCGGCGTAAGGAACAACTTGATGGAAATGAGTTCATGCATATAAAAGATAAACGCGTGAAAAAGAAAGTCTAAACACAATTAGCCCCTCAGTAACGGAAAGGATTAAAACTCATGTTCTTTGCAGTTCTGGTGCAAACACTCTACCAATTTCGGGATCTTTTTGTACAAATTGTCAAGACCAATAGAGGATACATGTAATGGAAATAACTGTTACAATGGCGGTTTTTGTTGTTGAACCGTGGAACATTTGAGACCTACTTATCTCGAACATGTTCTCGACAATGGGTTGCTACCATGTTTAATTCAGTTAAGCAAATTTCATTTCATCAAAACAATCGAAAATCAGTCTGTTTGTGTGCGTAAGTAATGAAAGTTGATAATGGAGTAAGTTCATCACATTCAAGATTGTCAATATAGTTTGTAACATTCTGAGTTTTGACATTACATTTGTGACATGCGATCTCTCCCTGCATGAACGCGAAAATCAGCTGTCTACACAAATCGTATTTTTTAGGGCAGTTTTCCCCATCATAATACATTCACTGATTCCCATTTAAACGCCCTGCAATCAAGATCAGCTAGTTTTTATAAAGCGAGAAACTTTGCAACAGGAAATTTCTCAATTGAACAACTTTCGAAAGCTTTCAGGAGCAATTTCTCGACTTTTCAGTTCTATGAAAAGATCAGGCTGTAAATGATTGTGATTTTAAATTCCTTGAAAAAATGATTTTCGGCTGAGGGGAATTTGACGGGAGAATTAAAGGCACACGCTTCACGCTTCAACTCACGCACACTTAACGCTTCACGATTAACAGCACGCGCACTATCAGATTTCTAGAGTACGCGGCGCGCGAGTGACCTCGAAATTCAGCAATCTTTAATTTACGTTAACAATTTTAGTTCACAAAGTGTTCACGAATCGTTACGATAATTGTACTCATTCGCACTAAACAAACTCCTGTTTTCGCCTGTTTTTGGTCAATTATGTAAATGTTCCTTCGCGAAAATTAAAATTCTTTATGTAAACTGCGATTTGTCACAGGAAACGAAGCTGTTACAGTGTTTGCCATAGACAAACAAAAAGTGGATTTAATTTGTTGTGATTTAATTAATATGTATCAACAAACTATCGAAACATGCAAACATTTCACACCAAGATTAAAATTCTCCTGTCATGTGACAAAAGCTGTTGATTCTTGCAATCGAAAACTCAACAAAGCAACTCTCATTACCGGCTTTCATATATTATCTTTAATATCAGTTCTGAGAATTCAGTGATACGATAAGACAATATCCTTTATTTGATAAATTTCTATATTCTCATTGCCTCCTCACTTAAAAATGTATTGGCATTGTAAGGAGAATGTACATCTTCATCGCTCTTGGGATTAACTCCTGTATTGACACTAACGAATGACGAACGTAATAGTTTACCGATCGCGCAACATGGCTAACTTGTTTATTTTATAAAAATTATTGGGTGGAGAAAAAGTCACGCTTCCTGACATTTGCACAACTAAAATATCTACTGTCAATGGCGAAGAATTAACTGTTCAATTTTAAAATCACAATTTTTACTAATTTCCGTCCAGCTTGTCGTATGATAAAGAAAAGAAATCTCGCTATTACACAAAAACCTCCATAACTGTCCGAAAATCGCTACAAATATTTAGTTTTCGGGAGGCGCTTTTATAAAACTAATCTCTTATATCTAAACGGCTGTCACTCTAAACTAACACTTTTTTTTACTTGTTGGTGTTAAAGTCGAGCGCTTCAAAAACTACCAGCCCATTTGGATTAAAAATGAAACGCTTCATCTTCATTCTTCTGGCAAGTTTTCTCTTAGCAGACGGTCGGAAACTTTCTAACTGGGCGAACGATAAAGAAAATTTTCCGTCAGATCTGGACGAGATAGGAAGCCGTCAGGTTTGTGTCATTTGCTTTCTTTCCATTTCTTGGCTTTGCAGTAGTCATTCAGGTTTTAAAAAAATCTTTGTGTTTTTGGTTTCATAAGAAATGCTGTCTATGCAATTGCTGGCAATTTTTCGATGTTCCTAGATGTTGGTGGCTTTCTTGCGGAAAGCGCACCATACCTTTCAAGGATCTTTTTCCCGTTTTCTTCTTTTAAAGCAAATACAATAAGCTAGCTAGTGGCACTGAAATAATATTCGTTTTTCTTCCTTTGGTTTTATGGATCCTTCAGGTGTTGTAGAATGAGGTTTAGAATTAGGTTCCATTTGTCTCAAAGCTGAATTTCAAATTCCTATCTTTATCTACACCACATAGTGCCACTGATTTCGCCGATAGAGGAAACGACTGAAATTTAACACACCGTATATTATTTCAAAAGTTGCCGTTCATTTTGATTCATTTATTCGCCTTTCACAAAGTTCCTCAAACGTCCTTTTATAAAATTCCTCAAATTCTTGCTCTGAGCTTCGAAGAAGCAGTGAATTTCTCGATAGGATGAATGAACAGATGAAATAAATAGTTTTCTGATGTTGGAGAGAGTGATGTATTTATTATACTGAAAACGTAATGTAAAAATGTAAATACGAAAAAATAATTAAATATATATGTCAAATGTGGTGAAAAAGAAGAAAAAGAATCCTTTGAGATCTTCGTAGTTCTATATCAGATTAAGCAGTTGAAAAAGAAGGGCTGAAAAAAATTCAGGATCCAACGAGGTTCGCTCAGCTGAATCATTGTAAACAACTAACTAGTAGTGCTGAGGCTCTCAAATCCTTAGTCTTTGCACTACAGTTCAAACCATTGTGTTACGGTATTTATTCGAATAAGCGCCCAACCTCGAATAAGCGCCCACTCTGTAGGTAGTAAAAGTTAATAAGCGCCCACCCCCACCCCCTAAAAAATTGACATGTACGAGAGGAGTAAAATGAGAGGTGTGAAATTGACTAAGTACTACCAAGAGACTACTCTGAAGATCAAGCTTTCTCAATAATTTACAGAAACTTTCAAGGATCAGTAAAAAATTCGGCTTTTGGACACCTTCACGTTCTGTTATTATTTATTTTTTTCTTGCAAAATAAGCGTACTACTTGCTAAGAATGGTGAAAATTTAATAAGCGCTCAGCCTCGAATTAGCGCCCACCTCGAATAAGCGCCCACTCTCAAGGTCCAAAAATTTAATAAGCGCCCAGGGCGCTTAAACGAATAAATACGGTATGTAAACCAATCAAGACCTTTGTTAGCCTAGAAGTGTAGCAGCTCTCGTAAGCTTGTAATTCTACTGGTCCTCTAAATTAAAGGCAGTATTGTTCCTGTTGTTTGTTCTATTGTTCTCTCAAAGTGTAGCGAGCCATTCATGTGAGACCTCGAGAGAGGCTGCTACCCGACTCCTCTTGAGCAACACAGTTGTTGTTTGAGATGAAGACAACCCTTAAATCTGCCTTAATTTAAGGTGGCTCATTAGGGTTTCTTGACCGCGCGAAGAATGGGTACGAGCTTGAAAAGCCGGCAAATCAAAACAAACATGGCGGCTTCACGCGAGCGTGAAATTTTCGGCAAGAAAACGCGAGACTTGCTTCCTGCCAATGAAATAACACCCGTGCTTTCCTGTGTTGAGCAGATAATAGAGTTTACAACACCCTAAAAAGGTATTTACAACGTCCGCGGTGCTTCTGGCCGCTTTTGTAAAGTTCGTACGACCGAAAGCAAAAGATAAAATAAAGAATAGTCTCCGCGATTGTAAGATACTTCGAGCAGAATTTCAGAGATTCTGCTACATAAAGGATTAAGGTATGTCTCTAACTAACCATTGTGTTAACAGATATTCGCACAAAAACCGACAACAACCGGGAAACGCTCGTCTTTACACATCAACTCGTATGGTTCGAAAGTTCGCGCATGCTCAAATAGCGATCTTGGACAATTTCTATTCTGATGACGTAATTGTTATTCGGGCGAAAATAAAAAATTTTCCCCTGGTATTTACTAGAGTTTCCTTCGGTGAAATTCCTTAAAATTTGGCATAGATGTGATACCTTTTTAACTGCCCTTTTTGCCGTTTTTTAAAAAAAATTTGTAAGCCAGTTTTTTTGCTTAGTCAAAAAAACACAAAATAACCAAAAACGCAAAAACGACCTGGACAACCCCTACTTTTTTTGCTTTTAAAAGTTACTTCTCATCAGATTCAATCCGTTGGGAGAATTTAAAAAATTTTCACCGAAGAAAATTAAAGAAATTTAAGATCAAAACCATAAAAACACCAAAAAAAAAGGACTTTTTGAGTAGATGTAGTTCAAAAACAAAGGCCGTTATTTTAAAAAAGAATAATGCACAACATATTTTAGTCCTTGTTTTTAATATTTCGGCAGCTTTTATTTAACTAGTTTAAGAAATAACGCGAAAATGATCTCTTGATGGGTATCACTTGTGCGCGCGCCGTAATATCTCAAAACCCTATGGAGCCACCTTAACTTTAAAATTTCAACATTTTTAGAACTGTAATACCAACGAGGATTGTGGTGAGAGTGGTTGTTGTTTCTCATGGACCATGCAGTGTTATTCCAAACCCAAGCACAACGAGTCTTGTTCACCAGAGGTATGCTGCTATGTACAACTTTTCCTAACAGTACAGTAAAAACCCGCATATAAGAACCTAAAATTTGAAACCTGTTAGGCTAGAAGTTCCATTTATACCCCTATATGTAAGGCTGTTTTAAGGTGATTCCACGGTATCGCATTGTGCATCCTTGCTGCGCATACGTTTTCGCGTCATTTAGCGCGCGCACGAGCGCGCGCGCACACCGAACACTACGAGATTCCCTTCAGCCTACGCTCGGTAGGGAAAGAAATGGTCGTTTTCTCTTAAACGAGCACGGTGACCCCCCTTTTTTATTGCATTAATTTAAATGCCATACAGTTGTCTACAATATTACGCGATTTAAAGAAAAGTTTAAAATTCTACATTGAGATATTTTAATTTTAATGCCGTAAAAAACACGTTTTTAGGTAGTGCCGTTAACGTGCGCACAAAGCAAAATCTTTAATTTCTTTCGTTATCTTAATTCCTGTACAATAAGAATAGTTTTTAATATAAGATCAAAGTCTATTTTGTTGAAATAGACTAATACTTTAATGCAAAAATGATTTTTTTCTAGAAACAATAGTTCCCCATTCGAATTACTAGGGTTCCTAATATATACCTCGCGGGTCGTATATTTACTATAATGCCCATCCATTTTACACAAAAACTAGCGCGGTGACCCCCATTTTTTATTTCATTTTTTTAATGCTCATAACATAATTGTAACCTGGACCAAGTTTCAGAAAATTTTTAATACTCCTTCTATTTCAGTGGAATCACCTTAAGCTCAAATTTAATACAGGTTCTTATTTCGTAGAATTCATTTAAAACCTAGAATTCATAAATCAAATCAAACAAGCTCTACTGGGCAAGGAAAATAAGCCAACTCCATGGCAATGCCATTCCAGTATACTATACACAACTGTGTCTGCACAAATATAGCAGTTTCTTCTTTCAGTGAGTGCTGCATAGCAATATCAACTTGAGTTTCGTACTGTTTTCACAGCAGCATTTTTTTTTCTCAAGAAAATAAGAACCTATTTAATGAACCTTATCTGCGAGTTTTAACTGTATTTTTAACTCTGTTGATGGTTTCTTACAATTTCTTGTACCGAATATAATTGCCCTGTTTGCCTGCAGTCTGTTTTTCTCCCGAGATTCAGAAAGAGAGTGCAGAGAGAGGGTTTAACGTTCTTTTAGACAGATAGACACCCTCAATATAAAAAACCTCTTTAGCCCAAAATTTGGAAACAGGTTCTTATTTTCTAAAATCAATTAATCAAACTTTATGGATCCTCTTTGGAAGCACCTAAGAGCCTTATCGCTCCAGTTGCAATGTAAATGCCAATGTTGAAAATCATAAAATATTATTATTGATACAATCACATAAATAGAAATAAAATGGTACGCAAATTTCATATACAGAATAGGCTGAATACCACTTAAAATTCTATTGACAACAATGTAAATTTTTCTTTAAAAAATAAGAACCTAAATCAGTAAATAGCCTAAATTTGTACTAATTACCATTTATATGTAAAAACCTATTTAGGCTTACTTAGGTTAACTAACGGATGGCACGCTACAAGATAACGCCATTTTTGTCAGCTACTTTTATTTTACATTATTTTTTGCCAAATTTCCTGAGAAATACAGACCCCTTGGGAAACGTCATCGCTCCTGCATGTATTGCGTGCCGTGTATTTTACTCGCCGTGTTCCGTGCAAACCTCTATCTAACCGAACGCCTGGAGCAGGCTATTTATACCGCAACTCAACATTTTATCAATTATGTCAACTCTAATTTACTTTTCTATGTTTTTCTTATTTCCAGAAGTCATCTTGCCCCTGCATGCCAGGACTGGCGTGTGGCAAGTACAAAGATTATGACGGACAAAAATTTTACCGTTGTATGAAGCCTGAGGAATTTTTGAATAATTAACTGATGACTCATCTGAAGGATCCAATAATAAAGCGAGGAGCATATTTGTTTCATTTTAAGAAGTTAATGTAATAAAGCACAGAGTCAAGGAATCGCGTTAAATCTTTTCTGTTTTAATACAGATGACACGGCGAATTGTAGTAAATCTTTGACTTTGCGAGAGGGCGAGACTAATATATTTTAGCTTCTTTTCTGCGAGCCTAAACCATTGTTACCCCCTTGATAGCCTTTGCAAGACATCGAGACTCTGATACGGTGTATACGTAGAGAAAACAAATCGAGTCAAGGAGATCGTAAATTTTTTAACTAAAATTCTCTTTGAAGGACCATTTGTTTGCGTAAAAGGTCAGGCTAAGGTATAGGCTCTTCCATTTGCTTAATAGCAAAAAGGGGAGCAGGGATGGCGCAATGGTGAGAGCGCTCCCCTTCATTGGTGGCTCCCGGGCCACCAATGTGGCCCGGTTTCGATTCCCGGACTCGGCCTCATATGTGGGTTGAGTTTGTTGTTGGTTCTCGTCCTTGCTTAGCCAATTCCAGTCTCTCGGTTTGTGGGGAAGAGCTAAAAAAGCGGGCAAGCGCGGAAAAGACGAGCGCCTTCTTCCCCGCTCGTCTTTTCGGCGCTCGCCCGCTTTTTTCGCTCTTCCCCACAAACTGAGAGCCTGGAACAGGCTAGTCCTTGCTCCGAGGGTTTTTCTCAGGGTTCTCCGGTTTTCTTCCCTCCTCAAAAACCAATTCGATCGGGAATACACGGCCCCACAAGCTTATAGCTTTAATCCTCACCGTGTCTTAATAAAGGCTATTTGTTATTTTATTTTATTATTATTGTTTCTTGGTAAAAGGAATGTTCTGGTTGGTTCCCTGGGTGGTCCGAATTTTGCAAAACAGATCGATCGTTAATTAAGATAGAACACTCAAGAATTAGTTTCGCCAATATTACGTTTTCACAACATTTTACATAGGAGTACACTCCCTAGCTAGCAATTTCGGTTTTATTTTCGTGAAAGAACCCTAAAAATGCAAGAATATTCTTGGCTTTGGCGCGCGTGTTCGCCCAGGAGTGATTATTATCCAAATTTATCAGCAACGTTTTTCATTTAAAAAACCTTTTTGAACTTCGTAGCTCGTTCGGTCCGTATTGAGGATTATTGGTTTTGCTTGTTTTTTTTTTTGGACCTAACTCGCCATGGGATTAGTCCATAAACTTAACCTGAATCTAAGCCGTCTTTTCTGGTCGCTTACTCTCAGCTTAGGATAAGCGACTAGAGGGGACAGCTGAAATTCAGGGTACCATAAACTCGCAAAAAAAGAACTCAACTATTATTTTCCCAATACTGACCTCAACTTAAATCATAGTAATTTTTTCTTGGAGAATTCTGTCCAAGGGGGAAAGGCGCAATGAGGTTAACCTTATGTGAAGCACCAACCCGTGAAACAAGGCCAGACCACGACGAAAGGAACTCCGTGCCCTACACTTTGCGGTAAGTGTGTGGGGTTTTCACGTCCACTGCTGACACTGAAGATGCAGGAGATGGGAACTACGGTTTATCGTCCTTATCCGAGAAGACTCGAACATCTAACCATTTGCAAAGGCAGCATGTTCTCCTCAGTTATTTTAAGACCCTGAGTGTTTAGTTGGATCGGTCTGGGAGTCGAACCCGAGACCTCCCGCACGGCAGTCTAGCGCTCTACCAGCTGAGCTATTAAACTAATCGGCGAACAGGCTACCCAGTGGGTAAAAGAGCTAAAAGAAATCGGCGAGCGAAGCAAGCTGAGCGTTTTAATCCCGCTTTCCCTTCGCCCGATCCTCGACCAGCGAGCCTGTTCACATGCTATAGGTACGAAAGCCGACATAATGAATTAGAAGCAATAAAGCTCATTGACAGAATTTCAGTTTATTAAGTATAATCAAGAATTAATTATATTTAAGGTTTTACAGCATAGTCAGCACATTATTCCATTTCATACCCTACTAGAGTCTAGAGTGATTTGAAACAATACATCATCTCAAGGAAATGAACATTTATACGTTTTCAATTACATTACATCAATTGAGAGTGATAAATGATCGTCGCAGTGAATTTCCAATTTAAGCAATTGAATAAAGAAGCCTGAAAAAAATTCAGGGCTTCAACGGGATCATCCCGGGCTTCATCCCGTTGAAGCCCTGATTTTTTTTTTCAGGCTTCTTTATTCCAATTGCTTAAATTGGAAATTCACTGCGACGATCATTTATCACTCTCATATACATCCGCAGTTCATATATGAATCATTTCATATACATTACATCATTACATCAATTGTCAAACTATTTTACTTGGCTGCAAGCCTAGATGAAAATAGTTATTTTTTGATCAGTGCATTTACTATTCATATTCTAGTCCCAAACTGCTACTGTATCTTGCTAAGAATAATTTATTTTAAACTTTTGTTGACGTTATTGATCTGATATATCACCAAATTCGATTATTTGTTTTCTCATTTTTCTGTTTTATTTTAGTGATGCTTTGCATGCTTGGCTTTAAAAGATTTTCTCGATTTCTTTTTTGGTGAATGATCTTTGTGCTTGCATTCCGCAATATTGAGAGTCTCCCCTTTTGGTGGGGAGATAGACAATATTATATCCCGATATTCGCAAAGCAATTCGTACCTTAGATGATAGTTACCGATATCTTGGAGGTCGAGGAATTTTCCACTGACGTACTTGGGCCTTGGTAGCATCTTGAACACGACTTCCTTACCTGTGTTGTCCTTGAAAAGGAACTGAACTTTGTCTTGCTCGTTGCTGGGGCTGTGAAACACGTACTCGAGTATCGGATAACCGCCTTTCTTTCTTAATGTGTATTGGTTGTCTCCCCCCCGCATGATTTGCACGTTTTCGAGCTTCATGCCGTCTTGTAGCATGATAGCCACGATATTTTCACCACCTCGGTCGTAGATGACATCCTTCGAATCATCAAGGATGACAGAGTAGGCGTCATTGTTTGGACCAGAGTACAGCCGGTTGGCACCAGTTCCCATCTGCGCCATCAGCGCGATGTTGTCATCCAAGTTCACCACATAATCGTCCAATGCACCTCCAATAACCTCATGCCTGATACTTCTATACTCATCGTTTTTTAACAGCAGAAGATTGAAACAATGTTTGCTCAGTTCGAATCTCTCAATGTCTTCGAAATAAATGTGTTGGGCATCTTCGACCATTAAAGCGCGACGAGGATAAGCACTAGAAATTACTTCACCACGGTGATCGTAAAATAGACGATCAACTACATCTGAAATTTGACTTATGTATTCGTCAATGGTCTTTTCTTCATTGAGGAGCACTATTCTCTGGTCAGGTGATCGTGTGGACGTATCTGGCTTGTAGTTTGTCATGCTTAGTACATCGTGATACGTGTAACTTCCTTTGATGACATCTTTCTCTGCATTGTTTTCACCGTGAGTCAGCCTGGCATCGCTGTCGTACGCTATTCTTTTTGGCTTCTGCTGATCTCTTGTCTTGTGGTTCCATTGGTGCATCGAGAACGCCACAGTGCCAGCTGATTTCCTTATCATAGCGAGGTCTGCTCCAGGTCCAACTAGGATATCATCATTACCACTTCCTTCTACTAAGAAGACGTTATCTCCATCAAGATCGGACACTTCGTCGTTATCAACAGAGATAATGTCCTTGCCTTTCCCTCCTCGAATGGTGTCTCTCTCAGGGCCACCACCAGAAAGATAGTTTTCGCCTTCCCAGTGAGAATTGTATGTTTCAATGGTATCACTTCCCGCTCCTCCGTCTATCTTAACTATTCCTTTTTTCCTTACCGACTTCAATTCAAAGTGATCGTCTCCTCCCATCCCGAAAGCTTCAGTGTTTTCTTCCAATATTACCTTGTCCGTCAAGTCGTTATTTCCCAGAAAGATCAGCCCGTTATCTCCGCGTTCGACGACGCTGGGACAAAATGTGTAACCTTGAGCAGCATCAGCACGACACTCATATGGTTTGGCAAATTTTTCATTGTACGTAGCAAAGAATACAATCTTGTTTTCCAGCTCAGCTGTGATTTCAAAGTCACGTTTTAAGGTTTGTGAGTTGGACCAACCTTGAGCTTTATACTCTCCACTTTCTGCGTCATCAGAAAACACGGCAGGATAAGCGAAAAGGAATTTCTTTGGTTTGATGTCCTGGATAATTGTCATCATACTTTCCTTGAGTTTGTCGGAAAACTCATCCAGTTTTTCACTCAAATGGGCCAGTCTTAAAAACTCTACAAATGCTGTATACTTTGTCAGCTCATTCGATCCAGTTTTCACATCCTTAATTGCTTTAGCCACAATATAGAAAGCCGCAGGCGTTGTTTGCGTCATCAATATGTAGTAAGCGTGGAATATGTCTCCCATTAGCATCCGTAACTTCTTGATTTACTGCTATTGAATTAACCACGGTGTTATACCCATTTATGACGAAGTCAAGTCCGTTGGCAGTGGCGTAGCCAGGGGAGGGTTCCAGGGGTTCTGGAACCCCCCTTCGGGATATCGCAATAGCTAATTCAAGAGAAAAAATATTTTTAAAACCCCCCTTTAATTCCGCCAGATTAGAAAAATGAAATTTCTGAGAAAATAAAATGAAATCTATAAAGTATCACCTTGTGTTTACAATTACAAAATTTCGTGTATACAAGCCTGCGTTGTACGTGGGATCCAGCGCTTTTGGTTGCCTCGTTTTCAAATCTGCACACAACAGGCAAACAGTGCAGTTCAGGCCTTGGCAGAATGTGACAGCGATTTTTATCCAAATGTGCACAAGTTGCTGCGCATCTTGTGTAGGTTGCCAATTACTTCTGCAGAATGTGAGCGATCGTTCAGCACATTGCGCAGACTAAAGACATACCTGCGGGCTACAATGACCAGCGAGCGAGAGTCAGGACTTGCTCTTATGAACATACATTACAACAGACAAATTGACATTAGTGCAACAGTCGACATTTTTGCACGGAAGCATCCACGGCGCCTACTTCTGGCTGATATACTAGCTGACTAGTGAGCGACGGTACGCCGGGAGTGAATGGTACGCCGGAAAAATTACCTAGTACGCAGGATTTTGAGCTTCCCTTCTAAGAAATACTAGCTTCAATTGACGCTAAAATTGCTAAAAATTTATGCTTAGAATCAAGGAGATGCCATTTCTGGGGACCGCAAATTTCAAAATTTCCCGGGGGAGCATGCCCTAGGACCCCCCTAGAGGAGGAGCGCCTCCGACGCTCAGTTTTACCTTCACAATTACAATTCACATTTGGAACCCCCCTATACAAAAATCCTGGCTACGCCCCTGGTTGGCAGCGGCGGCCGAAAAGCTTCTGAATTTAAGTGAGCCGGCGCCCCATTTTGCTTTTAATTTGTCCATTATTCCAAGTTTTTCAAGAACAGCTGTCATTCCTTGACCCAAGTGCCCTCCAGTCTGGGTTGAAAGCCAGGTTTGTGCCTCCCTAAGTTTATCCATCAAAGAAGAATCGGCAGTGACCACTCCAGATTTCAATTTTTCTTTTAAAAGCCAGACAACATTGCGCAAAGAGTTCAGTCTTTGAACACGGTTGTGTAACTTGCCGTTCTCAGGATTGGGGAGACCTTCAAAGCCTGCTTGTGTGTCGGCACGGATCACCTGGAGATTTTTTATTCCTTCGCCAAATGTTATGGTGGCATCCAGCGTGGCAAGTGAACCAACAATTGCAAAATCTTTATCGTCGAACTGCTTTTGGAGATTAGGAGAACTAGCTTTCATTTCATCTAGGTATTTTGGCAAGTTAAGTTGGTAGGTCATCTCTGTTTGTCGATGAAGGAGTTCAATGGCAGCATCGTCGTCCATTACGTAACCAGGAAGAATGTATTCTCTTGGAACTTCTTCTTGATCTGCTTCGCTATTTCCATTCTCGCTGGCAAAAACGGTGCTGGAATACACCACAACATAAACAATCGCTGCGACCAACTGCAGCTTATTCATGTTCGTTCAGTAACTTGGCGATCGATAGTGAAGTTTGAAACAGGAAGAATCGAATAGAATAGATCGTTTTCAGTGAGGTAATATTTGATAATTAACAATGAGGTAAAGTAGTTCAGCTGAGGTAATATGTGTCATACGAAATTGAAAACCGATGAGACCTCGAAACAAAAAAAGCGGCGAAAAATCAAAAGATTTCTGTCGCTTTCCAGCTGTTCTGAGACCTGAAATAACAGGTGAACGCATTTGAGAACTAACCCTTGAAGCTGGTGTCCGAACAATCGAGCCGGCGCGAAATTGAACAGTTGTTACACGTAGTCTGAACCGGAAGAAATCAAATATTCGTTACCGTTATTTGAATTGTAGGTTAGAAAAGTAGACGTCCCTCTTTCACTAGTAAAGGGAGAAAAGGTATTCGACCGACCGATTTAATACCAAGCAGATAAACAATACAGTCATGTAGAATTTTTTTTACAAATGTGAAGTTTTCGATCTTGGATATTTTGTTCTGCCTGGCGACACCGTAGGTAGGTTTCTGTTATCGAAAATATCTCAGGACAAATCTGGCAGCCACAACAGGACAAAAAGGCAGAAGTTAGCGAATCATAACACGTGCGGTGGTAGAAAGACGAAAACAACGATTAACGGGATCATCTTGCCAAGACAAAACAAATTGAAAATACCACTCACTCGCCAAAAAGCCACTACAATATACAATCTTCGGTTAACCGTGGAACGTCTCTTGACTCGGATAAACCATGAATGGTAAATATGAGAATCATAAAAAGCAGAATCCTGGCAGGTTCAAATAAGAAGGTGGCACTTTTTCTACGCTAAACACGTTAGGACATGAGCACTATTAATATCTGTATTGGAAAAATGATCACTGAAGTAAGATAAGAGTAGTGGCGAGTCTTCATCAAAGACTATGTAACACTATGAAATAATTTCTCCTTCTTTATTTCCTGTTTTTAGTATCAATAGGTAAAAATAAAATTAATTAAGATAAAATGTTTACGGCCAAATTTAAATGGACGGCAAAGGACACACTTGAAACTGAATGTAATCTTTAAACATGCATGCACAGTGAATAATTTTCTGCTATTAACCAGAATTCTTTGAATAATTTGTTTTCATAATTTCATGTCTTTTTATTTAATTTTACTGTTTTCTAACAGCGATTCTCATCTCCTCTCTTATAGATGGTCAACTTTCTAAATAACCTAAAGAAGTTCGCTGTTG
The DNA here is from genome assembly GCF_052425735.1 of Oculina patagonica. Taxonomy (NCBI): domain Eukaryota; kingdom Metazoa; phylum Cnidaria; class Anthozoa; order Scleractinia; family Oculinidae; genus Oculina; species Oculina patagonica. Next base: position 5,732,610 of record NC_135760.1, read on the forward strand.
TACTCTAATTTTAGCGTTTTAAGCGAGTTGGGCCAAAATCGCTAAATTTAGTACTCGTTAAAATTTGTCTCAACCAAATTTAATACGCGTTAAATAATACCCCCCGCCTGCTGGAGGAATACACAATTAAAATATAGTGGCCCTGTTCAACTATTTAACAACATCAGAAGGGAGAGCAACAATTAAGAATAGTTGGGTGAGAGCTGGGATCGCTGGCATCGTGAAGAATATGACTGATTTCCCTGACGAAGACCCACTTTCTAACATTTGCAATTCACTTCGTTCTTTCTGACAATAATGATGTTCGTTCAATTTTAAGTGACTTTGTTCTGTTATACTGAGCATTTATTTCCATCAAAGCTGTTTTTTTAAAAATTGTTTCTTTTTAAATTTTCGGAAAATCGCTTAATTTAATAGTCGCTAAACTTTTTTAGATAGCACGTAAGAGACTGTCCGGTTGAAGTAGGCACGTATTCTAAATGTAAATTTTGTGCTAAATTTTCTTCATAACAAATAAAAAAAAAAAAGCTTTGAGGAAGACAACTCTGTACGGTGTCCCGATTTCATTGTTTCTTAATCGTCTCCTTTAATTTAGGCAAACACTAGGTTGGATGCTGTTTGCTTTGACTGAATTAGGAAATCGGGAAGGAATGGTAACGAATTTATTGATTTTACATTCCATTGTAATGATATCAGTACAGGTGAATGCATTTTAGAACTAACCCTTTGAGCTGGTGTCCGAACAATCGAGCTGGCGCGAAAACGAACACCTGTTAGACGGACTCTGAACAGAAAGAAAACAAACCCCCTGTTACAAACATTTGTTAACGTTTTTTAAATTATGTTAGATTAGGAAACGAACCCTTTTCGCTAGTTATGTTACAAAAGGTATTTGACGAATTGATGTAATACCAAGGAGGCAAACAATACAGTCATGTATAATTTTTTAAAAATGTGAAATTTGTGAACTTGGATGTTTTGTTCCGCCTGGTGACACCGTCCGTAGGTTTCTGTCATCAAAAATATCTCCTCAGAAAGAATCTGGCGGACACAGCAGGAGAAAAAGGCAGAAGTTGGCGAATCATGAGACGTGGTCAAAAGACGAAAGCAGCGATTTCTGAGATCACTACCCAAGGTAAAACAAATTAAAAACATCACTAATTCGCCAAAAAGCCACTACAATATACAATCACTACCCAAGTCAAAACAAATTGAGAACGGAAAGGAATGGTACCAATTTTAATACTGAGTAAGGGAGTCCATCACTTAACCAGGAATAATTTATACGTTTAGAGTTCTTCCTGTTTTGCTTCACTATTTCCATTCTTGCTGGCAAAACGCTGCTAAAATACAGTAAAAGAATCTCCGTAATTAAAGACTACACAACACACTGGCGACGAGAAGGAAGCAATCCAACGTGCAGAAAGCACACATGAAATAGTTCAGAATACCGGAAAGTGAATACCAAGCAGGGAGCAGGGATGGCGCAGTGGTGAGAGCGCTCGCCTCCCACCAATGTGGTCCGGGTTCGATTCCGGCCAGGTACCATATGTGGGTTGAGTTTGTTGTTGGTTCTCGTCCTTGCTCCGAGGATTTTCTCCGGGTTCTCCGGTTTTCCTCCCTCCACAAAAACCAACACTTCTAAATTCCAATTCGATCGGGAATCCGAGGGCCACAGGTTTTTCAGTCGAAGACTGTTACGTGCAACCCTCGTAAAACAAAGTTGATTTATTTATTTAAAACAAAGTTGATTTTTTTTATTTATAACAGTCAGCTGACGGCCAGAATTCAGCAGTAACCAAACGAGACGAACCCGGCAGAACCGGCTGAAATAGACGCATGCTTTCAACATCGGTGACATTGTGTACTGTGCGAACATGAAGCCCAGCAAATTGAATTCGAAGTTTTCTCCAGCTAAGCACGTTATCATTAAGTCACAAGGGAGAGACACGTTCAACGTTACTACCGGTGCCACTCTAGTTCGCAACGCAAACTATTTAAAGCGTGCACCTACTTGCGAAAGTGTAACTGATAGTTACGACATAGAAGGGAACGTAAGGGATAGAAAATCCTGAAGCTTGTGCAAACACTCCCGCTGCAAACAGTGAACCTTCCGTTCCTGTTGAGGGTAAAATCACTAAGGATGGTCAAAATAAAGGGACCGTTACTACTAGGTCAGGACGTGTAGTTACCTTATTACATGAAATTTTCGCGACACTTCAATTTCGCGAATTTCGCGATTCTAAAAAAATCGCAAAATTAAAGTGACGCGAACAATAAGTGTCGCAAACATAATATGACGCGAATATTAAGTGACTTGCATATGTCAGCAATCAATGTAAATGGATGTTGTCGTCAATTGACTCACTTGTAGACATTGTGAGAACTGCTCTGTTGTTGCTATTGCCGAGATTAAATCCACCCCCTGCGTTTTTGTTAATTTTGACGTTATTGTTCCTTCGATTAAGTCGTTTTATATCATTCAAAGGCATGTCAAAATATATTAATTGCCAAGAATGTAAATTGTGTCTCACTCAAAAACGCGAAATTTAAGTGATTCAAAATACAAAATTTTCGCAAAATCGCGAAATTTAAGTGTCGCGAAATATGCGCACCTCAAAATCGCGAAATTAACGTGTCGCGAAAATTTCATGTAAATAAGGTAAGTCCACTAAGGACGACAACTTTGTTTATCACTGACATTATTCGATTGTATCTATGATTTGACATAGTGTTTCTTTACTGAGTATTTGATTATTGTTTTTGAACTTTCCTGGGGAAGGATGTAGTGTATTAGTTACCTTAGCAACATCGTTATGAACTACTGATGTTGTGAAACGTTGTAGTACTGCATGATGTGGAAGTACTAGTCCTCTGTGAAAGAAGAATTGTACCAGATATATAGAATGATTATAATGAATAAAGATCAGATTGGAAATGTGACATGAAAGGACTGGGTACTTCTCTGTCTCCGTAATTAATGACTACACAACAGCTGTAGCTTTCTGTGACCTTCCAGCTGTTCTGAGACCTGAAATAACAGGTGCACATATTCGACAGTTAACCCTTGAAGCTGGTGTCCGAACAATCGATTACACGTAATCTGAACAGAAAGAAAACAAATGGAGAAATGATAAAATGAACGAAATGATCCTCGCAGTGTGAAAGCAAGTTTAGCAATTGCATTTTTAGCCTGAGAAAAAAGGTTGGAGAGGAGGGGGATGAAAGATACTTGAGGGTCCAAAATAGGTTTGGCGGGATGCGGGATGGGGCTCAAAATCAAGGCGGGATGGGGGATATTAAAAATTTTAGTGGCGGGATACGGGATGAAATTGTCTTGGCGGGACCGGGATTCGTTCCCATTCGTAGGCGGGATGTGGGATATTTTGAATTTGAAGGCGGGATGCGGGATGACATAGTTCAAAACGTGACCTTAGTTGACACTTTATTTCTGTGACGATCGTGTTTCTTTTGGCTAACTATTAACATTTTAACATGACCTGACATGCATCCATCACTACGCGAAATGTGATTGGCTGTAATAAGTAGCTGGACAAGTCGAATGACCCTTTTTATGAGTTGTGCGCCATTTCCGGTGATCAAATTCACATTGAATTAAGTCTTTCAAGCTAAGCGTGATGGCGACACGAACTGACCTGACCTCGGAATCTTCCGAGATGAACGAGGCAGGGCAGAAAGAAAGCGATCTCATAACTTGCGTAGCATTTTATTATGAAAAAGGTAGTAGCGGTAATAGTTTTCTCCGAAAGGAAAAATTTCGAGCCGTGTTGACCAGAGGAGCGAAAACTCTGAAGAAGATTCGGGAAACAGTAACGTAAGTATCGATTAGATTTGGTTCGTTCGTTTTTTATCAATTTTAATTTCTTTCATTATTCTTACTGATTGCATTATTTTGTAATGGCAGCAATTTTGGTGGACTACGTGATACTGCCAAAAAGATCGGCCTCGGTGAACATTTGGAAATAAAATTGGCAAGGCTGGACAAATCGGATGCCGCAAGAGGAACCCAGTGTTTTGCAATAAACACAGATTTACAAGCGGAGCTCGAAATGCCGAGTATTCGAAGTGGGACCGACATGCTGCAAGGTAAGTGAAGTTTATGTATCTGGCTTACAGTCGATCAAAGTTTTTGATTAAAAGGTGCAAAGTTCAGTATTTTATGGAGCATTTTTGGCCGCATTTTTCGCGATCAGTTGACTCAAGCCGAGGTCTATCAAATTACAGTGAAATCAAATAGCGCGTGAAGCTTACGTCACGCTGCCTCAAACACAGAGGTCTGTCTACCTGTGGGCTCGTCACGCAACGTCACGCTCGGCGGTCAACGGCTGCGTAAGAGACTATGGTTACTATGCACGTCCTTTTGTGACTTTTCTGTGGTCAACGAAAAATAATTGAGTAAATAGCAAATGTGAATCTTAAATAGTTTTAACTAGAGGACCCTAGAGGAACGTCTGATTCACGGCAGATTGGTGTTTCATCCTTGATGATGTAAGTATTTTAGCTTCTTGCTGTGCAAAACATGACACTCAATGAAAGACAATGAAAGTCACGTACACCTGGTCTACCGGTATGTCGAATAAATCAAATTGCATATGTTTGGCTCGATACTTTTTCCAATATAAGTTAAGTTTCTTGTACCAGTAGAAAGGTCTAGAAAACGCTAGCCTCAAAAGCCTCTTGTTTCTGTATCTTTTAGTGTTCGTTTACCCCGTGGAAATTGCATTTAGCAAGTCTTGCCCGCGAATTGTTGTTGAAGTTAAGGAGGCTGATAGCTCAAGGACAGCAGAAAGTGCAACAATCACCAAGCCGCCTGATCCCATGGAAACGCGCCAGCTTACAGAAAAAGAGAAAGAGCAGTTAAGAACAGGTATGTCAACTTACATGCCTTACTTTATTGATCAGGTTTATCTTCTTCAATAATCTTGTTATTTAAAGGCACTATTTAGGGCAAACTCTTTATTCTTATTGTAGTACATGTAAATGGTCGTAAATTTGTTGTCTTAGCAAATACTGAATTACTCAAACCTTCTATGACTTCTATCTCTGTTGTTTTCTAGAGTTAAAAGCACGTGGTAATAGCACATTTTTGAGAGTGAGCCCGTCGTCGTCAGATTAAAGAAGAAATCATTTAAATGGGCGTGGAAGGTACGATGCGGTACTGCAGCAAAGTTTGCAACTGCGCCCCGATGCAGGAGTTTGGCCATGAAAAATTGTTTCGTTCCAACACTATTTTCCTTTTCTTCAATGAGGTTTTTTTTTTTTTCCTCAATAGATCACTTAATCCTGCTCAAAGAAGCGCAAACAAAAAGAAGCGTCGCAATCAATTGCCAAATTCATGAAAACTCATGCGGGAACTACACCTGGAAATATAATGTGGATCTGATTGGACAACTCAGACACTGAAGCTAACATAAGATAGATTGACACGTTTCTTTTACACGGAAAAGGCATCTGTCACTCAGTGATTTTTTTGTTCAATTTAAAGATCTACATGTAAGACTTTATTAGTAAAGTTTTAAATGTTGGATAGTTATTTTTCATCTCAGTTGCTTATGGATTGTGCTGTTCTACACTAGTTTAATAAATTGTTAAACCTACATTGACCTCTTAAATGACTTAATAACATCGATCAACATCGTGTAAGATTTCAAATTGGCAAGAATACACCACTCTAGGCATTCTTTGAACACATCTTGGAACTGTTCTCTATTCCAGCGTACAACCCTCCGAATTGCACGTGGTAGACAGTGACATCGGAGAGCTGTCCTCTGACTGCCCTGACAGCCCACACTCACTATCTTCCCACTCTTCAACACATTATAACGAAGATGAAAGTGATGAATATGATGAAAAAGATGTTGAACACTATTTGGATAACAATTGCAGGATCTTAGCTATCGGTGTTGAACATGCCGATCCAGTATGCGTGAAACTAAATGAACATATTCGGCGTGGGCTCATATCTAAAGACAAAATCTTTTACCGTTACCTCAGAGATGTCGTTGAGATTTTTATAGACCCGAGACACGAATACGATGCAGAGGTGGTCGAATTCTTTAATTCAATTGCATACTTGGGAGGCCGCCGCACTGCCAATTTCCTTCGCGGCCCTATGTATGCCTTTCAAGGTCAGGGCTCAGCTCACAACCCGATGGAATGCAAAATGAATCTTGGGGGCCCGTCTGAACAAACATGCTCAAAACGACAAGCAGGATACACTACTGAATCCGGTGTCATAAAACAGCTGAGTGTAGCACATTTGACAATGTCAGCAAAATCGAATACTAAACCATTGATAAACAATGATCTTGTTACTGTAATCCCATCGGTGTTTGCAAATGACGGTACCGCTCTTAAGCCTGCGATTGAATTTGATCCCCGGGAAAAGAAGAACGTTGGTCTAACAGTGAAAGCAGATATTGCCTACGTGAAAAGCAACCCCCGCCCTTCAGCCGAGTTTCTTAAGACAAACATTGTCTCTGAGGTATTAGTTTCTTCTGTGACAAACCTAGACAATAGCACTAGTCTTCCTTGTGCGGTCGATTATGTAAGCAAAGGCGGCAAATCGGGTCAAGAAATGAGAAATCTATTTTCTTCCCACTGCAAAACCCTTCAGGTCTGTAAATGTTGCCAAAGTTCTTTCTCCTGCCGTGAAAGCATTTTAGGACCAGAAGCTACGCAAGTTTGCAAAAGTTCCTGTGATGACTGTTTAAGACTGCAAGCAGTTTGCGAAAATTGCCGTGAAAGTGGGCAAGTGAGCCATCTGCCAAGTTTGAGAGCCTGTGATCGTTGTTTGCAAAATGAACAAAAATGTCTGCGAAGGGCAATTGTGGCGTTCACAACTGACTGCGAAGAAGGCAACAAGAAAGCCATGTTGTCCATTCAACAAGCAGTTGAAGATGGGACAATTGACAACGATCTAGCCCTCCTTGTGCCCTTACCCGATTGTCCACATGTTGGCAAAAGTCTAAAAGCGAGCTTCGCCAATTGGTTTTTAAAGCTCGGGAATGAAAGAGGAAATCTCGCCATTTTGAGAACACTGCGCAATAAATCTGATCCAACGACAAAGAAAACAATGAGGAAACTAATTCCTAAAAATGATTATGTAAGAAACAAAGATCGCCAAGATCCTATGGCTGTTCTCAAGCTTACAGAACATAGCATGACATCTTTCTTAGATTCTCTTGACTGTGTTGGACACACCATCATCCCAGAGCTTGACAAGTACACTGAGCGCAATAAAGTTGGCATGTATCCAAATCCTATAAGCATCTCGACAGGCCCATTTGGAAGCTTGCTGTTTTTAAGTTTTGACCCTGCCAGTAGGAAATCAAATATTCACCTTGCCCAACTTCATAGTCCGATTACAAAGATTGACACTGTTGCAAAAGATGTCGCGGCAGAAGAGGTGGACTACCAAGACGGAGTGATTTTCTTTTGCGCTAAAGGCTCTCCAATTGGCTTTCATGAATTGACCAAAGGAGCAGTTGTTTTAAACCCGGAACGTCTAAAAACGCGGCAAATGATCCAAGATAAACTTGATGAGCTTGGCATCGAAGCAAATGGTACTATACCAGTTTTACGTGAGCAAATTAGTAAGCATTTAGTTGATGTAGATGCTGCGTACAAGGAAAATGGATTTCAAAGTGATCAAATTAACTTTTGGCATAATAGAGATCCCAAGAAATTTGAATCAATTCATGTCATTGATTTACAATTGATTTATGCGGCATGCACTACAGATCGATGTATCATGTCGATCCACATCCAGAAAGATGGAATCGGCCTTCGCGGAGATTATCAGTCCTTAATTACTTATGGCAGTGATTGGGAGAAAGTCAGTTCATTGTGTATTAACAACGACAAGCTCTATGTGGCACACCAAAAAGGAGTGGAAGAGGTATCCCTCGTTAATCTGCGTACAGTACGTGTCATTAGTGCTGGAGGTGAAGAATGCCTAATGCCACACACTCTTGCACCATATGGGGACGGAATTGTTGTGTCAGATCCTGAGAGACACTGCGTCCTGAAATGGTCCAGTAGCGTAAGAAATGTTCAAGTGTTCGCTGGTGACAGCACCCCTGGAAACAATGATGGCATAGCGACAAAATGCAGATTTTTCCAGCCCTCCGGGATCTGCTCAGAATTCAACAATGTTGTTTACATTTGTGACACACAAACAAGTTGTATTAAGGTTTTCACGACGCTTAAGAAGACCGCAGAATTCCTAAAGGGTATTGGAGAGTTATTTGCCGCATTCTCAATCCACGAAAAGCACCACAAGTACGACTTGTGTGATCTTACAACAGCCATCCGTAGAGTGGGCATGTGTTTACAGGTTCTTGAGGAGAACGTAGCGTCCATCAGAGAGCTAAACATTTGTTTGC
>NC_135760.1:5746017-5785684 GCF_052425735.1 Oculina patagonica
AGAGATGAGGAGTTGGAGAAGTCGAGTGATAAAATTAGATAGAGTGTTCAACAGAGTCCAGCAAATCCAAGAAAACGAATTGAGTTTGGTTCTAAATGTTAGGAGGTCCGAGAAACTGGAATTACATTGTATTTATAAACGGCGCGCCGTTCGAGAGTTCCCTTTGCACAACATATTGCATTAATTTTCAGCAACACATTTGGCAAAATAACTTTTGTAAAGAAAATTAAGAAACCTTTTGTTCTGCGGTTAAAATATGAGAGCAAAATGTAACTTTGTTTTGTTTAAAAACATCTGTTGATACAGTGTAGTTACGTTTTGGAGAAACGAGAACAATACTATCAATCAAACCAGGGCGTGCTTTTGATTAAGAAAGGCTCAAAAAAGGGATAGCTAAATAAAGCTTTAAAAACAAATTGGGAATATGCACTAAAAGATTTTAATCTCATAATCGTCTTTCGTTCGAAACCTGTTTATTTTAGCAATGTAGCAGCTCTAGTATTAAAAGCTTGTTTTTCTACTGGTCCCTTTAGTGAACCAAAAACAACAACAACATTTGAGCTTTATTTGCATGACCATAAAACGTTACAGTGTTGCAAAAGCACAGGGTAATATTAGGGGTAGATCTACTAAAAATTACAATAAAAAGTCATTAAACAAAACTAATCAAATAATCAGTGATCAAGAATTTGATAATAAGCTGTCTCTCAATTCAGTACAGGACGATATAAACTGCACTAATTGCATATTAATATAATAGTCAGTGGAGTTCATTAATTGCACAATCAAGGTTGAAATTGAACCAGTTGTTATTGTTTTTGGGGCTAGCGGCATTGTTCTTGTTGTTTGTTGTATTGTTCTTCGTTTGCTTGACAACGAATGGAATGAACACCGTAAGGAGAAAATTAATGTTAATCACCTCAGGGGGTTAAAATATTTGCTACGCCTTAACTTTTTTTGAAAAGCCTCCATTTCTGTACTGAGTGCACTGAGCTAAGAAGTCGGATCACTATTGTCTTTAATAAAACCATGAAGATTTTAGTAGCAGTTTTACTCTGCGCTCTTGTCCTCAAGACATCATGCGAGGAAATCCAAGCTGAAGCAGGACATGACAGAGAGAAGCGCTGGGAGCTTCCTGATATTGATGTAAGTTTGTCTGCCTTTTTACAATCTGAGATCATGCCCTCTCTTCCTGCTCATCACTCCGAGGAAGGAGTTCTTTTTTTCCTCTCCCCTTTAAAAAAGAACGCCTGGTCCGGCAGGTTACCTTTTTAACTTCGAATAGCTTAAAGGATCCCTTTGCTTCTATGAACTTAACAAGCGTTTCCATCATGAATAGAAACTTATAACCTTGCTTCAAACCGACCGTCGTAAAGGGACATTTCTTTCCGTCAGCCCTACAAACATACGTTGCCCACACAACCTCTACACTAAAGATTTAAGCATGTTTTCCGATTCTAAACTGCGCTTCGTGTGAATTCATTTCCTCTCCCCTGTATGAAGTGAGGCAATTTATTATAGTTGATATCTAATAGTCGAATCAGAACCTACAGAAGACTACTGCTACATGCAAAAAATAAGCGCAATATACGCATCCTAGCTGCAATGAACTAGACATCAACAGCTACATTGGAAGACACATTTTTTGTACAGATGGGCCCCCACTCTATTCTCACAGTGTTGGTTTGCAAGCAGTTAATTTTAATTAAAAGAACTGCAATGAAGAGCATTGCAGATAGAGAATTGGGGAACCGAAAAGAGATGCCCCGGTGTATGTTGTTCAAAGTGTCACAATAACTTGCGATCAGGCGTTCTTTTTCTCCCACCACAAAAAAAAATAAACTCACCGCGGGAAGTGTCAAAACTAATTGTGACTCGAATTATAGTAACGTGTTCTTATTAGTTTTTTTCCCATTTTTCTCAGATCTGTGGCACGGATGCGGATTGTGGTAAAGATCGCTGCTGTATTAAATACCTGGGCATCTGTGCACCAAAAAGAGGGCTGAATGACTCTTGTAACTTCTCGGTGCGTCGATTTATACTTTATAGTATATTATGCTATACTTAGCGGTCAACTTGAATACACCTGTCCGTCCAGATCTAGACCCTTAGTCTTTCTCGTATATTTTAAGTATTAGTTATAACGTTTGCTAAAAAACAAAGAAGACAGAAAGCCGTGCCAAAAGTGACTCAAAGAAAACTCGACAGTTTCTTAGGTGTTCGAATGTCTTTAACAAGTTAGTTAGGTAATTAATTAATTGCAACGATGAATCTTCCTCTTTCGTCCTCCTGGATTCGATTTTCTTTCTTTTTTCTTTAGCCCAAAGTGTACCCAATACAACTCATTATAATGCTCTCACAGGTTTCCTTTTTTCAAAATTACCCGCTTAACCTACGCTACTTAAATTTATAGATTAAATATAAATTCAAGTAGCCGAAATTTTTTTAATTAGGTTGAAATCGTTTAAGTATGAGTATTAATTACTCTCACGCTCAAGTGAGCGTTTTACAGGAAAGGGAATCGCCTATTAAAACTCAAAGAGTTAAAGATTTCAGCTTAAATGCTCCACCCTAGATCATTTGAAAGGCAGCATGATAAATTTATAACGATAGTGAGTATAGGAAAGGATTACAATATAGACGTACATTCAGTAAAAGGTAAAGATCGTGTCTTCAAATCGGACGTACGCGTTTTTTTTGGGATATTCTGGAATTTGAATATGTTCTTGAATATATTCGTATTCTGCTCCCAGGAGCAGAATAGCCGGAATGGAAATCCAAGTTTTTCGGAATGAGAAGAGCAGCCAAACGAACACTAACTCGCATTATTCCAATTATTCTTATTCCGGATTGATCCTAAACGAACGCCCACAAAGCTCGATTCTATATATTTACAGGAAATGCTAAGTCAACTTCCTTTTCTATTTAATTTGATTCCGTTTTTTTATTTCGTTTCAGCAATATCACGGGTGTGGCTGTAAATCTGGATTGTTCTGTCAAGTGGCGAAGTGTTTTGGAAGTTTCAAATATTACCGCTGTCTTCCAGCAATGCAGTAGAAATAACAACTTGAAAATAATGATCATTTATGAGCGGTAATGAAAGTAATGAGTGGACTGTCTGGTGTACGTGGCGTCCATCTGCGAGAGAAATTCTTGAAACTCAGGAAATGAAATAAAATTTGGTGGAAAGAGAGAAAGTTGTCCATTTAATTTAGTAAGTTTACGTCGCTTAAAAAATTAACGAAGTATACCCTTAAATATGATAAATATGCAAAATATACCCTCATGGGTCAATAGTAAGTAATCTCCATCTGCACTCCCCCCCCCCCCCCCCCCCCGCCGACCCCCAGGTCTTATCAGGGATAAATTTAGTGTACTGGTCTCTCTTATCTTGTAAATTATTTTATGTTCAAATCTAAAGTATCCCTTTTTGCCGGTAGTCTTAGACAGTTATAAAAGAATCAGCAATTATACCATGGTGGTAATTTGTCGAAAACGCTTTATCTAATGGCAAAGCAGTTCTTCCTTTGTAAATAATTGAACTAATGTAAATATGAAAAAATATTGCGTTAGAAAATCAAGTCATGTCAAATTTTAAAAAGTCTCATAAAGGACCATGAATAAGAAAAAAAAGACCGTCATATATATGCTTCTGTGACTGCTTTTGTCAGCTAAAGTAAACTTCAGTTTGTTTCTTACATGAAACAAAATTAAAATTTGTTTAAACAGCATTTAGCTGAATTACAGCTGAGTTTTCCTAGTATAAGAAACTTTTTGTGTTCAAATGTTTACCCCAACATAAAAGTATTTACAAAATACACAGCGTATTGAAAAAAAAAATAAACGGGGCTGTCCGTTTCTTGATTTCTAGATCGAGTTAAAGCGTCGAGGTGCTATTTTCCAGTGCCTAAATAATACTTCGGTTAGCAAGGTTAGGATTCTATTAAGCTTGATTAGTACTCCGGTTTCGACTGGTTTGCTTGAGGCTAGCTTCAATCCATTTGTAGGTAGGGTTAAATACAACTGAAGTGAATAACAACCATTCTTTTGTTGCCGGCTATATTTCACAAAATAAACTGAATTACAAATGTGTAAGGAATAGATTAGAAAATATTGAAACAGAAGTACAGCTGAAATGCAGCTGAATTTTTGGAACGATACAGAAGTTTTGTACTCAACTCAATGTTTGCTCTTGCATAAATGTATTATTTGAAATTACATGAAAAACACCCTACGTTGAGACAAAAAAGCGTTTGTTTTTCTTCTAGTTTACCTTTACCTTGCCTTTGTACTATAAGCGTCTTTGTAGTTTTCTGATTAGTATAAACTAAAACGTTTACTTCGAATTGTTTAAAAAGAAAGGCGTTAACAAAAATAAATAGTCGCGGTAACAAAAGCTCAACTTTGCCATTGTTGTGGATAAATACCAACATTAACAATACAGTATTTACACTTTTTTCACCTTTTCGCAATTGTCAAAGGCTATAAAATAGTTTAAAACAGATAGCCAAGTTTATTTTGCTATCGCTTCGCCGCACGTTCAAGGAAGCAATCAAAAAATGAAGGTATTGGCCGTTCTCTGTCTCTTGGTGGCCGTCACCGCTAGTTATAAAATCCCAGATGAGCACGATAGAGAGAAGCGATTTTTCCTTGGGGTAAGCAATCAAACTTCTAAGAATTTTAATCTTTTTTTTTAGGTAGCTAGTGTTCCTTTTAACCAATCCATTTCTGGATCTAGTTAGTTCAGATACCTGAATCCAGCTGAGAAAAGATCGAGGGCAAAACGACAAGGGACCGAGCTAGAGCTGACTGACCATAGCATATAATCCAGACCAAGTTCGCTTAAATGGAACGAAAATCTGATACCAGCTTCAGTTACCAATCTGAACGGTCCACCATCGGAGGTGGATTGTTCGGATTGCAATCTAAGATTGGTTTGCTCATAAATGAAACACGAAAACTAATTTTCGACCGCAAAATTCAGATTTAGATTGGTTAAAAGGATTGTTGCCTGACCTTAAAATGCTTAGAGAATTTACTATAGCTTAATTGAGACTAATAACTAAAGGTTCCGTTTTCGGGTTGGGGATGCTATAGGTTGTTTGTACGTTTTGCTTATTCGCATTCCCTTCAATTCTCTCTTTCCCAAACTCGACTTAATAACTTAATAAATCAGTTCTCCTCACAGATTATTATAAATTTCAGTTTTTATGTCAGTTCTAAGAACCAGGTTGTACATCGATCATCAGTCCGAACTTTTTTTTTGTTACTTATTTCTGTTCACGTAAATCACATAGGTTAAAAATCAAAAAAGAAAAAAAAATGTCCTAAACGCTTTTAAATAACCAAGAAAAAACCGGGGCCGATTTTTTGTTGGTCGCGAATTATGAATTTTCGATGGATTATACTTCTTTCCCCGGCTCGGGAAAAGCTTCTTTGTCTGGACTTATTACTGATTGCTTCGCAAGTTTGCCAAGATCAAAGATCGTGTATTCCACAAATTAGGTCGTATCAACATTCAATTGGATTTGTTTTTTACGTTTCTCTTTCTCGCAGTATTGTGATGTGGACTCGGACTGCGGTGCGGACCGATGCTGCAGCATATTAGGGACCTGCCACGACAAGAGAGGATTGGACGAGTCTTGTAACTTTGTTGTAAGTGATATTAAATGTTCCATCAAAGTTTAGCGGTCTTTACCAGTAGGGAAGTAGATCAGTTAAGAGTTGAACTGAATATTTAAAAAAGTAAGAGTAGCTCAAGTCAGTTGGGGCATGATGGCCCTATAGCAAGTGTGTTGGATTCTTCAGTGATTGGGAGGACCAGTTCTCAAACTCATTAATAATTCATCAAGTTAAAAAAAAAAGAAAATCATATCCATTCATTCAGTCATTTCATAAAAAGGGCTTATTTCCGGCGCGACAGTAGCATCCCATCATGGAGGTGGGGGGAGGGGGGAGAAGCAATACTGCCATTTATACCATGCCATAGAAAATACAGCCAATCAGAATACAGGAAAGCCGTTGTATATTCGCGGTATTCACCCACCCTTCCCCTCGTCCCCTGCGTTTTTTGCGAAATTTTTTATCTTTTTTTTTTTTGCTTGGTATAAAATATTTATCATCTTTTTTTTTTGTTTTTTATATATTCTTTTTTTTTTTTTTTTTTTTTTTTTCCCCCCCCCCTAATCGCTGTTTTCTAAAAAAAAAAAAAAATTATTTTATATTATACACCCCAAACAAAAAAATATCTCTCATGCTAAGACCAGTAAACCGTAGTGAAACACCACCTGACTTCTCAACCCTAGGCTTTAAACGGACTTTGCTTTTACCTTAAGTTTCACCCAGTCATGGACAGCACTGTGATTTACTTATTTATTTTTATTTGTAGGGCCTCCACAAATGTGGGTGCAAAGACGGTCTGTCCTGCCAGTCAGTCTATCAGATCGGTTCTCTCAATGTCTACAAACGCTGCCGACCAATTCCGACTGAGGCCCCAGGCTCCGGCGATTTACCTTGAAGAAATGGCACAAGCTGCGTCAGTGTGTTAACAAATGACGTTGAAATAAATGTTGTTAAAATGTTTTCACTGAGATTTTTCTTGTGAGTGGTCTGTCGAGCCTCCATCTTTCGCTCGCAACATTCGCGCGCTTCGCGCTAAATTTGTTCCATTTCGTTGTCCGAAATCATCTCCCTCAATTTTCACTCATCTTGAACATTCTTGCTCGTCCTAGGTTTATCATCTTTTCTTAGTGTTTCTCTACCTTAGAATATGCACGAACTGACAAAAAGAACTTCTCATAACACGAATCTAAAAAATCAAACGAAGAAACAAAACCAACAATAACAACAACAAAAAAAAATACCGGACAAATTTTCGACTTAACAGACAATTACTAGCACAGCCAATTTGGGAGATCTGACAAATTTAACAATGGCGTATTATTACCTAATGAAAAACACATGTAGAGCCAAGGGGTTGAATGGTGAACACGAGAGCAAAAATAGCCGTTAAGAAGTACAATGTAAACACTTGCTTCGTTCGACTTGCACAAGACGTGTAGTTTCCAGAAAAGATTTTGCTTCGGATCTTCCCGTAAATCTTAACTGTTGTCACAATTTCCAGGATATATCGACGACTTTTGAGGAGATTGTTCAAGGAAAATCTTGGGAAGAAAACTCTCTCGCTCGCTTTCCTCGTGTGTTTCATTCAACTCAAGAAGTCAGTGAACACCGCGCAACAAATTTTCCCGCCTTTTAATACTATCACTTCGTTTACTAAAATATCCAGTCTATTTTAACTTAATATAATAAAGAAGAATTTAATAAAACAATTATTCTATTCGCCCTTGTTGGATACGAGTCGTTATAACCAACTCGGCGCTTCGTTGGCTATTTACCACCTTGTATCCAACGCGAGCTCATAGAATAATTGTTAAATAAACGAAATATGAAATTTTAACTGTTTTAAATTATATCGTAGTAACTGTATGAAACTAATTTACAGTCAACTCTCTCTTAACGGACACCTCCATAAGACGGACACCTGGTGATGGTCCCTGCCGTTTTTCAGTCATTTTACGGTAACCAAACTCCCTATAAGACGGACACCTCTCTAGCTAAGACGGACACTTGAGAAGTGTTTTTGTTCGTGTTTTGTTTTAGTAAAAATACTTCTAAACTTCATATCGACCTAAAGCAAAGTTAGTCAGCGCCCTAAGGATACGTATATACCAAGCTTGCTAACAAAAAACAATGACTTTTAACGGATTACTTCTCTGCTTACGTGTATGGGCACTAAAGTGGTCGCTTTCTACTTACAGTATTACAGTTTGTAGAAGCTCTCAACTTTGGCTTTAACAAGCGAATACGGTCCTTTCATTGTTTTAGTCTTGTTGCAGTTTGAAAAGGTTTGTTGTATTGTGCATAGGTTTAGCTTTATTATCTCAGAATTACTGGTGTCATGTTTTACTCGACTCTCTAGAAGACGGACACCTCTCTAGGACGGACAGTTGCAGCCGGTTCCAAAGGTGTCCGTCTTAGAGATAGTTGACTGTATCCACTTTTCCTTTTTAAAAATTTGATGAAATAGGATAAAATGCTACGAGGTCTATTTGCTTACTATCACGCCACAATCCACCTTTTTAGTCCAGGTTATTCTTAAAATACCGATTTATTTCACGACTATGGTAGTAAGAGGGCTAAAACTAAAATCAACCAATCATACTGCTCCGTTGCCGGTCCAATATTTTCTAATTATAACCCACCGATTGATTTTCACGCGCGCTCATTGGACAAAACGATCACGTGGTACAAAATTGGACTACGGGTATCAGCCAACAAACCCCGTCCGATTTGATATTCATCGCCCGATTTTATAAGCTTTAATAGCCAAGTCATAAGAAATTTGCCTTATTGAAGTCTAAATTTTTTAAATCAAATCAAATCACAGTGTCAAAAAGATGTCACGTAAACCAATCAACTTGCATTTTCTTTAGCCGAGTAACGCCGGGTTTATCACTGTAGGCTTTTTCTCTATTGTCTGGCGGTAAAGCCCGTTGTAGAAATTAATCGGAGGGATATGAAATAAATAGACCCCTTTCTTACTTTCTGGTATATTGGATATTGCTCTTGACTGTAAGATTGCCCTCAAAATTTTACAGTTGCCCTTCAAGTTTCGCATCTCGGCCAGCGGTTCATTTGTTGGACAATTTTTTAGCCTCGGGCATTATCCTCCAATATACCAACCGCCCCTAAGGGTTTTATTTACTAAGTATTGGATCGGGGTATTGTCCTGAATGATCGCGCGTGAATTCGAGCATGGTAATGGCAGAGAAAAGAGAAAAAAAAAATGATTTGACCTGCATGAAAAACAAGCTCTTTTCCGATCAAAACACCCGGTGGGTCTTCGGTCAAAATCCCGTCGTTTCTGGTTTCCTCTTATATCTACAAACATGTTTTTCAGTCGTGTAATAAATCTCTTACAAACAAATGAAATGATACACTGTGAATCCTGGCCACTGCTCAGATGGTAGAGATGTTATGGCTGAGAGTGGTTCTAAACTAATAAATTTCTTACTAACCAACCATACTGGGAGGATATCGTCCCTCGATCTACTTTTCTGTACGGACCTTGCTGCGCTTGTTCTGTACTCAAGATCTCTCAAAACGCATATGCGATATTCTCCCAGTTCGGCCTACGTACTTGGTTTTAAAGATATACTCAATAACCTAAAAAAGCTACACATGTTTTCAGTATCTAATAACTGATGTCATATGGCGCATCGGAACAGCACAGCCGGTCTGCAGTTTATTAAGCAAGGCCTGGAGGAACCATAGGCAGAACAGCGGTTATTTTCCTGACACACTGCTCGTTTCCCAATTCTTGCAGTTTTCGTTCTGAAAAAAAGCAGTAGCAATACTATTACTATTATTATAACTCAAAGACTATTAAAGGAGCTCAGTCACGGACAAATCATTTTGAAAAAACTGACAAGTTTTTTTCAAGTTTGTCAGTCGTAATCCATCTTAATCTTCGTCAGACTAAACCATCCATTGTAATTTTCGGGATTTGATTACTCCTTTGTTGTTTTCCTACATTACACAACTATTATTTTGAGGTTTCCTTTAATTTGGAAGTATTCAGCGGGGTTGGAGCAGTAATAAGTCCACTTTTATTCAAAGACGTCCACAGCCTCTTTATTTTTCTTTCTTTTCTCCCCGCGCTTCGCGTTCACGCTCGCCTCGCTCGCCGATTTTCTCGCTTTTTTTGCGTTGAAAAATAGAGAGTCTGTGGACAGTCTACAAAATACGGGGCTATGCATGTTGTTGTTGAAAGTTGTCTTTGGTGCGACACAATCCCGGTACAATAACACTCTAAAACACTAGTGGGGATGAAACTGGCTGAAAGGGAGAGTTAATTTATACCTTCAGCACTGGTTTCTATGAAAAAAATCAGACAAGCCAGATTATTAGGTGACAACACAAAGAATACAACAAGCCTTGGCTTAGTGGAGGGGGACTTTTGATATGTACACTTCAACAGCTGAAAAGTGAGATTTCTCTGTTTTGTTGTGGGGGAAGGATACCCATGTTAAATGGCGTTGTGCTCTTCGTACCTTTTTTGTAGACTGATACCGTTTAGGGTGCTCAACTCTAAAATGACCTCCGTAAAAATTACTACGCTTCCTTTTAGGGTATTGAGCCGAAAAGTATCACAGGGCTATTTAACAGCCTACTGAACTTTTAAACATTTTTTTACGCTCGGCGAATTTAGTCCTACTTCCCTTACAAGGACAGACTCAACCGTCCCCTTATGTCTAAAGGTGCGTATATATGGAAAATGCGCTATATAAATGCATTATCATTATCATTATCATTACAAGGCAATCTGCTGTGACTGTAATTATTTTTACGTGAGATAAAGAAAAAGTCGGATCGCATGATAGAACTTAAGTGATTGCACATCATATTACTTTAAGGTGGCATGGCAATATTTCGTTTTTTTTTCTGAGTCCTTCGCTAAACTATTTGCGATTTATATAGAAGTACATAGTTTGTGAATATTACCGGTGCTCTGTGGATTAATTTTATCTTCAGCCCGGATTTTGTCCACCTTATTGAAGTACTCTTGAAATTCTGCTACAAGTTTGGCTCCCTCCATCATTTTATCCCATTCTTTCTCACCTGATAAAACACAAGACAGTTCGTATTATATAAGGAAAGCGTCTATATAATGTAGACGATATAGTGATCTGTTGACTGAAAATGTATGAGCTATAGGGACAAAAAATTAAATCACTCAAATTATAACAAAGTTCGTAATAAGCGAGGTTCGAATTTATTTTCATTTAACTGTAAGAAACGAAAACTTAAATTGTCATTAAATTACATAGTTTTAAATAAAGACAACTGTTCAAGAGACGGAAAGAAATTCGTTCAAATGTTTCAATTGCGCAATGCTGCGTTACTTTATGTCCCTTTATTGGCAGACGTTCCTTCCATGGACGGCGCTACACATGCATGCTGTTTTCTTCCTCCCTACCCCCTCTACAAATGAAAAAAAGACATTATTTTTAGTCATTTATGACCATTTATGTCTAAGAGAAGAATGTCTGCCAATAAAGTCACAACTACAAAACATTTATGTAAAACAGAGTCCGCTGGGGCAGCATTGTCGAAGCCCTTTGCTCCACGAGGATCGAGCCTAAAGGAATATTAAAGTTTTAAAGCCAGTCATGTAAAACTCTATTCAATCTACAATTCATATTGACCATGTGAAATCCTACACGTGTTTTAACAATGATACTCACGTTCCACAGGATCTGAGGGGAGCCGTGGAGCTAGAAACAACGAAAAAATAATTTAAAATGTATAGTTTAAAACAAGTTTAGGTCACGGTATTTTAGTAGATAGGTAATTCTATATATTTAATTATTAAAGAGCTCTAAACTTCAAGGAATAAACCTGCCCGGTTTATTCCTTCGTTTCGCCCTGCTAACTGCCCCTGGATCTTCGAGGATGACAGGAGCTATGTTTGTCTATATTTTTTCGCAAATTGGCAAGGTTTGCGGGGAAAATTATAGACAATTGTATTGGAAATTAAAAATGTAACTGAACACTTTCTAACCCAGCTACATTCTTCAAACTTGGCGAATAAAAACTTTTGCCTAGTTTCTTAACTTTACAATTCATAAGTTGTCCAGAATTCAATTTCTGTAAAATATATTTGCCGTCGGATTCCCATACAAACACTGTAATTTCTACCCGCTTTGCCTACTCGTCAAGATGGCGTCGAAAACCGTGATAAGGCCTATGGGTCATGGATGGGCAAAATTCGAGAAAAATAAAACGGATTGCGTTCAGGTATACTTGAAAAACGTCGGCCCGACATTTTTCAAGTTTATCTCAATTTGTATGAAAGTGTCAATAAATCTACAATACATATTGACAATATGAATACTACAAGTGATTTTAAAGTGATACTCACGTTGCACAGGATCCGAGGGTTGCTGTGGTGCTATAAACAAGGATAAAGGAAAGTTAAGAATGTATAGTTTAAAACAAAACGAAGACTGGACCCCTGCAGAGGTTTCTTAAAGTAGGTCAATTGAGTCTGAAAAAATCTCACTACTGGATAATGATGACGATAACGACGTCAACGATGAAGATGCTGATAATTTTATTTAAGTAGCAATGTATTTAGCTTTCTGTAAGTGCACAAAGCATAAATGGGCTATGTCACGCAATTTCGGCATTGACTAACTGGTCATAGAATTAACTGAAACAAAAAAAAAAAATAACGGCTTAAAACTGTAGACGAACTCAAAAGAAAAGCCAAAAAGAGGCATGGATGGCCAGGTTCAACTTGCGACTTAAATAACACGAGAAAAATAAGAGCACTAAGTTAGTGCTCTCATTAACGAATATTATTAGTAACTAAACACACAGTGTATTGTTTACAACTCGTACCTGGCTGAGTGTTGTTTTCTGCACCAATTCTAAGATGATCGCGCCCTACCTGTAATGTAATTGCATTTCACCGTTATTTCTTCCTCATATTCTCTTATAGTATATGCGACAAGACCAAACTTAGGCTTAACCACGGTCTACAATCTTCCATGTCCACTATCTGGTCTCCCACTTACGGAAGCCAGTTTTTTGTTTACTTTATAATGAATATTACGTGTGTCACTGCATAACGTGTTTCTTGCGTAGCCTTATGTCTTTTCCATAGCCCGCGTCCACCATATTTGCTCTACCGGACCCCGGCCGACCCCGGCCAAAATATTATATTTGCTACATGCAAGCGAGGCAAGTCAATGCGACCAAAGGTAAACTTGTTTTCTCAGTGTGAATTGCGTCTACTACAAAACAAGGTTACCAAACCCTATTTTGACTTATTGTGTATCGGCGGGTGGAACACCTTCGCTTACGATTTGTCTGCTTACTAAGCTGACGTCCTGTCCTCTATCCGGTGGTTAAGGCCCGGTTCAGACGCCGATCTTTTCATGAGTCGAACCTAATACCTCGATTTAAGTACATGAAAAGATCGGCGTCTGAATCAAATTAGAACGGCTATTTCAATTTGGAACGGCTCACCGTTCTTCCCGCCTGGCTTGGCCGAGAATTTCGCCTGTGGAACGCCTTTGGAACGGCTTTGATTCAGACGCCGTACTTTTCATGTGCCGATCCTAATTCTTAAATTATTACAATGTATTTTGACAACTTTGATTGGTTTTATTGGAACTGTATTAGGAACGGCCTCGGAACGGCCAAAAAGTACGGAGTCTGAAGAGGCGTACTTTTGTCAATTTGGGTCGGTCCAAATTCGAATTGAGTTCGGCTCATGAAAAGTACGGCCTCTGAACCGGGCCTAAATCTACTCATTTCTCGTCCACCGTAAAAATGACTCATCCTGATAATTTTATGGAAGGAACGTCTGCCAATAAAGGGACATAAAGTAACGCAGCATTGCGCAATTGAAACATTTGAACGAATTTCTTTCCGTCTCTTGAACAGTTGTCTTTATTTAAAACTATGTAATTTAATGACAATTTAAGTTTTCGTTTCTTACATTGGTTAGGAAAATGCTTGAATGATGACAAAAGATTTTTACAAAAGAGACCAACCTCAGTTCTGTTTGTTCCAGACTGCACCCAGTATCTATCCCTTGTGTAGCAGAAAGATGCCCCCATCTTGTCGATTATATACTTGACTGCGTTGCTTACTTTCTCGAACAGAGACAACGCTGCCTCCCATATCCACTTTCCACAACCTACTGCAAAGTCGTAACCAGCTTGGAGCCAACTTCCAAGGGAATAGTACTGACAACGGCACCCATTCTGCAAGTGATTTAATATCGGACAATTTTGTATTATTTAATGTTCTAAGAACGAATATACGACTGTCTTTTAAATAAATGGAAAAAAAAAATAATCGCAAAGTTTTTTGTTTTCTACAATACCTCTTTTAAGTGCAACTAACCGCCGATTTTTCTCTATCGAGTCGGTAAAGAAGTCTGACGATTCACTCACTTCGCCCTCTTCGAGGAACTGATAGGCCGATAGTCTCGCCTCTATTTTAACTACCAAATTATGTTAGAAATAAGCTTGGAATTTGGGTTTTTCCCATGTATGGGGTTTCTCCCATGGGTTTTTCCCCTGAATGTTTCCATGGTATTCCAAACATGTTATTGAAACGTAAAATAAACAATTCAACCTCTGAACACTTAATTGAAGCAAAAGGAACGTTCGAGTGTATGTTCAATTTTCTAAACCGAGAAATCGAAACGCACAACTTCCTTCCAGAATCCGGTTGGGTAAGTTGTAATCAACGAAGGATCTTAAATAAACCAGATAGTGCATATGTCACATTATGGAGGCCTTTATGTTAAAAATTTAATCCCGGGATTTTCCCTTTGGTGTTGATTTCACAAACAATGATATTAGCATAATGACAATTTGTCTCTCGTCCGTCTGCAAAACCAAAAAAAAAAATAATTGTGTTTTGCCATTGCCGAAATCAAAATTCATCCCAAAAAGTTAAAAATTCTCCGCACAAACCAGTAATTCGGTAATTTGGACCCCTTGGGTAGTGTTCTACACGGCGTGATCTGATCCCGTAATAGAAGAAACGTAACCAAACAGGAAGTCATTTAATCGGGGAAAAACCCCTTCACGGGGCAGTCCCGTACCATTCTCTGTGATAATGAAAACTGCTTTGATGGGCATATTTCACTCCCTTCGATATTCTCAGTGTTGCTTTTGACAAAGCGACCTCTCAGTTGTCCCCTCACAAAGCAGTAATTTGGATCCTGGGAAGTGTTCTTTACAGACGTAATCTGACGGCGAAATAGAGAAATGCTGAGCTGACGTAGCCAAACAGGAAGTGACCAAATCGGGAGAAACCCCTTCACGGGAAAGTCCCGTCTTTTCTGTGACAGACTAAACTACTTTATTGGCATATTTTACTCCCGGCCTCGAAATTTTGTTGCTGTCGACAAAGCAACACCTCAGTTTTTATAGCTTGCATAAAATCTTCCACAATTGTAATTCTTGTGAGAAAGAAGAGACGAAGCGACAATGGCGGAAACACGTGAAGAAATTGCTAAGCCGTGTAAAACTGAGACTGATACACAAGAAAAGTAGGTAACTGTAGGTTAACATTGTTCTTGCATGCTAAAATGCTTCGATTTCTTCGGAATCTCAGCAAAGTTTTAATTAACAGCATTTAATGTCTCTTCAGTATAGCTTGGTATCACTGCAAAGAGGTCGAGAAAATAAATGAGGTTTACATTCAAGAAGCAAGCGAAATGCAAATCGAGTCAGATGCAATCATATGTGTGAACCTAAAATCTTAACTGAAAATTTTGCAACGCATCAGCTAGTTTACGGTTACCACGTGTCAGAAACCGAGCCATTCGGCTGGTGCATGTTTTTGCTAGCTTTTAGTTTGTAAATGGCTGACAATGCGTGCAACAAAAGCAGTTGCAGCTTGTGTCCACTCTTTCTGAGACTCTTGGCCTGTGTCCACTCTTGGCCTGATTCGGGACACGCTGCAACTTTCTAGAAATTTCGCGCAGTGTTGAGCTGTGTTGCACTGTTGTACAATATATAGCAGGTTGGAGTACAATTGTTTTGACTAGTAATCTCTAGCTCATTCTATCTTAGTCCGTCGTATTGCCCACATTACGAGCGAGACACTTGCCTGATTCATTTCACGTGCTGTGATGAGGAGGATTGGTATCCCTGCCATAAATGCCACAACGAGAACCTGCATGAGAAACCACAGGAGGATAGCAAACCATCAATGGATCATTCAAAAGATTTTTTCACGACGAGTAACATCTCAGAGGAAAGGCGGGAATGCTTAGAGGTGGGAGGTTCCAGCCAAGCTGAAAGTAGTAGTGAACCTGAAGGTACCATTGCTTAGTAATAACTACAGTATAAACCACATAAAAGTACCTGCATTTTTTCCAAGTTAGCCTAAAAATGCTCTTATGTAATTTGTGTTTACTGAATAATTCAGTATTAAACTGGTTATTATTTTATTAAGAAAGAAAGGTACTTAGCTTGTTGATGGTAGAATATTTGTGCGGACTATTATGTCGAAATGACTGCAATCTAGACAGAATTTAATACAAACCCAATAGCAACCGAAAGCTCAATCCGATTGTTTTGGCATTACCTGATGGAGGAAGGAATCTTTTCTAAAGTTAACTACTACCTGCACATTAAGAAGTCAGTTCTGGTTAATTCAGCATGCTGCCACAAACGTCACACCACGCCCATCCCCACTTTACACGTCTTGTCTTATAACGGCGAGATTCAGTGTGTGATAATTTTGAAACGCAACATAATACTATGGCTTAACGATCAATCATACAGGGCTACAAGAAGTTCCATCAACTAGTGGTGAAGTTGAAGAACCTATGGAAGTTGCTGGTAGAGCATTAGATGAGCCAAGCAGTAATGAAGAGGCTAACAAAAATGCAGACAATGTTTTCGAGAGAGCTAAAGAAAATGGTTCACAACTCGCAGTGGATGCAAGCCCACCTTCTCCTCCAGGAAATACGAAGACGCACCCAGTGGCTACAGCACTGGATGGATCTCGGCTGAGGTGTACAACGTGTAGAGGAGAACAAGGGGTAATTTCTGGAATTGAAAATATATTTAGTTTTTTAAATGAAATTGCAGCTAGGTCAGGTTGTCAGTTTATTAACAGTTGGTTTGGTATTGACATACTTGCATCTTTTGAACAGTTTTCCCAGAACTGTGATTCGTGTGCCAAGTATTTTGCCAGCTATTTCTGTGGCGAATGCAAACTTCTTATTGAAAAGAAAGTTGATCCTTACCACTGCAACGACTGCGGTATATGCAGGTATGACATCGTCCTCTTTATAGTTTCCCCTGCACTGATCCCCTTTCCCCACCACCTCCAGATCAAATTTTAAACACAGAATCATTTTAAAACAGAGCTTTACTCCTCTTTTCCTCTGTGTCCTCCTCTTTCTTCTCCACTCGCCTCCTTCTCGTCCTGCTTGTTCTCCACGATCACCTCCACCAATACCACTCTCCACCATCGCCACCATCACCAACACGACGACCACCACTTTTGCCATTACCATCATCAACACCACTTACTTAACCATACCACCACCATTGCCATCACCACTGCAATCGCCAGAATAACAACCACAACCAATTGCAACTCCTTCAGTAGTACCTACAAAGGACTGTATTTTACAATGAGGTGGTCAGCTTTCTGAAGAGTTGTAGGTTTGGTAACGTTGGGATTATGTTCCCGATTAAAAGGCCCTCAAAGAGTGCAATTAAGTAGCACCTAAATTTAAATATACATGTACTTTATTACAGAGAATAAGCAATTTTCACTCGTTGCTTATATAAACGCATTTGTCTTCAGCAACGACAAATACATATCACCAAATAATTAATTAGCTTCATACACTAGATGTCTGACGAGGTTCTTCTTCCTAGAGACTTGATCAATCGCGAAAGGATAGTTGCGATTTGCTCATTTTTGCACGTTTTTAAATAAAAGTTGGCTAATCTTTGTAGGCCCAGTTCTACGGGCCTATTGGCTACTTAACTACGCCCTTGCTTTAAGAAAGCTGAAGGGTCTTGGATGGCTGCATTGACTTTGTTTGCAAGTATGCTTCTTTGACTTTTATATCATTTTAAAGTAACCTTCCATGAACGCAAAAGCTTAATAATTGTTTTCTTTTCAATTTTTTTTTTCAAAGGGGAGACAAGGCAAATAATTTCCATTGTGACGTCTGTAATGTTTGCATGGCACTCTCTCTTAAGGAAAATCATACATGTTTTGCTGACCGAGGACATGATCCGTGTGCAATATGCCAGGAGGTTGGTAATTCACTTATTATTATTATTAATTAAGTTTTTATTCAAACAAATTTAATTGACTAAAGGTGTCTCTAAATAGATTCACTACTTTTTGTTGTCCCGTCCAGGAGGTGTTTTCAGGTGCTGTTATTTTTCCGTGTTTCCACATGATTCATAAACACTGTGCTGAAGAGCTTTTTCTGTATGGAAGGTAAATAAGCTCTTAATATTATATTCCCTTAATTGCGAAGACATTGTGTTGAGGCAAATTAATTGACTGATGAACTCAAACTTATGACTTCTCTTACACTTTCGGTATATATTGGTAAAACCATGGAAGACAACCTATAAATATATAATTTTGCCAGTTACTGAAATACACCAATACGTAACCCGGTTATTTTTTTTGACAAAAAATACTAGTTGCCTCGTTAGCTGCCCCTGACTTTTGAAAACCATTTCTTGAAATAAAAAAGCTCGTAGCACACTACACTATGTAGTGTGTAATATTTTCTCGCCTACGTACTGTTTCATAATTGAAGGTCGACGGAAATATTTTTCCTGATATCAAGTAAAGGAAAAGTTAAAGCATAAATAGTGACTACTATCAGGACAGCTTTTTACAGCAATCTGCTCGGCTGAGTATTTGACGGAATTATTCATGTTTCTCCAACACATGAATAATAATAAACAAGTGCCAGGTCAATTCGAGGTCTGTTGTTTAATTTTGCTCTCTAAAGGCTCAAAAAATATAAGTCGTCGTAAAAAGGAAACAAAAACAAGAGAAAATAATTAATATATATTTTTCTTTTTTTAGCCATGTGTGCCCTATGTGCCGTAATGTGATCTTCCAGGATGACGAAGATGCAGCAACTTCGGAAGAGACCACTCAGCAGATGCTTCCAGCTGGTCACAGTGTTTCCAGATTTTGCGGTCAGATTGGGCAAAAAATATCCAGTATGCCAAGCTGGATTGGCAATTGGTACAAACGTACCTTCACAAAAAATGGATCGTCAGGAAGAGAAATTGAAATGAGGAATGTATCAACGGCAGTATAATCGGAAATTACTCTGCTTTTAACATCACCCAAATCAAAGTGGTCATTTTAAGATGATGATCGATCGCTACACTAAAGATTTTAGTACTCAAAAGAGAGGAAGTTTGGTCTGGGGGACAATACAGATCGCTTTAGTACAATTACTTTGAAAAAGTGTAAAAATTTTGTAGCAATGGTTTGTCTCAAGGTATAAATTACTGAACAACAATCGTATCTTGTACGATTTTGCTCCCAGTTCTAGTTAACGAGTATGAATTTGTTGGAGGCACCATGATGTTTTTGTATGCTTTAATGCAATAAAAGATGGTGTTTTGTAACACTGACAATGGTCAGAACGTCAAGTTATCTGGTCAAAAACTTTTAAACGCACCTTTAAACAAACGTTTTGTCTTCTTGTTTCAGTTGATTTGATCGCTATCTAAATAAGGCCTTAACTCCCACATCTACCTGGTTTTGCCTAGGTGCAGCCTCCAGCAAAGGGTATGAACATTTAAATTTATTAGTGTGTTGTGACACTTTTCCTAAAAAAAAAAAAAATTACAAATCACTTTACATTTAAAAGAAAAACAAGCTTTGACGAAACTGCCAGAATATTGCCTTCTTCCAGGGCGCCTCGAGCTCTCTCTTATTGGGAGGATATTGGGCGTGCAAAGGATAAAGGGAATGCGTTTGACCTTCGCCCATCGCCCTCGTCACTAATTACACTAGTATTTAAATCTACGCTACTTGTTTGACACCTTAGTCTGAAGATGATAAAGACTTATATCGAAATATTACAAGTACTCCAACGATTCCTTGCATTTGTTGCCTTTTTGCCTGTATCATAGACACAATGCATTTACTCGGTATCACATTTATCCTCTATAATTTTCCGCCAATTAGATCCTGATAAAACGATCTGTGTCGTGACAAACCAATTTTATGCTGCACTAGCGATACTTCCGGTACTGAAATGTGGGGCAATTTTTATTTTCTTTGAAGGAACGGGGGGGGGGGGGCCCTACAGCCCCCCTGCTCCCACCCTGCTCCGCCGCCTATGCGTTATTTTAAAACACACGAAATAAATTAGCAGAAAATTATTTCATTGTATTACAAAGTCTTCAAAGACGAGAACTGTTATCTTCTTTACATTTTCCAATACAAATATTTAATAGTGCTCAAGTGTCAGCAAATAAGAGCTTACTTGAACCATAAATCGAGGCTCTTCGTTTTCTTTTTCTGATTTTCATCCTTTTAGCATAGTGAATTAAATATAATTCTGTCAATTCAGTTAACAGTCGTGGAAACCTGGCAAGTGTCATAACGACAGTGAAAAAAACAGCAACGTTGAGGCAAAAACTTTATTAACATTTCTCTACATCTACATGCATACGCAGCTAGCGCTATACATCTCGGTTATACATGTTAAGCTGAAACAAGATAGCTACTGAATATGATTTAACATGATTACTGACAAACGATTAGCCCTTACGGTTGTTCACAGGATCATAGGTATGAACGCACCAATTAACAGGAATTAAAGTGCGATGAAGAAAACAAATTGGAAAGAAGACAAGGTAGAGCAAAGGGTCTGAAACCCTATCTCGACGTTATTCCTTACCAATGATCAGACTTTTAATTTAAAACGAACAAATGACTCCAAATAACTTTGAAACTTAAGACTAGTCTGACGAAGCCCTCGCAGGGGTTTCAGAGAACAAGGAAACGTGGCTTAAAGCTGGGAACAAGGGAACAAAAGCTGTGTTTCTGATATTTTAAGGAAAAGGCCCGGGGGGGGGGGGGTACTCCATATAATGGCCTATACGGGGAGGCTCCGCCCGAAAGGGGTACCTTTTTCAGGCTTCAGGTATATGAAAGGGTAGGGATTTCACAAGTTTTGGTATATGAAAGGGTATGAAAATCCGTCATTTAGGTTTTTTAAAGGGCCTTTAATTAATATATTGAACAGACGCACTTTATAGCTGTATTATTTTAATTTATTAAGCGCTGCATGAAAATGACAAGAAAACGTTCTGTTCTACGTCTATGCCATGTCTTTTAGGTATATGAAAGGGGTACCTTTTTTCATTAAAAGGTATACGAAAGGGGTACAATTTTCTGTCAAAATGGTATATAAAAGGGTAAGGGGTAAAAGCTTGGGGCGGAGCCTCCCCGTATAAAACTTTTTTGAGTGCCCCCCCCCCCCCCCGGGGGGAACAGGGATCACAAAATTCGACAAACTTCTTTAGGGAACAAGGGAACACAAGAGAAATTTTCTTAGGAACAAGAGAACATCTATCCCCTCCGGGAGGGGCTCACTGACAAATGGTGTACTGACCTCTCATTAAGCCTTGAACGGGTTGATTTTTCTTGCCAAGCCTCGTAGCTCGATAACAAGTATACCCCAAAATTGACCATTTTTAAGAAAAATATATTTTGGTATTTTCAGGCAGATCTCATTAAGACCTTTCATTAAAAAAAAGAGCATGGAAAAAGATTGACTGTACACAAAGTTATGAACGAAAAACTTTTCTTGCCATTAATTATTTGATATTTTTAGCTGTCAACAGGTTGTCTTAAGAAGCGCGGCGATCTACCGTTGCGTGATTTTATATCACAGTTCTTGGTTTTCGACGAGATGCTTTGGGTGTTTTTCGCTGACAAAATGCATATATTTTTTTTCAGACGTGAAAGAAGAAACATTTTCCCATTCCTTTCTCATGTTCAAAGAATGCTGCAACAACGGAAAAAGGCAAAAGATTGGGCTGATTTACTAGTAGATAGCGACAGCGAATTATTTTTCGCCACTTGAAACGGTAACGACGGTAACGCCACGACCCGGCATCACAACCAGTTCCTCGGCTTACTTGCGACTCCACGTTTTTGTTGTTTTAGATTTAACATTTCTAAAACTGTTGCATTAAGACGAAAATTGTTATAAAGGGAGCGGTAGAAATAAAATTATGCAACAGACTGTTTCCGACCAGAAGCAACATTTGACACCGCTTTGAACAAGTTCTATTGTTAAAGTAAAATGAACCTTTATTCTATCGCTCAACGCGTGATCATTTTCACACGTCTTGTGTAATTAATCTCATTAAAGCGGAAGCACGCCCCAAAATACATTTTCTTTCGTATCTCGTAAACAAAGTTTCGAAGAGAGAGGCGCACATTTTAAGTTCGTTTTCAATGGAGTTTCAACAATTTTCGCTGAAATTGGGCAAGAATGTTGCCCGATAATTGAGCAACAAAACTGTGTCAGCGAATTTTAACTTTTTTCTTCTTTCAAAAGTTATGGCTGTTTAAACGCAGACAATAGTTGTTCCTTACACTCTTAAAGTTTATCTGCGTGTCAAAAACAAACCAGACAAGTAGTCAATATTCCCCGACACAGTTTCTTTAGAGAAATGTGTGAAGAACACATAGCGATGCTAATCGCTTTTTCCCACTCAAATTTGTCCGGAAACGAACCCGATTTATGAGCCTCGGTACTTTTGGAAATAACACGCTCTCTTTGGATAACATTATTATTTTTACTTAAAATAAGTATATCTCCGTCATCTACAATTCCTAAGCTTTCAAAAAATATATACTTTGTTGGGGTTTTCGTTAATTACCAGACGGTAAGACAGCTCCAACGCATGATGGTCATTTGGGGTACACTGATACCTTAATGCTGGACATGTTTAATTTGGGCCAATGCATTGTGGATGATATTTTTAAGTTAATAATGCTTCGTCATCCCGGTTCGTCATGCTACAAGACAGTTACAAGTCCCGGTACAAGTATGTAAATTAAAATAATTACAGAAAAATGCAAAAGTGCATGACTGCAGCCAAATAGTTGGGGAAACTAAATTCCCATACAAACAATATTCTCCAATATTGAACGTATTAAGAATGGAATTAAAGAAGTTAGCAAGGAACGTTGTCAAGAGCGTTGGCTCTTGACAATGACACTGTTTTTGAAAATGCTGTCATCGCTAGTTTTTATTTAAATAATTAAGAAGTAAAATTTAAGCACGGCCCAATGCTAACCTAATTAAATTTCTCACAAGTTACACAGGATTTAAAATCAACACAATAGCCTGGTTTTCACCGAGTGACGCGAGCACAAGCGCAAGGATAACAGCCTTTATTTCACCGAGAATACGTAAAGTACAAGGATCAAAACTTCTCCTTTTCTCGTGCTTGCGCCTGTGCTTGCGCTTGTTCTTGCGTCGCTAGTGACACTAGGCTTAAAAATTAAGAAGTTAAAATTTAAATGCGGCCCAAAACTAATGAAATTAAACTGCTAAGTTGACAATCACAAGCTTTACCAAAGTAACTTGGAATCAGATGATAATCAATGCAGTACACTCATAATGAACTGATCAAAAGGCTACATGTGTTATAATAAGAGAAGCGATGTATAAGACTTAAGCAATACGTGACATCTTTTCTATGCAAGGCTTTTGTTGACCGAAGGTTGTTTCTTCAATACATCGCGCAATTTCTTGGAACAATCCATCTTAGACAAATCCCTAAGTTTTCGGGGGGGGGGGGGGGGGGAGAGAGCAACCCTAAAGGACTGGCATCCCATCCAGCGGGAGTTGAAATACTTTTAGTCGCTTCGTGCTGCAGAAACTGAGTATACACGCCTGACTGTACTCTAAAAGTTCTTATTATCCGAGGTTAGTCGGTCTTTATGGGATAATCAGTGACCGAGGTGATGCGTTTTTCTAGGCAAGATATTTATTTTTTCACTTTCAGGTTGTACAAGGTTTTCTCCTCATGGCTCCCTTTGCACGATTTTTTTAGTCGTTTTTTCTTTTGGAAATTCCCCCTACCTCCCCTTAAAAATTGGTGTGTCCCTAAGCTTGTTGCGCAAGACTGTCAACCCTTTACGTGTTAGCTGTAGCCTAGTAAAATCAGTTGTATGAAAATTTCCACCACCACACGTTTTGGTTTTTAGAACTTTTTAAAATTACATTTTTAGCCTTTTTTTATAAACGAGCAAATATTATGACGAGTAGTGTACAGTTAGATACATGTTTCTTGCTGGTCATCGTGTGTCTCGTCTTTCTTGAAGTTTTTTTTTTCAGATTTTTTAAGTACTCCAGCCCACCTTCACAAAGGTTTTGCCCCTCTTTGCTTTCTTCATCACATTTCATCTTTTATTTGCATTTCTGTTAATGTAAATATTTAAATCACCCAACACGAAAGTGATTGGGATCGCCCCTTGTGCGCGGTATTTCCCTTTGAAGGTTTTCTCGTTTCTTGTCGTGTCGTGGTGTTCTGACGTGTACGGTTTTCATTTCCCCGGCACGGTATCATCAGCGACTAACTTTTTCTTCTTGTCGTCAAAAGGATTTGTAACAGCTGGCAGCCGAGATGGTAACCCACTGGTATCCCCACCTCTGACTCGTCCGCAGTCATCTCTCAGTCTCGCCTATTAATATTAACGTGAGAAGCGCGGGGAGCCCGAGGTGTGATGGGAAGGAAGAAGGAAGGGAGACAAATTGAGACTTTTGATGTATTTAGGAAAAAATATTTCCGAAAAACGGCCAGTGCACACTTTTTGACTTTTCAACACACTTTTCGACTCACGATCTGCCAGTCGTCTCCTTCCATTCTTCTGTTCCTTCCCATGATTCCCTCCGTTTTCAGTTTGACCCAGTTTTCCTGGACACAGGAGAGACAGAAAAGACGACTGGGGACGAGTCAGCCAAAAACAATGCCTGCTAGAATTCCATCACGCGTATACAGCGGTTTTATTCTAAATTATAATATTAATCCTTTCCGACTTCCAAGTTCAGTCACTCAAACACAATCTAGTATAGTGTTGAAAACGATGATTGGAAAAGCAACATAAAGCAGATCAATAGATACATGTCAGGACCTATGTATCGTTCCAGTTCAGAAGTTTACGACTATTGGAAGAAGATGGGGTCTCTGGTTGTCAGTAACGGACAAACGTTTTATGTTTTATAATATTAATAATAAAAGCGTATTCTCTTGAAAGACATTTTCTTAATTCCTTCTTAATTTCTCTTGCTGTTTTTTTTCTTGGAAACTTGTTTAGTTCGTTTGACCGTGATTTAGTAAAACAGGTCTTGACTTCCACACGTAGACTTTGCCTAAAGAAGACGATGTAACCCGACACTGAGAATTCGGAATACATAATAACACAGTTGTCTTCCTCGAATGAAAGTGTCAGAATATCTGCGTACTTTAAAACAATCAATGGGGAACCTTTTCCCACGTGGTATCTAAAAAACCACATTTGACACATTTATTTCAATTACTATGTACTTGAAAAAACTAACGTACGGTGTTTGCTATTAGTCAACTTCTAATGTCTGTTTTGACTGAGTATTTCCCCCACCCAAAGAAAATGTATCTCCTTGGTGTCCGTTGACTGTTTCCAATTATCCATTTAGCGTTATCCGTTTCCATGCGTTTTAGATAGTTTAGTACAACAGAGACCTGTAAGTTATTATTATCTCTATAAGAGAGAAGACTCGCTGTTAAGAAACAGCTGACTGAATTAAAATTAAAGACATGGAAATATGAAAACAAATCATTACAAGAAATCTGGTTTAAAGGAGAAAACTGTTCACCGTACATGTGTGTTTAAATATTACATTGGGCTAAGGTCTATCTTCTTTCTTTCGTAAATTTTCTCATAATCGTTTTCTCTTAAAGAAAAAAAAAATGTTTTTCTTATTTAAAAAACACAGGAAATAAAGTAGAAGAAATTTCTTAATTCATAATAATGATGATGAGGACAACTATTAACTTCTTGACTTCAGTGGATACTATTCTTATACAGCTATTAATGGTGCTCGTGTCCTAATGTGTTTAGCGTAGAAAAAGTGCTACCTTCTTATCTTCTTATATGAAACCTGCCAGTATTCTGCTTTACGTTTCCCGCATTTACCATGGCTCATCCAAGTCAAGAGACGTTCAACCGAAGATTGTATAATTTATTGTAGTGGCTTTTGGCGAATGAGTGGTGTTTTCAATTTGTTTTACCTTGGGTAGTGATCTCGGTTATCGCTGTTTTCATCTTTCGACTACGTCTCATGAATCGCCAACTTCTGCCTTTTTGTCCTGTTGTGGCCGCCAGATTTGTCCTGAGATATTTTCGATAACAGAAACTTACCTACGGTGTCGCCAGACGGAACAAAACATCTAAGTTCGAAAATTTCACATTTTTAAAAAATTCTACATTACTGTATTGTTTGTCTGCTTGGTATTAAATCGGTCGGTCGAATACCTTTTCTCCCTTTACTAGCGAAAGAGGGACGAATCTTTTTCTAACCTACAATTCAAATAACGGGAACGAATATTTGTTTTCTTCCTGTACGGACTACGTCAAGTATTCCATTTGGCGCAGGCTGGATTGATCGGACACCAGCTTCAAGGGTAGTTCTCGAATGCGTTCACCTGTTATTTCAGGTCTCAGAACAGCTGTAAAATGACAGAAATCTTTCGCCTTTTCTCAGCTGTTCATTCGCAGGTCTCATCGGTTTTCAATTTTGTTTGACACATATTACCTCAGCTGAAAAACTACTTTACCTCATTGTAAATTACCAAATATTACCTCACTGAAAACGATCTATTCTATTCAATTCTTCCAGTTTCAAACTTCACTATCGATCGCTGAGTGACTGAACGATCATGAATCGGCTGCAGTTGGTCGCAGCGATTGTTTTCGTTGTGGTGTATTCCAGTACCGTTTTTGCCAGCGAGAATGGAAATAGCGAAGCAGAACAAGAAGAAGTTCCAAGTGAATACATTCTACCTGGTTACGTAATGGACGACGATACTGCCATTGAACTCCTTCATCGGCAAACCGAGATGACCTACCAACTTAACTTGCCAAAATACCTAGATGAAATGAAAGCTAGTTCCCCTAATCTCCAAAAGCAATTCAACGATAAAGATTTTGCAATTGTTGGTTCACTTGCCACGCTGGATGCCACCATAACATTTGGCGAAGGAATAAAAAATCTCCAGGTGATCCGTGCCGACACACAAGCAGGCTTTGAAGGTCTCCCCAATCCTGAGAACGGCAAGTTACACAACCGTGTTCAAAGACTGAACTCTTTGCGCAATGTTGTCTGGCTTTTAAAAGAAAAATTGAAATCTGGTGTGGTCACTGCCGATTCTTCTTTGATGGATAAACTTAGGGAGGCACAGACCTGGCTTTCAACCCAGACTGGAGGGCACTTGGGTCAAGGAATGACAGCCGTTCTTGAAAAAGTTGGAATAATGGACAAGTTAAAAGCAAAATGGGGCGCCGGTTCACTTAAATTCAGAAGCTTTTCGGCCGCCGCTGCCAACGGACTTGACTTTGTTATAAATGGGTACAATACCGTGGTTAATTCAATAGCAGTAAATCAAGAAGTGACGGATGCTAACATTCTTGCTCTGAGTAGTTCTGTTACTGCAATGGCTGGCGATATAGCGATGGGTGTCTCTCAAATATTGGCAACCAGTGCCAAAGCATTACCCGCTCTTGGACCTATTGGGTATGCTGTAGCCGCTGTCCTGTACATCGCATCGTATGCTACCGGAGTTGCATCAGGACTTGTAAGTCAGGAGGACCTGGAGCCAAAAGATTATGTCAAAATATTTCTAGCGCCTCTCGTCCCTTCTCCGGATTTTGCATCTATGGTGGAGATATTCGACGCGCATGCCAAGGGAGACATATTCCACGCTTACTACATACTGATGACGCAAACAACGCCTGCGGCTTTCTATATCGTGGCCAAAGCAATTAACGATGTGAAAACTGGATCGAATGAACTGACAAAGTATACAGCATTTGTAGAGTTTTTAAGACTGGCCCATTTGATTGAAAAACGGGATGAGTTCGCCGACAAACTCAAGGAAAGTATGAAGACAATTATCCAGGACATCAAACCAAAGAAATTCCTTTTCGCTTATCCTGCCGTTTTTTCTGATGACGCAGAAAGTGGAGAGTACGAAGCTGAAGGTTGGTCCAACTCACAAACCTTAAAACGTGACTTTGAAATCACAGCTGAGCTGGAAAACAAGATTGTATTCTTTGCTACGTACAATGAAAAATTTGCCAAACCATATGAGTGTCGTGCTGATGCTGCTCAAGGTTTTACATTTTGTCCCAGCGTTGTCGAACGCGAAGATAACGCGCTGATCTTTCTGGGAAATAACGACCTGACGGACAAGGTAATATTGGAGGAAAACACTGAAGCTTTTGGGATGGGAGGAGACGATCACTTTGAACTGAAGTCGGTAAGGAACAAAGGAATAGTTAAGATAGACGGAGGAGCGGGAAGTGATACCATTAACACATACAATTCTCACTGGGAAGGCGAAAACTATCTTTCTGGTGGTGGCCCTGAGAGAGACATCATTCAGGGAGGGAAAGGCAAGGACATTATTCTGTTGACAACGACGAAGTGACCGATGTTGGTGGAGATAACGTCTTCTTAGTAGAAGGAATTGGTAATGATGATATCCTAGTTGGACCTGGAGCAGACCTCGCAATCATAAGGAAATCAGCTGGCTCTGTGGCGTTCTCCATGCGCCGAGCGAACCACGAGACAATGGATCAGCAAAAGCCAAAAAGAATAGCGTACGACAGCGATGCCAGGCTGACTTATGGGGAAAACAATGCAGAGAAAGATGTCATCAAAGGAAGTTACACGTATCACGATGTACTAAGCATGACAAACTACAAGCCAGATACGTCCACACGATCACCTGACCAGAGAATAGTGCTCCTCAATGAAGGAAAGACCATTGACGAATACATAAGTCAAATTTCGGATGTAGTTGATGATCTGTTTGACGATCACCGCGGTGAAGTAATTTCCAGTGTTTTCCCTTTTACGCTTTAATGGTCGAAGATGCCCAACACATTTTTTTCGAAGACATTGAGAGATTCGAGCTGAGCAAACATTGCTTCAATCTTCTGCTGCTAAAAAACGATGAGTATACAAATGTCAGGCATGAGGTCATTGGAGGTGCATTGGACGATTATGTTGTGAACTTGGATGACGACATAGATCTGATGGCGCAGATGGGCACTGGTGCCAACCGGCTGTACTCTGGTCTAGGAAATGACGCCTACTCTGTCATCCTTGATGATTCGAAGGATGTCATCTACGACCGGGGTGGTGAAAATATCGTCGCAATCATGCTACAAGACGGCATGAAGCTCCAACACGTGGAAATCATGCGGAGGGGTAACCGTTACGAAATATATAAGAAAGGCGGTAATCCGTTACTCGAGTACGTGTTTCACAGCCCCAGCAATGAGCAAGACAAGGTTCAGTTCCTTATCAAGGACAACACAGGCAAAGAAGTCGTGTTCAAGATGCTTCCAAGACCCCAGTACGTCAGTAATAGGTTTCATTACCGCCAAGATATCGCTGACTATCACCTGAGGTACGAATTGCTTTGCGAATATCGGGATATAATATCGTCTATCTCCCCACCAAAAGGAGAGATTCTAAATATTGCGGAATGCAAACACAAAGATCGTGCACGGAAAAAGAAATCGAGAAAATCTTTGAAAACCATGTATGCAAAGCATCATGTGATAAATGTATCAATAACGTTAACAAAACTTTTTGATTGAAGTTATTCTTAGTACGATACAGTAGCAGTTTGGGACTAGAATATGAACAGTCAATGCAATCATATTAAAACTATTTTCATCTAAGCGTGCAGCCAAGTAAAATGGTTTGATAATTGAAGTGATGTAATTGAAAACGTATAATTGTTCATTTCCTTGAGATGATGTATTATGTCGCATCACTCTAGAATCTAGTAGGGTACGAAATGGAATAATGTGCTGACTGTGCTGTAAAACCTTTAAATTCTTGATTATACTTAATAAACTGAAATTCTGTCAATGAGCTTTATTGCTTCTAATTCATTATGACGGCTTTCATACTAACACTCAGTGTCTAAAAATAACTGAGTAGAACATCTGCAAATGGTTAGATCAGTTCTAGTCTTCAAACATAAGGACGATAAACCGTAGACCCCGTCTCCTGCATCTTCAGTGTTATGGTCAGCAGGGGACGTTAAAGAACCCACACACTTATCGTAAAGAGTAAAGCACGAAGTTTCAGGTGTTGTGGTATGGTCTTTACCCTTCTGCCTCCTCCACAGGCTTTTCCAAGTCCGATTGAGCGCTGATTCTGATAGAGAGACGCGAGTGGGAGGAATGGGACCCCAACGATCGCGAGCGACTGAGGACGAGGCAGTTTACCTAATTTACTGTCTAGGTAGAGAAAAGGGAAGCATTAGCTGATTGAAGTTAGGGCTTTTCACAAGTTGCTCGGCAACTTTCTGGCAAATTTTCATATTTCGAGCAACTTTTTTCCTCTCGAGCAACTTGTTGCATTTTGAGCAATTTCCAGACCGAAGATCTCCGAAGATTATCCGAGTGTTGTTCAAAGGCCATACGAACGTTTCCGAAGATTTGCGAAGTTTGCCAAACATTTTCGAGGAACATCTGAAGACGTTTCAACTTTCGGCTCATTCTGGATAAAAACATTACAAAACTCGCCTGCAAACATGACGTCATCGATATCTTCACGATTTTTCTCAGTTAACGAAATTCTTGTTATTTAGCAAATTTTCCCCTTACTGGATGATATTTAAGTACTTCTTTTGCTGTAAAATTGCATAAAACTGCTTAGAAATATTACCCTCAAAGGGAAATTATCATATATTTAGAGAAATTCCCTTGATTAGAAGCAGCGTTTTGGATTTTTTGGAGCAACTTTTTTTTTATCAGAAGCAACTTTTTTGGATATTTGGAGCAACTTTTGAGCAACTTTTTGAGAAATTACGGGCAACTTTTTGGGAAATCCCGAGCAACTTGTGGAAAGCCCTAACTGAAGTTACTTTGATTTAATTCGTCCAAGCAAATCTCAATGAAACCCGAAATTTAGTTGCATTGCCCTATTTCGAACATGAAATCCAATGATTCGAAAAGACTACTTCAAAATTATACACCAAACTCTTCGGCTTTAATGACTACCTTAAAACAAGATTAACTGGCCGTTGTGGAGCGAAGGCCTTAATAAAGGGCACTCAATTTAAAGCTCTGGCCAAACGGAGACGCAAGTAGACGTAAGTTAACTTGCGTCTCCGTTTGGCCAGGCCTTAAAGGGACAGTGTCACCATAATTTGGTGCTACTTAAGAATGCAATGAAGGTTTTGGTAAGAATTGGAAATCCACTTATAGTGGCCTGGCATATTGCTAAAACGTACTGATTACGTCTATTCACACTTTAGAGAATGAATTTATGCCTTTCTATGTCGTTCAAAGGTTACTTTGTTGATCACTGAGTGCATCCTTATAATTCCATCATAGTTTAAGAACGGCCGACTGTAAGGGCCGAGATCTTTCCGTCAGCGACCCATTTGGCGAATCGCTCATATTTTGCCCAAAGATACCCTTTGGTAAGACATTTGTTAAAATCATATTTAAAAGTTCCAGCGATTTTTTATACTTTTTTCCATAATAATAATAATAATAATAATAATAATAATAATAATAATAATAATAATAATAATAATAATAATAATAATAAAAAGCATCTTCCTTGGAGTGACGAATTTCTTTTGCTGTCACAATTCTTGGAAACTTGTTTAGTTTGTTTAATCGGGATTAAATTTAATGTCGACTTGCACACCAACCTGGTTCTTGCCTAAGAGCAAACACTGTAATTGGGACACTAAACAGAGTTGTCTTTCTCAAAGCTTTTAACGTTAAAAGGGACTGTGTCACGGCTGAATTAAGTTTATTTCATCAAATTTTGCCAAATATTTGCTGTGAAACTTAATGTTTGCAACGAATTTAATTCTGTGGACCTAAATGACAAAGCCATATATAGCTTAATTGCAACCAAATGTGTTCCCCGGGCGTTATAACTTAAAGTTTCAAACAAACGATACTATCTTTAAAAACTGTTCAGCCCAAAAATATTCAAAAAAACGAAATTGCAATACATTTCAATCTTCGTCCGACTTTTGGCCGTACGTACTTTGATATTTGTTGTGTTATTGAATTGTTCCTTCACCGTTTTAAGAGTTTACTTTTATATTTCACCAAATTTGATGGTCATTTCTTACATGACTGCATTTACTTGTGACACAGTTCCTTTAAGTTTAAATAAAGATCAATTACGATACAGAAGACATACGACATAGAAAACCTTTTGAAAAAATCAACGGGGTAGTCTCTTACGTGTTATCTAAAAAGTCACATCGGACATATTTATTTTAAAAGACAGTGAAGTTATAAAGCTGACAACAAAATGTCATGAAGAGCTGTCTAAACTATTAAAGGAACCCTCCACTGCTTTTCCAAGTATCGCTTAAAATGTTTCAAATGTGCCTATAATAGATCCTATATTAATAAAATGACTTACCTAGCTATCTGATTTTTTTTTTATCAATTTTCAAAGTAGAACCTTTTAGCCTCTTCGAAATTCCCGCGGCGCCATCTTTAATAGCGCACAATGGACTGTGGGCATTAATGACGTTTTGTGGTTGCCATGTCGCAGATTTTGCCATGTATCACTGAACCTACAGTACTCTTTTATTCTCAAACACTACTCTTCTTTCTGGTGAATTTTAAAAATATCGGGCCACAAATAAAGAAACATTTTGAAAGAATCTAACGGCTTTTATTTACAGGCGAGCAAAACAAAGATCAACAGTTCAGTTCCACTTATCAAATTTATTTCACTTTTTTAGGTATACAATTGCTAAACGAAACGTAAGGCTCTGTTATGAATAAAAACACAGAGCATAGATGACCTTTTTGCATCATAGTGTACCTTTATCTTTCGACAAAAATGACAGCTCTTTAAAAACACACTGATGTCTTCGCAATCTTTATTTTGAAAAACAGAAAATAAAGTAGAAAAATTATACCTTATGCATAGTATTTGATGACAACTTTTAAGCGTAGAAAGAGTGCGTCCTCCTTACATGAAACACGTCAGGATTCTGCTTTACGTTTACCACGATTCATTCAAGTCAAAAGACTTTCAACCGAATTTTGCTGTGGCGTTTTAGGGAATGGGTGGTATGTTCAACTTGTTTTGTCTTGGGTAGCGATCTTAGAAATCGCTGTTTTCGTCTTTCGACCATATGTCATGATTGTCCAACTTTTTCCTTTTAAAGGTCAAATGAACAGAAATTTCGATTTTTTTTATTTTTTGCCCATGTGTTTATTAAGAGCCAAGTAAACATATCCCGAAGTTTCAAGGCAATCGGACAAGTTGAAAAATGCATTTTTCAGGCCTTCATAATCGTAGAGAGCTCGGAAAAATTGTCGGAAAATTGACGGAAATAAAAACTTGTGACGTCATAATTGGTGTTTTTGAAGACGACCGCAGACCGATTCCGCAGACCGAACGTTAGAATTTAAATAAATGTGTTTAGTGACATTTCAAGCAGTTATTTCGTTCTGTTCGGCCGTTTTTCAGTTCATTGATTGTTGTTTGTTGTTCAGAGACGCGCATTTTTTTAAATAAAATAGCTAAAGCTCAAAAATAGCTTAAAGTTTTGTTTGCTGTCGTTTTGCATAATCATGTGAGACATAGGTAGAATGCATGCTGGTATGAAAACAAATCAGGAATCTCTTCTGTTCTTCTCATTAGCATTTTACGCTAATGAGCAGAATCATCTGCACGTGCGTTAACTATGCACGTGCGTTTTGAATCTTGGTACACTTCAAAGCCATTCTCTGCCGAACAACAATGTGAAATGACGAAATTTTGCGTGCGGTCTGTGGAATCGGTCTGCGGTCGTCTTCATAAACACCAATTATGACGTCAAAAACTCGTTCCATTCCTTCCATTTCAGTGCGCAGTCATTCAAAAACGTTTTCGTGAAGCCTTCGGAAATATTTGTATTTTTTGCTGTTATTCACGCTTTAAGGTGGCTTCATATGGTTTATGACCGCGCGCGCTGATGATGCAAGCATTCGGAATCTTCGCGCGCGAGCTGAAGCGAGCTCAGACAAAAATGATCAACAACGGATTTATGTTAAACATTTCAAAGGATAACTTTATCCGTAATAGATTTCCATGGCCGTACAATGCTGTTTAATCTTCCAAAGATTATGAGTTTGTAGATTTTCTTCATGCAATTACATCAAACGCTCAGTAAACACTGTAATCGAGCGCCTAGTGGTTTCAACGTTGACGCATGTTCAAATAGCGATCTTGGATAATTTCTATTCTGCTGACGTTTTTGTTACAAATGTCTGGGGAAAAATGGCAACTTTCGTCTAGCTTTTCTTGAGTTTCCTTCAGTGAAATTTCGTAAAAGTTGGCAGAGAGAAAATAATTATTTTGCTTTATGTGGCGCTCGTTTTTTAGGAAAATCTATAAGACGTGTTTTTACGCAGAGGGAAAAGACACAAATTTGCAGATAACAAAAAATCTGCCTTAACAACCTTTACTTTTTTCCCGTTTACAATTTTTTTCCAGGTTGTATCCATGTACTGTAAAAATTTCAGAAGATTTCACTGAAGGAAATTGTAGAAAATAGCACTTAAAGCCAGCTAATCACTAAAAGACGTATTTGTTTGGGTAGTCTTAATTCTCGACTTAAACCCATTTTTTTAACAGAGATGGTTGTAGAACACTATTTCATCATTGCTAATCAGGCGGTGTTGGACACGGTTCACGTGAAATTTTTCGACCAATCATTTGTCACCGTGGTGGAAGCAATGGCGGACAATTTTGTCGCGGGATTTTGAGAAGGTCTCATCTTCTTCGTGCGATTCCGGCGAAACTTTTACGGTTGTTACGGATTATTTTATTGGAGCTGGAAGAATAATACCTAGGCCAGTCATCTGTCAAGTTCTGAATTAAGGGAAGCGATTTTTCTCTCAAAACTAGTCGATTAAAATCATGCCATATGGTAAAGGGTTGTTTGGCGCAAGCGTTCGACG
Organism: Oculina patagonica; assembly: GCF_052425735.1. NCBI lineage: Eukaryota > Metazoa > Cnidaria > Anthozoa > Scleractinia > Oculinidae > Oculina > Oculina patagonica. Next base: position 5,780,881 of record NC_135760.1, read on the forward strand.
TCGATGAACATTTGCTCATTTCTTGACAAACAAGGATCAGTACTGTAGATTATTTTTGCATAGAACTTAAGTTCGATAGTTGAACTTTAAGAAAAGTACGGTGGGCCCGGGAGGGCCCCGCCGTTTTAACGGTCAAATTTAGACTTGAAGTTATGGGTTTTTTCCTTGATATGTGCCGCAGTCAGCTCTAATGATCTAGTTCTATTTTATTGCGGGCCCAAGAGAGGCCCGCAACCCTAATCTTGACAGTGACCAGCGGATTGCATATTACGCGTGCGCGCCACGTTTATAAAGGCTATCTGCAAACCGGAAGTTGAAAATTTTGTTCTTCCACTAAGAACGATCGGAATGCAAAAATGTGTCAATCATGACAGTTTGTCGTAACACCGGAAGAGAAAAATCTTGTCTCCAAGAGCGATAAGAATGCGAAAAATCAACAGTTTGTCACATTAGATCGAGGCTTCTGTCTTGCAGACATTACATTTTGCAGACGTTGTTTTATAGGTGTTGATTTTGAGAAGATCTGCTGTGATTGTATCACAGATAAACTACGGCAAAGCGAATGATTCCAACAACGGTTATTCTCGAGAAATTCCTTATAACACTGACAACAAAGCGAGTTTGCCGACGGAGGAAAATCACATCTCAATTCACACCGCGTGCTCGACTACACTTCGCAAAACTGTCAATCAAAAAAGCAACTCTGATTGGTTCGAGGCAATAGGAAACGAAAAAACATTCGTGACTTAAGCGTGACGCGTTACTCGACCTTACTCGGAATAATTTTCTTTTGTCCAGTGATTTAAAAACACTTCCCTTCAGTACCTTCTCTAAACTGCATCGAGGCCCGCACTTTCTAACCTGTGGTTACCACTAGTTGTAGTGTAATAAGATCAGTCCTTGAATATTCATGCCAGTTGTTTCACAGCAGCCTTCCTGGCTATCTGTCAGAAGAATTAGAGCGCATCCAGAGGCGTGCAATGCGTATAATTTTCCCAAATCCAGGATACAGAAAGGCATTAGAAGAGGCCGGTATCCCCACCCTAGCTGGTAGGCGTGATTGGCTTTCTAAGAGTCTATTTAATGACATTGTAACTACAAAAAACCACAAACTTGTCAATCTGCTGCCTGAAAGACCAACCAACAGCCACCAACTTCGGAATAAGAGAGTGTTCAACACGCCTGTTTGTAAGACGGACCGTTTTAAAAATTCTTTTATTATAGACAATAGTTTAAATTACATTGTATAGATCGTTTTTAATAGTTTTTAATATATTTTAATGTAAATAGCATTTAATATTTTTTAAATCTTGTAATATATAAAGTTTTAATACATTTACACGTAATTCAGTCTAAGGACTGCCAAGTGTAAAAGTTTTTTAATAATAAACGATATTTCTTCTTCTTCTTCTTCTTCTTCTTCTCCTCAGTTCTCTTCCATTTCGCGGCATTTTGCGGGAGTTGATGGTGTGATTTATGTCGATGTTCTTACAGGACAAGGGCTTAATTTGGTACTCCCGTTGATGTGTATTTATATTTTAATGTTCACTTGCCATTTTTGTTATTGTAGCGTTTATATCATCCTTTTGTTTGGCCGATATTCGGCATGTCGGAGCGATTGCCCAGCCACAAGCAGTTGAACTATAATGCTCCCGCAGTCCCGCAGTCGACGAATAATTATCCTTCGCTCAACATGCTTTATGAACGAGAAATACACATGTATTCCACTTATCCTTCGCGCAACACGCTTTGGTAAGAACGAGAAATTTGCATGTATTCCACTTATACTTCGCGCACCCGCTTTAAGAACGAAAAATATACACGTACAGTGAAACCTCGATTTAACGAAGTGCCAAGGGACTGTGGAAATGCGTTCGTTATATCGAGGGTTCGTTATATCGAAAACCTCGATATAACGAATTTGCGGAAAAACAACCAAAGTGTTCGTTATATCGAGGTATACTGATTCGATTTAGCGCCCGGGGCGCTTAATTACTTTTGGCACCTCAAGGGAGGGCGCTTATTCGAGACAGGGCGCTTATTTAACATTTTGAGAAACAACCAAATGTATCTAACAATAACAGGAACTGTAACAGTTAGAAATTGTTAACAGTTCAGTTACTTTTATTATAACATAGAGGGCAAAATTACTGAATGCTGATTGGCTAAGACAGAGGGCATTTTTCCTTAATTTTGGTAATTGCCCCGGGCAAAATTACTTGTTATTAATTGCTCTTTGGTTGCTTAGCAACGGTGAAAAATTTCTTTGTTTGCTTTTTTTTTAAACAATGGCGGCTCGTTTCGAGGCGGTGGACGATGGATTTATCGAAGAACTCAGGCAAATGAGCGAAAATGCAAACACCAAAAAAAGCACAGAACACTGGAAGAACGTTTTCGTGAAGTGGGCGACTGAAAGAAAGCAGGAAAAAAGTCTAGAAGAGTACGACTGCGAAGCGCTGGACAAAACACTGTCGCAGTTTTATGCCGAGCTACGAAAAGAAAACGGAGAAGAATACGAGCCGGATTCGCTTAAAGTAATGCAAGCTGCTCTCGAGAGATACTTGAAGACGAAGTCCTACCCGAAATCTATAATACGAGATAGAGAGTTTCTAAATTCAAGGAAAGTACTGGAAGGAAAAGCGCGAAAACTTAGAGAGCAAGGAAAAGGTAAGCGACCGAACCGAGCCAAAAGTTTGACGACTGAAGAAGAAGAAATCCTCTGGCAGAACGGCCAGCTTGGCAGTGAAACTCCCCGTGCCCTGAGTAACACAATGTGGTGGTTGTTGACCCAGCACTTCGGCCTACGAGGGCGACAAGAGCATCACCAAATGAAGGTTAAAGATTTTTGCCTGCAGAAGGACGACGGTGGAAATGAATTTCTAACTTTCTCCGAGGGACTTACAAAGACGAGGCAAGGAGGACTAAGCGTAAAACAACGATTAGTTACTCCAAAAATGTTTGCCACTGGAGGAGAAAGGTGCCCCATCAAGTTATTCAAGCTCTACATGGAAAGGCGACCGACAGAAATAAAATCGCAAGGCCCATTTTACCTGTCGGTTATTGATAACCCGGTTTCAGCCGTGTGATACAAGAAAACACCAATGGGCAAAAACAGCATCAACACCATAATGAAGAAAATGAAAGAAAACTCACCGCTTCAAGATGTATGTCCTGAGAAGAAGATCACAAACCACAGCGCTAGGGGAAAAACGGTGGTGAAGAAACTGAAGAGTTCCGGCGTTCCAAAGTGTGAAATAAAGAACATCACAGGCCATACATCCGCCCAAGGACTCGACGACTACGACTCAGGAGACGAGCTAGAACAGCAGCTGATTTCAGGAATCACTGACAACAGTGGTCCGCCCCAAAGAAGTGTCTTGAGACAGCTGAATGCACCAAATTCGTTCCCATTTGCAGCTTCATGTGGATCCAGCCAGCCTGTTTACAACTTCAGCCATTGCAGCGTCACTTTGAATATTGCGGGAGATCATTCAGCCCAGAAAAGCTCAAGCAGCAGCGGCGCTAAGCGTCCTTTTGACTCTGAGTAACTTTTAAAACTTTTGTGTGACTTTTTTACGTTTGGAAAACATAAAAAGGCTTAACTTTGCCTAGAAAGCATTAAAATTTCATTGATGGAAAACGTTTTTCGGCAGGCCTGGTTTCTGTGTTTTGTCGTTGTTGCGCAAAAATAAAATTTCATTCAGCTGATTTGTGCATTTCACAACTTATTGACGTTAACTGATCATTGAAATGGGTTCCTACGAAATTGCGCAACAGCGCGCATTTTCTAATAAAAAAGAGAAAATTTTGCCCTCTATGTCATAAACAAGTAATCACATGTTTCCTCGTAAAATTAAGGATTAATATCACTTGTGTTTTCAGAAGTGCGACGAGGGCAATTTCTGCAACTTCTGAAAACACAAGTGATATTAATCCTTAATTTTACTCGGCCCCATGCGATTACCTATACAAATAAATGTTCATTTAAACAGTAAATATATACATAAACTGTACGGAGAACGGTCAGGTGTTTATCTAGTTAACGTCAACGACTTTAGTAGGGGAAGTTATCCACAATAGGGGCACTTATTAGAATACGGGTGCTTATTGGAATAGGGGCGCTTATTTACAAAAACACATTCGAAGGGGGGCGCTTATTCGGAAGGGGGGCGCTTATTGGAAGGAGGGCGCTAAATCGAATCATTACGGTAGTTAATAATTGTTTTTCACGCTGTTGCGTTGCACTACCCAGCATTTAATGATCTGAACGACTGTCAAAAATAACCTTTGTGCTTTAATGTCTAATACCCACAAAGGTATGGACATATGTCTTCGAAGTTGTCTTCCTATTAGGATTTAAGCATTTTCATCCTTGTTGGTCTGTTCTACATTCATCTTTTGTCGCTTGTTAACTGAAATTCGTTATATTGGGGTACATTTTACGTTTGGGCTTCCGGATTGTGTTCGTTATAACGAGGATTTCGTTATATCGAGGTTCGTTATATCGAGGGACTGTTCCATACATTTTACTGTAACTTTGGCCGGGCTGAAGAATATCGTTCGTTATACCGAGGACTTCGTTATATAGAGGTTCGTTAAATCGAGGTTCCACTGTTTTCCACTTATCCTTCGCGCAACATGCTTTAACAATGAAAAATATGCATGTACTCCACTTATCCTTCGCGCAGCACGCTTTAAGAACGATATATATATGTGTTCCACTTATCCTTCGCGCAACTCGCTCGAAGAACGAGAAATATGCATGTGTTCCACCTACCTATTCAAGAAGACGAACATTAAGTGT
>NC_135760.1:5786184-6080639 GCF_052425735.1 Oculina patagonica
ATACGACATAGAAAACCTTTTGAAAAAATCAACGGGGTAGTCTCTTACGTGTTATCTAAAAAGTCACATCGGACATATTTATTTTAAAAGACAGTGAAGTTATAAAGCTGACAACAAAATGTCATGAAGAGCTGTCTAAACTATTAAAGGAACCCTCCACTGCTTTTCCAAGTATCGCTTAAAATGTTTCAAATGTGCCTATAATAGATCCTATATTAATAAAATGACTTACCTAGCTATCTGATTTTTTTTTTATCAATTTTCAAAGTAGAACCTTTTAGCCTCTTCGAAATTCCCGCGGCGCCATCTTTAATAGCGCACAATGGACTGTGGGCATTAATGACGTTTTGTGGTTGCCATGTCGCAGATTTTGCCATGTATCACTGAACCTACAGTACTCTTTTATTCTCAAACACTACTCTTCTTTCTGGTGAATTTTAAAAATATCGGGCCACAAATAAAGAAACATTTTGAAAGAATCTAACGGCTTTTATTTACAGGCGAGCAAAACAAAGATCAACAGTTCAGTTCCACTTATCAAATTTATTTCACTTTTTTAGGTATACAATTGCTAAACGAAACGTAAGGCTCTGTTATGAATAAAAACACAGAGCATAGATGACCTTTTTGCATCATAGTGTACCTTTATCTTTCGACAAAAATGACAGCTCTTTAAAAACACACTGATGTCTTCGCAATCTTTATTTTGAAAAACAGAAAATAAAGTAGAAAAATTATACCTTATGCATAGTATTTGATGACAACTTTTAAGCGTAGAAAGAGTGCGTCCTCCTTACATGAAACACGTCAGGATTCTGCTTTACGTTTACCACGATTCATTCAAGTCAAAAGACTTTCAACCGAATTTTGCTGTGGCGTTTTAGGGAATGGGTGGTATGTTCAACTTGTTTTGTCTTGGGTAGCGATCTTAGAAATCGCTGTTTTCGTCTTTCGACCATATGTCATGATTGTCCAACTTTTTCCTTTTAAAGGTCAAATGAACAGAAATTTCGATTTTTTTTATTTTTTGCCCATGTGTTTATTAAGAGCCAAGTAAACATATCCCGAAGTTTCAAGGCAATCGGACAAGTTGAAAAATGCATTTTTCAGGCCTTCATAATCGTAGAGAGCTCGGAAAAATTGTCGGAAAATTGACGGAAATAAAAACTTGTGACGTCATAATTGGTGTTTTTGAAGACGACCGCAGACCGATTCCGCAGACCGAACGTTAGAATTTAAATAAATGTGTTTAGTGACATTTCAAGCAGTTATTTCGTTCTGTTCGGCCGTTTTTCAGTTCATTGATTGTTGTTTGTTGTTCAGAGACGCGCATTTTTTTAAATAAAATAGCTAAAGCTCAAAAATAGCTTAAAGTTTTGTTTGCTGTCGTTTTGCATAATCATGTGAGACATAGGTAGAATGCATGCTGGTATGAAAACAAATCAGGAATCTCTTCTGTTCTTCTCATTAGCATTTTACGCTAATGAGCAGAATCATCTGCACGTGCGTTAACTATGCACGTGCGTTTTGAATCTTGGTACACTTCAAAGCCATTCTCTGCCGAACAACAATGTGAAATGACGAAATTTTGCGTGCGGTCTGTGGAATCGGTCTGCGGTCGTCTTCATAAACACCAATTATGACGTCAAAAACTCGTTCCATTCCTTCCATTTCAGTGCGCAGTCATTCAAAAACGTTTTCGTGAAGCCTTCGGAAATATTTGTATTTTTTGCTGTTATTCACGCTTTAAGGTGGCTTCATATGGTTTATGACCGCGCGCGCTGATGATGCAAGCATTCGGAATCTTCGCGCGCGAGCTGAAGCGAGCTCAGACAAAAATGATCAACAACGGATTTATGTTAAACATTTCAAAGGATAACTTTATCCGTAATAGATTTCCATGGCCGTACAATGCTGTTTAATCTTCCAAAGATTATGAGTTTGTAGATTTTCTTCATGCAATTACATCAAACGCTCAGTAAACACTGTAATCGAGCGCCTAGTGGTTTCAACGTTGACGCATGTTCAAATAGCGATCTTGGATAATTTCTATTCTGCTGACGTTTTTGTTACAAATGTCTGGGGAAAAATGGCAACTTTCGTCTAGCTTTTCTTGAGTTTCCTTCAGTGAAATTTCGTAAAAGTTGGCAGAGAGAAAATAATTATTTTGCTTTATGTGGCGCTCGTTTTTTAGGAAAATCTATAAGACGTGTTTTTACGCAGAGGGAAAAGACACAAATTTGCAGATAACAAAAAATCTGCCTTAACAACCTTTACTTTTTTCCCGTTTACAATTTTTTTCCAGGTTGTATCCATGTACTGTAAAAATTTCAGAAGATTTCACTGAAGGAAATTGTAGAAAATAGCACTTAAAGCCAGCTAATCACTAAAAGACGTATTTGTTTGGGTAGTCTTAATTCTCGACTTAAACCCATTTTTTTAACAGAGATGGTTGTAGAACACTATTTCATCATTGCTAATCAGGCGGTGTTGGACACGGTTCACGTGAAATTTTTCGACCAATCATTTGTCACCGTGGTGGAAGCAATGGCGGACAATTTTGTCGCGGGATTTTGAGAAGGTCTCATCTTCTTCGTGCGATTCCGGCGAAACTTTTACGGTTGTTACGGATTATTTTATTGGAGCTGGAAGAATAATACCTAGGCCAGTCATCTGTCAAGTTCTGAATTAAGGGAAGCGATTTTTCTCTCAAAACTAGTCGATTAAAATCATGCCATATGGTAAAGGGTTGTTTGGCGCAAGCGTTCGACGTCGATGAACATTTGCTCATTTCTTGACAAACAAGGATCAGTACTGTAGATTATTTTTGCATAGAACTTAAGTTCGATAGTTGAACTTTAAGAAAAGTACGGTGGGCCCGGGAGGGCCCCGCCGTTTTAACGGTCAAATTTAGACTTGAAGTTATGGGTTTTTTCCTTGATATGTGCCGCAGTCAGCTCTAATGATCTAGTTCTATTTTATTGCGGGCCCAAGAGAGGCCCGCAACCCTAATCTTGACAGTGACCAGCGGATTGCATATTACGCGTGCGCGCCACGTTTATAAAGGCTATCTGCAAACCGGAAGTTGAAAATTTTGTTCTTCCACTAAGAACGATCGGAATGCAAAAATGTGTCAATCATGACAGTTTGTCGTAACACCGGAAGAGAAAAATCTTGTCTCCAAGAGCGATAAGAATGCGAAAAATCAACAGTTTGTCACATTAGATCGAGGCTTCTGTCTTGCAGACATTACATTTTGCAGACGTTGTTTTATAGGTGTTGATTTTGAGAAGATCTGCTGTGATTGTATCACAGATAAACTACGGCAAAGCGAATGATTCCAACAACGGTTATTCTCGAGAAATTCCTTATAACACTGACAACAAAGCGAGTTTGCCGACGGAGGAAAATCACATCTCAATTCACACCGCGTGCTCGACTACACTTCGCAAAACTGTCAATCAAAAAAGCAACTCTGATTGGTTCGAGGCAATAGGAAACGAAAAAACATTCGTGACTTAAGCGTGACGCGTTACTCGACCTTACTCGGAATAATTTTCTTTTGTCCAGTGATTTAAAAACACTTCCCTTCAGTACCTTCTCTAAACTGCATCGAGGCCCGCACTTTCTAACCTGTGGTTACCACTAGTTGTAGTGTAATAAGATCAGTCCTTGAATATTCATGCCAGTTGTTTCACAGCAGCCTTCCTGGCTATCTGTCAGAAGAATTAGAGCGCATCCAGAGGCGTGCAATGCGTATAATTTTCCCAAATCCAGGATACAGAAAGGCATTAGAAGAGGCCGGTATCCCCACCCTAGCTGGTAGGCGTGATTGGCTTTCTAAGAGTCTATTTAATGACATTGTAACTACAAAAAACCACAAACTTGTCAATCTGCTGCCTGAAAGACCAACCAACAGCCACCAACTTCGGAATAAGAGAGTGTTCAACACGCCTGTTTGTAAGACGGACCGTTTTAAAAATTCTTTTATTATAGACAATAGTTTAAATTACATTGTATAGATCGTTTTTAATAGTTTTTAATATATTTTAATGTAAATAGCATTTAATATTTTTTAAATCTTGTAATATATAAAGTTTTAATACATTTACACGTAATTCAGTCTAAGGACTGCCAAGTGTAAAAGTTTTTTAATAATAAACGATATTTCTTCTTCTTCTTCTTCTTCTTCTTCTCCTCAGTTCTCTTCCATTTCGCGGCATTTTGCGGGAGTTGATGGTGTGATTTATGTCGATGTTCTTACAGGACAAGGGCTTAATTTGGTACTCCCGTTGATGTGTATTTATATTTTAATGTTCACTTGCCATTTTTGTTATTGTAGCGTTTATATCATCCTTTTGTTTGGCCGATATTCGGCATGTCGGAGCGATTGCCCAGCCACAAGCAGTTGAACTATAATGCTCCCGCAGTCCCGCAGTCGACGAATAATTATCCTTCGCTCAACATGCTTTATGAACGAGAAATACACATGTATTCCACTTATCCTTCGCGCAACACGCTTTGGTAAGAACGAGAAATTTGCATGTATTCCACTTATACTTCGCGCACCCGCTTTAAGAACGAAAAATATACACGTACAGTGAAACCTCGATTTAACGAAGTGCCAAGGGACTGTGGAAATGCGTTCGTTATATCGAGGGTTCGTTATATCGAAAACCTCGATATAACGAATTTGCGGAAAAACAACCAAAGTGTTCGTTATATCGAGGTATACTGATTCGATTTAGCGCCCGGGGCGCTTAATTACTTTTGGCACCTCAAGGGAGGGCGCTTATTCGAGACAGGGCGCTTATTTAACATTTTGAGAAACAACCAAATGTATCTAACAATAACAGGAACTGTAACAGTTAGAAATTGTTAACAGTTCAGTTACTTTTATTATAACATAGAGGGCAAAATTACTGAATGCTGATTGGCTAAGACAGAGGGCATTTTTCCTTAATTTTGGTAATTGCCCCGGGCAAAATTACTTGTTATTAATTGCTCTTTGGTTGCTTAGCAACGGTGAAAAATTTCTTTGTTTGCTTTTTTTTTAAACAATGGCGGCTCGTTTCGAGGCGGTGGACGATGGATTTATCGAAGAACTCAGGCAAATGAGCGAAAATGCAAACACCAAAAAAAGCACAGAACACTGGAAGAACGTTTTCGTGAAGTGGGCGACTGAAAGAAAGCAGGAAAAAAGTCTAGAAGAGTACGACTGCGAAGCGCTGGACAAAACACTGTCGCAGTTTTATGCCGAGCTACGAAAAGAAAACGGAGAAGAATACGAGCCGGATTCGCTTAAAGTAATGCAAGCTGCTCTCGAGAGATACTTGAAGACGAAGTCCTACCCGAAATCTATAATACGAGATAGAGAGTTTCTAAATTCAAGGAAAGTACTGGAAGGAAAAGCGCGAAAACTTAGAGAGCAAGGAAAAGGTAAGCGACCGAACCGAGCCAAAAGTTTGACGACTGAAGAAGAAGAAATCCTCTGGCAGAACGGCCAGCTTGGCAGTGAAACTCCCCGTGCCCTGAGTAACACAATGTGGTGGTTGTTGACCCAGCACTTCGGCCTACGAGGGCGACAAGAGCATCACCAAATGAAGGTTAAAGATTTTTGCCTGCAGAAGGACGACGGTGGAAATGAATTTCTAACTTTCTCCGAGGGACTTACAAAGACGAGGCAAGGAGGACTAAGCGTAAAACAACGATTAGTTACTCCAAAAATGTTTGCCACTGGAGGAGAAAGGTGCCCCATCAAGTTATTCAAGCTCTACATGGAAAGGCGACCGACAGAAATAAAATCGCAAGGCCCATTTTACCTGTCGGTTATTGATAACCCGGTTTCAGCCGTGTGATACAAGAAAACACCAATGGGCAAAAACAGCATCAACACCATAATGAAGAAAATGAAAGAAAACTCACCGCTTCAAGATGTATGTCCTGAGAAGAAGATCACAAACCACAGCGCTAGAAAAACGGTGGTGAAGAAACTGAAGAGTTCCGGCGTTCCAAAGTGTGAAATAAAGAACATCACAGGCCATACATCCGCCCAAGGACTCGACGACTACGACTCAGGAGACGAGCTAGAACAGCAGCTGATTTCAGGAATCACTGACAACAGTGGTCCGCCCCAAAGAAGTGTCTTGAGACAGCTGAATGCACCAAATTCGTTCCCATTTGCAGCTTCATGTGGATCCAGCCAGCCTGTTTACAACTTCAGCCATTGCAGCGTCACTTTGAATATTGCGGGAGATCATTCAGCCCAGAAAAGCTCAAGCAGCAGCGGCGCTAAGCGTCCTTTTGACTCTGAGTAACTTTTAAAACTTTTGTGTGACTTTTTTACGTTTGGAAAACATAAAAAGGCTTAACTTTGCCTAGAAAGCATTAAAATTTCATTGATGGAAAACGTTTTTCGGCAGGCCTGGTTTCTGTGTTTTGTCGTTGTTGCGCAAAAATAAAATTTCATTCAGCTGATTTGTGCATTTCACAACTTATTGACGTTAACTGATCATTGAAATGGGTTCCTACGAAATTGCGCAACAGCGCGCATTTTCTAATAAAAAAGAGAAAATTTTGCCCTCTATGTCATAAACAAGTAATCACATGTTTCCTCGTAAAATTAAGGATTAATATCACTTGTGTTTTCAGAAGTGCGACGAGGGCAATTTCTGCAACTTCTGAAAACACAAGTGATATTAATCCTTAATTTTACTCGGCCCCATGCGATTACCTATACAAATAAATGTTCATTTAAACAGTAAATATATACATAAACTGTACGGAGAACGGTCAGGTGTTTATCTAGTTAACGTCAACGACTTTAGTAGGGGAAGTTATCCACAATAGGGGCACTTATTAGAATACGGGTGCTTATTGGAATAGGGGCGCTTATTTACAAAAACACATTCGAAGGGGGGCGCTTATTCGGAAGGGGGCGCTTATTGGAAGGAGGGCGCTAAATCGAATCATTACGGTAGTTAATAATTGTTTTTCACGCTGTTGCGTTGCACTACCCAGCATTTAATGATCTGAACGACTGTCAAAAATAACCTTTGTGCTTTAATGTCTAATACCCACAAAGGTATGGACATATGTCTTCGAAGTTGTCTTCCTATTAGGATTTAAGCATTTTCATCCTTGTTGGTCTGTTCTACATTCATCTTTTGTCGCTTGTTAACTGAAATTCGTTATATTGGGGTACATTTTACGTTTGGGCTTCCGGATTGTGTTCGTTATAACGAGGATTTCGTTATATCGAGGTTCGTTATATCGAGGGACTGTTCCATACATTTTACTGTAACTTTGGCCGGGCTGAAGAATATCGTTCGTTATACCGAGGACTTCGTTATATAGAGGTTCGTTAAATCGAGGTTCCACTGTTTTCCACTTATCCTTCGCGCAACATGCTTTAACAATGAAAAATATGCATGTACTCCACTTATCCTTCGCGCAGCACGCTTTAAGAACGATATATATATGTGTTCCACTTATCCTTCGCGCAACTCGCTCGAAGAACGAGAAATATGCATGTGTTCCACCTACCTATTCAAGAAGACGAACATTAAGTGTTTAAATCATCATTTTGTTTCGCTGATACTCGGCATATTATATCAAAACGGCCGTTGGGCCCTCCAAGTAAAACAACCCAGCAAAAATCCATCAAAAACCACGATAGGGCGAACTGCGTTGGCCAGTAGTACATCGACGTACTTCATACATAACTCAGAAATGAGTCGTTCCGCCGTAAAATGTCGCCTTTATGAATCCAGCAATACGCATCTATGATCATCTATAGGTGCTACTAGGCTCGCGAAAGATTTGATATGGATTTTCTACGATATTTTTTTCAGCATTGGAATATCTTCGCAAAGCGAGAAGATGTTTACAGATCGGCGATCAGACGATAATAAGTGCAATTGAAAATTTCTTCCGGCATGCTTTGCGAGTCGTGTCCAACACCGCCTGATTGCTGCAAAATCACATTTCAAAGTATGACACTACCGCGCGCCACATCATATATGATTACCCTATGGAGCCACCATAAGGCTCGGAAAGCAAAAATTTTTCTTCATTTTACTCAATAATGGATAGTTTTAGCGTTTGGTTGGTTAAAATGGCATTTTGAAATTTCTGTTCATTTGACCTTTAAATTGTCCTGTTGTGGCCGCCAGATTTGGCCTGAAGAGATATATTTTCCATAACAGAAACCTAGCTACGGTGTCGTCAGGTACAACAGTAACCTACTTTATGATAATTCAGTGTATGAGGAGAGATTTGCTGTTAAAAAACAGTTGACTGAATTAAAATTAAAGTGATAATATGAAAACAAATTATTAAAAGAAATTTAGTTTTAAAAGGTACTTGTGTGTTTAAATATTACATTGGACTAGAGTTCTATCTCCAAGCAAATTTATTAATAATAATTTTCTCTTAAAATAACGTTTTATTTATTTTGAAAAACAGAAAATAAAGTTAAAAAAAATGTTAATATTATCCTTATACATAGTCTTTGATGACAACTATTATCTTCCGGACTTAAGTGGTCACCAATACAGATATTAATATATAAAGTGCTCATGTCCTAACGTGTTTTAAGCGTAGAAAGAGTATGTCCTCCTTATATGAAACTCCTCTGGATTCTGTTCTACGCTTCCCGTATTTACCATGGTTCATGCAAGTCAAAAGACTTTCAACCGAACATTGTATATTGTTGTGGCTTTTTGTGGAATGAGTGGTGTTTTCAACTTGTTTTTGTTATGGGTAGTGATCTTGGAAATCGCTGTTTTCATCTTTCGACCATATCTCATGATTTTCCAACTTTTTCCTTTTAAATTGTCCTGTTGTGGCCGCCAGATTTGTCCTGAAGAGATATATTTCCATAACAGAAACCTAGCTACGGTGTCGTCAGGCGAAACAAAACATCGAAATTCACATGACTGCATTGCTTTTCTTCTTGGTATTGCATCCTTATGTCGAATACCTTTAGTCACATAATTAGTTTAAAAGGAACGTCTCCTTATCTAGCCTGCAATTTAAATAAAGTTCACAGAAAGCTACAGCAGATTCTTTTACTGTATTATAGCAGCGTTTTGCCAGCAAGTATGGAAATAGTGAAGCAAAAAAGGAAGAACTCTAAATGAATAAATTATTCCTGGTTAATTGATAGATTCCCTGGGCGCCATCAATGTGCATAGAATTTTTGGTGAGAATTTTCGACAAATGAAACAGTGCAAATCTTCCCATCACGTAAACGGAACGGAAAGGAGCTGTTCCTTCTGAAAATTCCCGTTTTGATAGAACTGCGAATAGCCTGGGTCTAAAAAAACCATGGCGATCAAAGGTGAAACTTTCCCATATTATCCTCCTTCTTCATAAAGACTTGAAAAAAGTTCAACGGAAAAAACCTCGCTCTAAGAGAAGCAACGACCTTTATCTACACTCGACATGAATTTTGAATAAATTTGAATCGATTAAACAGGTAGATTTTAGCGTTCTTATAGGTTCAGTCGTTGACCTTGCTCTGCCAACGAACGGTCTGCTTGTCGAGCAAATGTCACTTTTCCAATACAGATATTAATATAGTGCTCATGTCCTAACGTGATTAAAGCGTAGAAAGAGTACGTCCTCCTTATATGAAACTCGTCAGGATTCTGCTCTACGTTTCCCGTATTTACCATGGTTCATGCAAGTCAAAAGACTTTCAACCGAACATTGTATATTGTTGTGGCTTTTTGGGGAATGAGTGGTGTTTTCAACTTGTTTTTGTTATGGGTAGTGACCTTGGAAATCGCTGTTTTCATCTTTCCACCATATCTCATGATTTTCCAACTTTTCCCTTTTAAATTGTCCTCTTGTTACCGCCAGATTTGTCCTGAAGAGATATATTCCATAACAGAAACCTAGCTACGGTGTCGTCAGGCGAAACAAAACATCGAAATTCACATGACTGCATTGCTTTTCTTCTTGGTATTGCATCGTTCGGTCGAATACCTTTTGTCACATAATTAGTTTAAAAGGAACGTCTCCTTATCTAGCGTGCAATTTAAATAACGATTATTTGTTTTCATTCTATACGGACTTCAAATGTTCACGGTTACGTGCCGGTTCAGTTATTCGGACACCAGCTTGAAGGGTTAGCTTTCCAATACGTTCACCTGTTATTTCAGGTCTCAGAACAGCTGGAAGTTCACAGAAAGCTACAGCAGATTCTTTTACTGTATTTTAGCAGCGTTTTGCCAGCAAGAATGTAAATAGTGAAGCAAAAAAGGAAAGACTCTAAATGAATAAATTATTCCTGGTTAAGTGATGGATTGCCTGGGCGCCATCAATGTGCATCTGAGAGTTTTCGGTGAGAACTTTTCGACAAATGAAGAAACGCAAATCTTCCCATCACGTAAACGGAACGGAAAGGAGCTGTTCCTTCTGAAAACTCCCTTTTTGATGAAACTGCGAATAGCCTGGGTTAAAAAAAAAACATGGCGATCGTTGGTGAAACTTATTATATTCCTTCTTCATAAAGGCTTGAAAAAAGTTCAACGGAAAAAACCTCGCTCTAAGAGAACCAATTTGAATAAATTTGAATCGATTAAACAGGTAAATTTTAGCGTTCTTATAGGTTCAGTCGTTGACCTTGCTCTGCGAACGAACGGTCTGGTTGTAGCAAATGGCACAGTAAATTCTTCGTTCAAATCGAGAAAACAGAAAAAGAGGAATACCTCTGAAGGTATTTTTTTCCGAAAAAATTCCAGTGGAAAGGCCCTTTCCATCTGATTTCTCACAGAAACAACCGGTTTTTCCATACAAAAGGAAAGCGTTCTCTAACTCGGTGCTGATCTCATTAATACACTGGCATGGAATGTGAAATCAATAAAATCGTTACCATTTCTTGCCGACTTCCAAATTCAGTCAATGCAAATAACATGTATAGATTCGGAAACGACAATTGTAAACTAAATCAATAGATGTATGTCCTTCCGTCCAATTTCTCTTGCTGTCTATATTCTTCGAAACTTGTTTAGTCTGTTTGATCGCGATGGAAAGGTCGATTTCCACACCAACCTAGTCTTAATTGCCTTCTTTGCCTAAAGGAGACTATGAGAAAACACTGAAATCGGGCCACTGAAAAGAGTTTTCTTCCTCAAAGCTATAAAAGTTTAAGTCTCTATATATTTTTTTATGAAAGATAAATTACAACGCAATTTACAGATTTGTCCTCAGCAGACCGTTTGAAGAGATATTTTCGATAGCAGAAACCTACCGACGGTGTCGCCAGGCGGAACAAAACTTCCATGTTCGCAACTTTCACACTTTTTTGAAATCCACGTGACTGTATTGCTTGTCTGCTTGGTATTAACGGTAACGAATATTTGTTTTCCTCCTGTTCAGACTACGTGTAACAACTGTTCGATTTCGCGCCGGCTCGACTGTTCGGACACCAGCTTCAAGGGTTAGTTCTCGAATGCGTTCACCTGTTATTTCAGGTCTCAGAACCAGGGGGTGGCACTCTGTTTATATTTGTTCAGCTGATTTTACAACCCTACACAATCTAGACACCGAAAATCCCTACCCTATCCCAGACGTACTTTTTTAGAACTGAATCATTATTAGTGTTTTTATTGGAAAATCATCGATCTTTCAACAACGTTGCCGCGATGATTTTATTTACGTTTAGGAAAGGCTCTTTCTCTTCCGAGTTTCTATTTCTATTCGGAACTTAATTCTTTATACCACCGATCACTTTCCCGGCAAATGACACCCTACTCTAAACCAAAACTCTCTGATTTATATACACTATCTCAGACTAAAATGCTTGAAAACCAAGCCCTTCACGGCGGCACATACCTATATAGCCATATATGGGTGTGCCCCCTCCCCGTGTCTCAGAACAGCTAGAAGATGACAAAAATCTTTTGTTTTATCTCAGCTGGTGATCGCAGGTCTCATCGGTTTTCAATTTTGTTTGACACATATTACCTCAGCTGAAAAACTACTTTACCTCATTGTAAATTACCAAATATTACCTCACTGAAAACGATCTATTCGATTCGATTCCTCTTGTTTCAAACTTCACTGTCGATTGCTGAGTTCCTGAACGATCATGAATAAGCTGCAGTTGGTCGCAGCGATTGTTTTCATTATGGTGTATTCCAGCACCGTTTTAGCCAGCGAGAATGGAAATAGCGAAGCAGAACAGGAAGAAGTTCCAAGTGAATACATTTTTCTTGGTAACGTAATGGACGACGTTTCTGCCATTGAACTTCTTCATCGGCAAACCGAGATGATCTACCAACTTAACGTGCCAAAATACCTAGATGAAATAAAAGCTACTTCCCCTAATCTCCAAAAGCAGTTTGACGATAAAGATTTTGCAGTTGTTGGTTCACTTGCGACACTGGATGCCGCCATAACATTTGGCGAAGGAATAAAAAATCTCAAGGTAATACGTGACGACACGGCAGCTGGATTTGAAGGTCGTCCCAATCCTGAGAACGGCAAGTTACACAACCGTGTTCAAAGACTGAACTTTTTGCGCAATGTTGTCTGGCTTTTAAAGGAAAAACTGAAATCTGGAGTGGTCACTGCCGATTCTTCTTTGATGGATAAGCTTAGGGAGGCACAGACGTGGCTTTCAACCCAGACTGGAGGGCACTTGGGTCAAGGAATGACAGCTGTTCTTGAAAAAGTTGGAATAATGGACAAGTTAAAAGCAAAATGGGGCGCCGGCTCTCTTAAATTCAGAAGCTTTTCGGCCGCCGCTGCCAACGGACTTGACTTCGTGATAAATGGGTATAACACTGTGGTTAATTCAATAGCAGTAAATCAAGAAGTGACGGATGCTAACATCCTTGCTCTAAGTAGTTCTGTAACTGCAATGGCTGGCGATATAGCGATGGGTGTCTCTCAAATATTGGCAACCAGTGCCAAAGTAGCAAGCGTTGCTGGACCTATTGGGAATGCCGTAGCTGCTACCCTGTATATCGCATCGTATGCTACCGGAGTTGCATCAGGAATGGTAGGTCAGGAGGACCTAGAGCCAAAGGATTATGTCAAAATATTTCTAGCGCCTCTCATCCCATCTCCGGATTTTGCATCTATGGTGGAGATATTCGACGCGCACGCCAAGGGAGACATATTCCACGCTTACTACATACTGATGACGCAAACAACGCCTGCAGCTTTCTATATCGTGGCTAAAGCAATTAAGGATGTGGAAACTGGATCGAATGAGCTGACAAAGTATACAGCATTTGTAGAGTTTTTAAGACTGGCCCATTTGATTGAAAAACGGGATGAGTTTTCCGACAAACTCAAGGAAAGTATGAAGACAATCATCCAGGACATCAAACCAAAGAAATTCCTTTTCGCTTATCCTGCCGTGTTTTCTGATGACGCAGAAAGTGGAGAGTATAAAGCTACAGGTTGGTCTAACTCACAAACCTTAAAACGTGACTTTGAAATCACAGCTGAGCTGGAAAACAAGATTGTATTCTTTGCTACGTACAATGAAAAATTTGCCAAACCATATGAGTGTCGTGATGCTGCTGCTCAAGGTTATACATTTTGTCCCAGCGTTGTCGAACGCGGAGATAACGGGCTGATCTTTCTGGGAAATAACGACTTGAAGGACAAGGTAATATTGGAAGTAAACACTGAAGCTTACGGGATGGGAGGAGACGATTGCTTTGAAATGAAGGCGTCAAGTAAAGGAATAGTTAAGATAGACGGAGGAGCGGGAAGTGATACCATTAACACATACAATTCTCACTGGGAAAGCAAAAGCTATCTTTCTGGTGGTGGCCCTGAGAGAGACACCATCCAAGGAGGGTTTGGCAAGGACATTATTTCTGTTGACAACGACGAAGTGACCGATGGTGGTGGAGATAACATCTTTCTGGTAGAAGGAAGTGGTAATGATGATATCCAGGTTGGACCTGGAGCAGACCTCGCTATCATCAGGAAATCAGCTGGCACTGTGGCGTTCTCCATGCACGACGAGACACTAGATCTGCAAAAGCCAAAAAGAATAGCGTACGACAGCGATGCCAGGCTGACTCATGGCCGTGAAAACAATGCAGAGAAAGATGTCATCAAAGGAAGTAACACGCATCACGATGTTCTTAGCATGACAAACTACAAGCCAGATATAAGGTCCTCACGATCATCTCACCCGGAAATAGTGCTCCTCAATGAAGGAACGACCATTGACGAATACCTACGTCAAATTTTAGATATATACCGTGACAACGGTGAAGTATTTTCTAGTGCTTCTCCCTTGCGCTCTTTAAGGATCCATGATGCCCAACACATTTTTTACGAAGATATTGAGAGATTCGAGCTGAGCAAACATTGCTTCAATTTCCTGCTGCTAAAAAACGATGTGCATACAAGTATCACGCATGAAGTCATTGGAGGTGCATTGGACGATTTTGTGGTCAACTTGGTAGACGACATCGCGCTGATGGCGCAGATGGGAACTGGTGCCAACCGGCTGTACTCTGGTTCAGAAAATGACGCCTACTCTGTCATCCTTGATGATTCGAGCGATATAATCTACGACCGGGGTGGTGAAAATATCGTCGCAATCACGCTAGAAGACGGCATGAAGCTCCAAGACGTGGAAATCATGCGGTGGAGTGATAACCGTTACAAAATATGTAAGAAAGGCGGTTCTCCGTTCAGTCCGTTACTCGAGTACGTGTTTCACAGCCCCAACAACGAGCAAGACAAGGTTCAGTTCCTTTTCAAGGACAACACAGGTAAAGAAGTCGTGTTCAAGATGCTACCAAGGCCCATGTATATCATTGATAGATTTCTCGACCGCCAAGATATCGCTGAGTATCATAAAGGGTACGAATTTCTTTGCAAATATAGGGATATAATATTGTTTCTCTCCTCAGCAAAAGGGGAGACTCTCAATATTGCGGAATGCAAGCACAAAGATCATGCTCCAAAAAAGAACTCGAGAAAATCTTTTAAAGCCAAGCATGCAAAGCATCACTAAAATAAAACAGGAAAACGAGAAAACAAATATTCGAATTTGGTGATATATCAGATCAATAATGCAAGGAATGCAAGCACAAAGATCATGCTCTAAAAAAGAAATCGAGAAAATGGAAATGTAAGTTTTGAGCAAATGGAACTGTAAGTTTTCTGTCATACCGGGAAAACGGAAAAAGAGGAATACCTCTAAAGGTATTGCTTTGTTTCCGAAAACAATTCTAGTGGAAAGGCCCTTTAGTTTCACTAAAATAAAACAGAAAAACGAGAAAACAAATAATCGAATTTGGTGATATATCAGATCAATAACGTCAACAAAGGTTTTAAATTAAAATTATTCTTAGTAAGATACAGTAGCAGTTTTGGACTAGAATATGAACAGTCAATGCAATCATTGAATAACCATTTTCATGTAAGCGTGCTGCCAAGTTAAATGGTTTGATGGTTTGATAATTGATGTAATGTAATTGAAAAGGTATAAATGTTCATTTCCTTGAGATGATGTATTGTTTCCCATCACTCTAGAATCTAGTAGGGTAGTAATGGAACAGTGTTCTGACTGTGCTGTAAAACCTTTAAATTCTTGATTATACTTAATAAACTGAAATTCTGTCAATGAGCTTTATTGCTTCTAATTCATTACGACCCTATAGCTTGTGAACAGGCTCGCTGGTCGAGGATCGGGCGAAGGGAAAGCAGGATAAAAACGCTCGGCTTGCCTCGCTCGCCGATTTTCTTTCTTCTGTTCGACTCCAAAACCGGACCAACACTCGGTGTCTAAGAATAACTAGGAGAACATCTGCAAATGGTTAGATCACTTCTAGTCTTCTAAGATAAGGGCGATAAACCGTAGGCCCCGTCTCCTGCATCTTCAGTGTTATGGTCAGCAGGGGACGTTAAGGAACCCACACAGTTATCGTAAAGAGTAAAGCACGAAGTTTCCAGTGTTGTGGCATGGTCTTTACCTAACTGCCTCCTTCACAGGCTTTTCCAAGGCCGATTGAGCGTGGATTCTGATAGAGAGTCGCGAGTGGGAGGATCCCAACGATCGCGAGCGACTGGGGAGGAGGCAGTTTACCTAATGCACTGTCTAGGTTAAGGGGGAAGGGAGACATTATCCGATTGAAGCTACTCTAAAAGTTTTATTCGTCCAAGCAAATCTCCATGAAATCCGAAATTTAGTCCCATTGCTCTATTTCGAACATGAAATCCAATGATTTGAAAAGACGACTTAAAAATTACACACCCCTGCCGTTCTCTACAAATTGGGTTTCACGGGCCGTCAGTTGAAACTCTTCGGCTATAACGACTACCTTGAAATAAGATAAACTGGCCGTTGAGGAGAGAAGGCCTTTCAGACGCAAGTAACTTGCGTCTTCTTGCGTCTCCGTTTTGCCAGGCCTTAAAGGGACAGTGTCACCATAATTTGGTGCTACTTAAGAATGCAATGAAGGTTTTGGTAAGAATTGGAAATCCACTTATAGTGGCCTGGCATATTGCTAAAACGTACTGATTACGTCTATTCACACTTTGAAGAATGAATTTATGCCTTTCTATGTCGTTCAAAGGTTACTTTGTTGATCACTGAGTGCATCCTTGTAATTCCATCATAGTTTAAGAACGGCCGACTGTAAGGGCCGAGATCTTTCCGTCAGCGAGATCTTTCCGTCATTTGGCGAATTGCTCATATTTTGCCCAAAGATACCCTTTGGTAAGACATTTGTAAAAATCATTTTTAAAAGTTCCAGCGATTTTTTTATACTTTTTTCCATAATAATAATAATAAAAAGCATCTTCCTCGGAGTGACGAATTTCTCTTGCTGTCACAATTCTTGGAAACTTAATTAGTTTGTTTAATCGGGATTAAATTTTAAGGTCGACTTGCACACCAACCTTCAGTTCTTGCCTAAGAGAAAACATTGTAATTGGGACATTAAACAGAGTTGTCTTCCTCAAAGCTTTTAACGTTAAAAGGGACTGTGTCACGGCAGAGTTAAGTTTATTTCATCAAATTTTGCCAAATATTTGCTGTGAAACTTAATGTTTGCAACGAATTTAATTCTATGGACCTAAATGACAAAGCCATATATAGCTTTATTGCAACCAAATGTGTGTCCCGGGCGTTATAACTTAAAGTTTCAAACAATCGAGACTATCTTTGAAAACTGTCCAGCCCAAAAATATTTAAAAAAACGAAATCGCAATACATTTCAATCTTCGTCCGACTTTTGGCCGTGCATACTTTGATATTTGTTGTGTTATTGAATTGTTCCTTCACCGTTTTAAGAGTTTATTTTTATATTTCACCAAATTTGATGGTCATTTCTTACATGACCAAATTTACCTGTGGCACAGTTCCTTTAAGTTTAAATATTTTTTTTTATGAAATATCAATTACGACACAGAAGACATACGACATAGAAAACCTTTTGAAAAAATCAACGGGGTAGTCTCTTACGTGTTATCTAAAAAATCACATCGGACATATTTATTTTAAAAGACAGTGAAGTTATAAAGCTGATAACAAAATGTCACGAAGAGCTGTCTAAACTATTAAAGGAAACCTCCACTGTTTTTCCAAATATCGCTTAAAATGTTCCAAAATGTGCCTATAATAGATCCTATTATTAATAAAATGACTTACCTACAATCCAAGACAAAAGTCCTGGGACACTTAACCACTTCGACGAAAAATTGACATTGTATTGACCTCCCCCTCCCCACCCCCAATTCAATGTTGGTTTCTATCCATCATACCGTGGGACAATATCTCAACATTGTTTTGGGGGGAAAGGGGGGCTCGGAAAATTAAACAATGCGTTCTTAATGCAAAGGGAATGGTCAATGAGCACTTTTTGTTTAAGTGTCCCATGGATTTTTGTCTAGGATTGTATTTGTGTGCGAAAAAAATCGGGATTGTCTTTGCGTCCGAAAGAAGGTTGCATAGGTTTAAAATATGTTTGTTCTAGCAGTTATTTGCACAAATGTTTGTGAACAGTTACAGCATGTAACAAGAAAGCTCTATTTGGAGTTCTTTTCGAGCCACAAAGTGTAGCTGATGGAATCCGTTCCTTGGGAGAAATTGACTGTTTTTTCTGTTGCTTTCTTTTGTGAGTCTTTGAGCGCCCAAATACAAGCTTTGCGAACTCTTTTCAGTATAACATGGTACACTAATGTCAGGGATCGTTATTGATTTCCATCTTTATTATTATTTGCCAAGAAACAGCGCCTAAGTGTTCAAAACCATCATATTTCCTCTCAGAACTGTAAGTACCCTGAACAGTGCTCGACCGGAAACGCAACAGTACTCGCATGATTCTTTGGGCTAAAATATTTAGAACGTGCTCATTTTCATTGGGTTTTCATCTCAGCATATCAAGAATAGTGTATTCAATGCCATGACGTTCGATAGTTGTAACTGGTTCTTCGTTTAATCACTGTTTTAACAGTACTCACTCGTAAACCAAGAGTAGAATAATTAGCATATATTATTTATCTCAACGCTTGTTCACCGAGTACTGTGAGAAATTGAGCAAAACGTTTAGCATCGTTTATGAATACTTCATAAAGGATTCCTATTTGAATATTCAATCGGTTTACCTGCGTTTCACGCATATATTTCTGAGCTAGGGCATAAAAAAGCGGAAAACAGTGGCGAGTACTGTTGTGAGAAATGTTAGCGTATCTCATTATCTCATTACAACAGAACAGTGGCACTTATCTTCGTGTCAAATTTCAGCTGAACAGACATGTTCAATTATTAACAGCCAAAAGAATGGTTTCTTTTCAATGACCAAAAAGAGATTTGCCTGTTTGAGAAGAAAAATCGCTGTAGAAACCCTGTCAAGTTTGTTTTGTTGCGATAAGAAATCGTTTTGGGGGCTTTCCGACATAGTCCTCATGTCTGATAAGGCGATATATTTATCCCTATTGACTCGAATCTGTTCAAAAAGTGATGAGTTAATCGATTTTGTCACAAAACACTCTCCTCTTTATACAAAGATACAGTTAGAGCGACCACAAATCCGAATAAGCCCTGTTTCTCTGGCCTTTTTTTTAATAATTCACCCACCCCTCCCCCCTTATTTTCTGATGTCACGTGTCACGTCTTTTATGCCGTGGACCTAAATTTGCATTAAAACCGTTGATATTTCATTGAAATAATACATGTGCAATCGCGTTACAGCCCCAAATAGCGAGTTCAGTACCGAGCTCACAAATACAATCCAAGACAAAAGTCCTGGGACACTTAACCACTTCGACGAAAAATTGACATTGTATTGACCTCCCCCTCCCCACCCCCAATTCAATGTTGGTTTCTATCCATCATACCGTGGGACAATATCTCAACATTGTTTTGGGGGGAAAGGGGGGCTCGGAAAATTAAACAATGCGTTCTTAATGCAAAGGGAATGGTCAATGAGCACTTTTTGTTTAAGTGTCCCATGGATTTTTGTCTAGGATTGTAGTTATCTGATTTTTTTAATCAATTTTCAAAGTAGAAGCTTTTAGCCTCTTCGAAATTCCCGCGGCCGCCATCTTTAATAGCGCGCAATGGACTGTGGGCATTGATGACGTTTCGTGGTTGCTCGCTTCAGTCTCTGTTCCCGGCTCTGTTGTACCACAGGTAATCAATTCATATCCATGCAACTCTCATAGTACGCTTTGGTGATCTGTGGTTGTACGAATTCGAGATAATTTGGTAAACATGTCGCAAGTTTTGCCATGTATTACCTTAACCTACAGTACTCTTTTATTCTCAAACACTACTCTTCTTTCTGGTGAATTTCAAAAATATCGGGTCACAAATAAAGAAACATTTTGAAAGAATCGATGGCTATTATTTATACAGGCGAGCAAAACAAAGATCAACACTTCAGTTATACTTATCAAATTTATTTCACTTTTTTAAGTATAAAATTGCTAAACGAAACGTAAGGCTCTTTTATAAAATAAAAACGCAGAGCATAGATGACCTTTTTGCATCACAGTGTAACTTTATCTTTCGACAAAAATGGCAGCTCTTTAAAAACACACTGATGCCTTCGCAATCTTTATTTTGAAAAACAGAAAATAAAGTAGAAAAATTATACCTTATGCATAGTATTTGATGACGACTTTTAAGCGTAAAAAGAGTGCGTCCTCCTTACATGAAACCCGTCAGGATTCTGCTTTACGTTTACCACGATTCATGCAAGTCAAAAGACTTTCAACCGAACTTTGCTGTGGCTTTTTAGGGAATGGGTGGCATGTTCAACTTGTTTTGTCTTGGGTAGCGATCTTGGAAATCGCTGTTTTCGTCTTTCGACCATATCTCATGATTTTCCAACTTTTTCCTTTTTAATTGCCCTGTTGTGGCCGCCAGATTTGTCCTGAAGAGATATATTTCCGTAACAGAAATGTTGACAACGTACAACTCTTGAGAACACAACTCAAACGCAACACTTTATTCACAGCCGACTCGACAACCAACACACGGCCATGTTGGCTTTCTACACACTCTCTGGCGATACCGCTGACCCCTTACATTACTGGACAGAAGACCCCTGTCAACATCCTCCGTTTTTTTTTTTTTTTTTTTTTAACAAAAATATTAACGTGTTAATACGTTTTTGTATCATAAAGTCAACAGGTAACAAAACAATATAAACAAGCAGTGTCAAACAATAGTAAACACTGAGTACAAAAATCATTGCGCTCTGTAGTCTCTTGACTCAAAGGTCCAGTCTCTTGGGTGGTCTAATTGTTCGGCCATAACGGGACGTTTGTACTGGACTCTCCATTGGTGACTCTGAACTGGGATTGGGCTCTGGGTTTTCTGCAGAATTTTCTCCAGTTAATCTGTCACCATCAACTGCCTCTGGTTGTTCTGGGGTTTGCAGGTTACATGGAACCGAAGGCTCGGCAGGCCTTAGGTGGGTTCTGTTTCGTCTAACTAACCCGTCTGGCGTTTTGACGACATATGAACGTGGGGTAACTTCCTCTAAGACTTCACCACAACCCCAACGCTCCCCATGGTGACGATCATTTGGTCTGGTGTACAAAAGTTGTCCAGGTAAGAGAGAAGGCAACTCTCTGCTTGCAGTTTTGTCATAGTGGGCTTTAGCGTTAGCTCGCCTGCCCAGATGTTCATCACGTACCAAAGCTACTGGTGGGACGGATTGGCTCAACAATGGCTCAGATATTGGCAAAGTGGACTTTGTTCGTCGACAGAGAAACCTCTGTGCGGGGGAGTAGGTCATACCCTGGGGTGGAGTGTTCCTATGATCCAGGAGGCCAGTGAGAAGATCAGACTTTTTTAACATCTTTTTCGCTTCCTTGACCGCAGATTCAGCTTTACCAGTGGCTCTAGCATAATAGGGAGACCGGGTGATCAACTGGAAATCATATACCTTGGCAAAGTTCTCAAACTCTTGAGATGTATACTGTGGCCCATTGTCTGACAGAAATTTTTCTGGTACACCGTAGCGGGCAAAGTGTGCCTTAGTAACTGAGATAACATGAGAAGCAGTGATGTCTTCATTTAATAGATCCACTTCGAACCAGTCACTATAGTGATCTACTGTCACCGCATACCAACGCCCTCCATGCTTGAACAAGTCCTGCGAAATGAACTTCCATGGACCATGCGGAATTTCGTGTGACAACATGGGTTCTTTGGGAAGGGCTGAACTGTAGCTAGCACACAATGAACAATTTGCACTCTCTTGGAGAATTGAAGTCTGCATCCCAGGCCAGTACATGACTTCTCGAGCACGGCGAATCATACTTTCACCACCCTGGTGGCCTTGGTGGAGTTTTTTCAGCATTGTAGACTGTAGCTTCAGGGGAATGATGATCTTGTGCGACTTGTACAAGACACCATTGTACAATGCCAACTCGTCCCGCAACGGATAGTAATTTCGAAGTGCCGTGGGGACCTGTGATTTGTCAGAAGGCCATCCATGTGCAACAAACTCTGATAGATCTGACAGGGTGGAATCCGCTTTTGTTTCCACTTTAACTTCCTCTAGTGTGCTATGATGCAAATCACGGGAGTCTAGTTCCAGGGCCTCAAGTTCGACCCGAAACATCTCTTGGGCATCCTCCACGTGGCAGTGAAACACCTCTTCTTGTGGTCCTGAAGCTGAAGGAAGGTTCAAGGCTGCTCTTGACAACGTATCAGCCAAGTACATGTATTTGCCTTTCTTATAAACTACTGTAAACTTGAAAGGTTGAAGCTGAAGCATCATGCGCTGGAGGCGCCTGGGGGCTTTACTCAATGGTTTCTTAAATATTGTCTCCAACGGCTGGTGGTCAGAATGTACTATAACATCTTGTTTGACATAAAGATACTGATAAAACTTTGTACACGCTACATTGATGGCCAAACATTCCTTTTCAATAGGCGCATAGTTGACTTCAGTTGCTGACAGAGTAGAGCTTGTAAAAGCCACAGGCTGCCCATCCTGTAGTAGGGCTCCACCAAGCCCTGTATCACTGGCATCAACTTGTAACACACAAGGCTTTTTCACATCAAAAAATTTCAATGTTGTGGCTTTTGCAATTGCACTTTTTGCTACCTTGAAGGCTGTGTCATGTTGGGAGGCCCATGACCAGACTGCATCCACGTGTGTCAGCTCAGCAAGTGGCTTCACAATTTTGGCAAGATTTGGTGTGAAGCGAGACAAATAGTTGCACATTCCAAGGAACCGCTGAACCCCTTTTACATCTTGAGGTGGGGTCATGTCCTTTATTGCCCGGACTCGATCCGGATGCGGAGTTATCCCATCGCTGCTAAGGAGATGGCCCATCCATGTGACTTGCTTTACTTTGAATTGGAATTTCTTCGGGTTCAACTTGAGATTCACCTCGCGGCACCGCAACATTAAGTTCCACAAATTAATGTCATGGTCCTTCTCTGCCTCCTCAAGACTATCTCCCCTTCCAAAAACTAAGATATCATCAGCTTTGTTTACAACACCACTTAATCCTTCCAGAACTTCATGCTGCCTTCGCTGGTACTCCTCCGGCCCTAGACTAACACCAAACGGCATACGCAGCCACCGATACCGACCGATTGGAGTGTGCATGGTTGTCAAGAGTGAGGAACTTTCGTCTAGCTCAATGTTCGTGAACCCCTTGTACACATCCACACAGGAAAAAATTTTAGCATTGTTCAACTTTGGCAATAACTCATCAACTGTAGGGATGGGATATTTTGGGACTTCGATGGCCTTATTAATTGTCTGGCTGGGGTCAATACACACCCGTAGGCTTCCATCGGGTTTCTCTCTGTAAACACTGTTAGAGATCCATGCAGTTGGTTCAGTGACTTTTTTTAGGATACCTTGCTTTTCAAGGTCACGTACTGCGTCAGCTGCTTTTGCTTCTTTTACCACTGGGCACCGATGGGGATGAGCTTGGACTGGAGCCACATTAGGGTTCATGCGGATGTGTAGGGGTGGACCTAAAGTTCCCAACCCTGTATGGACATCTTTGAATGTCTCTAACACAATGGCCTTGGTCAATTTTCCCCAAGGAACAGGCACACGGGACACACCCGCATCACTAGTCGTACTCACGGTTGGCTTGACTTGAGCTCCACTGGCTGCAGTACTGTGAACTGCACTAATCTCTGCACCCACAACTTTCACTGGAGACATAGCGTCAGGTGAATCAGCTTGGTTAAGCTCCTCTGTGGGGCTGCCATTCAGTGAGGTTGGCCTGACCTCTTTATCAGACACTCCACTGTCCTCCTCTTTTCCTGGCTGATGTCCTGATTCAAGTTGGCACACTTCTAAACTTTTGTCAGTCTCTTTGTGATTAGTCTGATGCAAAGGTGGAGAGTTTCCCCTGATCTCGATCAGGCCAAGCCTAATGCAATCCGATCCGCTCAAAAGGGGCGGTTGCGAACCCATGGCATCTTTACTTAACAGCTGAAATTGAAGAGTGTGAAACTTTCCTTGAGTCTCGCAGACTAACTGGATTTGCCCCACTGGCTTAATTACACCTCCACCATAGGTATGCAGGATGGCAGAAGAAGGTTTAATTAGGCTACCTATGTCACAGTCTGGTGGACACATGCTCGAGAGGTCATCCACTGCAAGTGTGTTTGTTGTTGAGGCTGTATCTAATTGCAAAGTTTTCCAAACAAAACAGTTTCCAGTTGCCGATAATTTGATTGCTGCGAAGAATTTTTTTCCCTTTCTGCACTGATACAGTTCTCACTGAGTGGATGTCCACAGTAAACAAATGATGGGTTTCATGTTCACCAGCTGACACTGACTCCTCCATTGCATTCACATATTGAGGGTTGCTAATACATTTTCGGGCCACATGCCCCACTTTGCCACACTTTCTACAAACATACTTAAGAAGAATTGCACGACACTTCTCTTTTGGGTGACTGGGTATTGCTCCACAGTAGTGACAATCAGACTGCTTTGGGGAGAACCCTTTACTATGACTTCCACTTGGAGGCTGATGACTTTTTGACTTTGAGGGGGGCCCTTTTGCTGTCCAGTTGACCTGCTCCTGATCTCCACGGACTTGCCTCATAAGACGTCGAGCATCAGTTGAGGATTCATAATTCTTAGCTATTTCAACCACAGCACGAAACTCAACAATGTTACCTTCCTTGTCACGATGACCATTGGTGATCAGCTTTCCTTGTAAGTTTTCGTCTACCAAACCAGCAATGAAACGGTCACGGCATGCCTGATCTTCAAAGTCTCCGTATTCACAATATTTAGCTCGTTCAACCGCTCGGCACTCCCAGGCACTGATGGATTCTCTTTCAGACTGAAGCATGCGACCCATCTTCGTTCGCTCCGCTTTCACACTCACACTGCCTCCAAACCGCTTAATGAGGGCTTTAATAACTTTCACAGGGTCGTTTTGATCCTTAGCAGACAGTCCCAGCGTTTTGTTGTTGGGATTAATCAGTCTCTTAACTTCATCTTTGAAGGCAATGTTGCTCGTAATGTCGACATACAATGGCTCGGTTTCTTCCACTGTTTCTTGCCATCCTCGCTTTGATCGTCGTATTTACACTCGGCTTTCGCCTCAAACCATCCCATAACTGTACAATAATCCACATAATCTAAAACGAAACAGTCCAAGGCCTTTCTTTCATCTAGTCCTTCTTGCCATTGAGGAACAGGAAACCCTGCCGGTGCTGCCGCCATGAGGAAAACACACACGAACAGTTTTCGCGGGCACCAGGTTGACAAGAACATAAAATGGCGGGAACGTGGCGAACAACGCAACTTCGACTGTTCACTTTCAAACGCTTAATCCCAGAACAACTTTACGTTACTTGACTTCAGTCGTGTGTTCGTCAACTTCTGACACCATGTTGACAACGTACAACTCTTGAGAACACAACTCAAACGCAACACTTTATTCACAGCCGACTCGACAACCAACACACGGCCATGTTGGCTTTCTACACACTCTCTGGCGATACCGCTGACCCCTTACATTACTGGACAGAAGACCCCTGTCAACAGAAACCTAGCTACGGTGTCGTCAGGCGAAACAAAACATCGAAATTCACATGACTGCATTGCTTTTCTTCTTGGTATTGCATCGTTCGGTCGAATACCTTTAGTCACATAATTAGTTTAAAAGGAACGTCTCCTTATCTAGCCTGCAATTTAAATAACGATTATTTGTTTTCTTTCTATACGGACTTCAAATGTTCCGTTTCGTGCCGGTTCAGTTATTCGGACACCAGCTTGAAGGATACGTTCACCTGTTATTTCAGGTCTCAGAACAGCTGGAAGTTCACAGAAAGCTACAGCAGATTCTTTTACTGTATTTTAGCAGCGTTTTTCCAGTAAGTATGAAAATAGTGAAGCAAAAAAGAAAGAGCTAAATGAATAAACTAGTTGTACCTATCGGTAAGTGCCAACGAGCGAAATACTCATGTTTGTTCATAAGAACAGATATTGTATGATTTTTGATAGAACTATATTTGAAATGACCAAAATATGGTAAATTGTATTTTAGGTAATATGCGAAAAAAGTGGTGTTCATAAATGACACAGGCTTGATAGCCTGCGTAGCAGGCGCCGTAGTTTCCAGCGCGCGTATTCTCGCGATCGCGCACTCTTTTAAACACACTAAAAAACGTACACAGATGTCTGCTACGCAGGCTACGGGTTTGACAGATTGATAACTCTTGACAAATCTTTAAATTCTTTTCAACGTTAAAATGTCACAAAATGTAGGCAATAAATGAGGTTTAATCACTGTTATTTAAATACAACACGCGATGGTTAAAATGTTTCCGTCCACAAAAGGGATAGTTGCATTTCAAGAACTTCTTATAAATCAAATCCCAAAATCAAAACTGCTAAGATGCTTTTTTAAAAATAATTTTCAGTAATCAGAGACAGTAATGCACGGGTCAGATTTCAGTCTCGCATGCGAAGTGTCATGTTCAGTTACGCAAACTTGAAAAATTTGAACAGAAAACAAAACTTGAACGGTCAAGGATTATTTGGAGACAAAATTTTTATTCAAGTTAACATTACATTTGCCGTTAGAAGCAAAAAACTTTTGACTTTCTTGTGTGTATGACATGCAGTAATTTTAGTGAGCGTCGCTTTATATTGATGTGATTCCTACGCGGAGCGAAAATGCGTGCCAAATAAAATATAAACGGTATTTGATTTGGAATAAATCATCGGTCAAACAATTACTATAAACACAATCAACACTAAAGGAAGCATTTACCCGACTTCAGCATTCTCATAAGTCAAGAAAACTCTATTTGAAGTCAACAGTCCGCTTTTAATTTTCATGTCTCTCTTCGATCGTAAATCAAAGGACTCCAAAGTCGAAAGATTATTTCATCACTTTGAAGACCTTGATGTTCATTTTTTCGGTGGTCGAATATTCTGTAGGGTATTCTCTTTCGATTTATAATTCCCTAAAGGTGTATTTATCGGTAAAGAGATGAATGACCACATTGAAAATTTTAACAGCGAGCCGCGTGGACGCCATTTTGGTCATTTGCTCTCTAGCAACGAGTGAGAGACTGGGAACCAGTTGGGAAGAACAATACAACCCAAATATGGGGTTTACTTACACCCAAATATGGTCAAAAAAAGTCCCTTACGCAGAACTTAAGATTTTCTCTGCCTATACACTCATACGCACACGGCTCTATGATTCTGCCGCCTCGACAGCCTCGCCTCTTGGCTCGGCTGTCTCGTTGGCAATTATTCCTGGTTTATTGATGGATTCCCTGGGCGCCATCAATGAGCATAGAGTTTTCGGTGAGAACTTTTCGACAAATGAAACAGTGCAAATCTTCTCGTCACGTAAACGGAACGGAAAGGAGCTATTCTTTTTTAAAATTCCCGTTTTGATAGAACTGCGAATAGCCTGGGTCTAAAAAAACCATGGCGATCACAGGTGAAACTTTCCCTTATTTTCCTCCTTCTTCATAAAGACTTGAAAAAAATTCAACGGAAAAAACCACGCTCTAAGAGAAGCAACGACCTCTATCTACACTCGACATGAATTTTGAATAAATTTGAATCGATTTAAAATCGATTCAAATTTATTCAAAATTCATGTCGAGTGTAGATAGAGGTCGTTGCTTCTCTTAGAGCGTGGTTTTTTCCGTTGAATTTTTTTCAAGTCTTTATGAAGAAGGAGGAAAATAAGGGAAAGTTTCACCTGTGATCGCCATGGTTTTTTTAGACCCAGGCTATTCGCAGTTCTATCAAAACGGGAATTTTCAGAAGGAACAGCTCCTTTCCGTTCCGTTTACGTGATGGGAAGATTTGCACTGTTTCATTTGTCGAAAATTCTCACCAAAAATTCTATGCACATTGATGGCGCCCAGGGAATCTATCAATTAACCAGGAATAATTTATTCATTTAGAGTTCTTCCTTTTTTGCTTCACTATTTCCATACTTGCTGGCAAAACGCTGCTATAATACAGTAAAAGAATCTGCTGTAGCTTTCTGTGAACTTCCAGCTGTTCTGAGACCTGAAATAACAGGTGAACGTATCCTTCAAGCTGGTGTCCGAATAACGAACCGGCACGAAAGGAAATAGCCAAAAAAAAAAATTATTTAAATTGCAGGCTAGATAAGGAGACGTTCCTTTTAAACTAATTATGTGACTAAAGGTATTCGACATAAGGATGCAATACCAAGAAGAAAAGCAATGCAGTCATGTGAATTTCGATGTTTTGTTTCGCCTGACGACACCGTAGCTAGGTTTCTGTTGACAGGGGTCTTCTGTCCAGTAATGTAAGGGGTCAGCGGTATCGCCAGAGAGTGTGTAGAAAGCCAACATGGCCGTGTGTTGGTTGTCGAGTCGGCTGTGAATAAAGTGTTGCGTTTGAGTTGTGTTCTCAAGAGTTGTACGTTGTCAACATGGTGTCAGAAGTTGACGAACACACGACTGAAGTCAAGTAACGTAAAGTTGTTCTGGGATTAAGCGTTTGAAAGTGAACAGTCGAAGTTGCGTTGTTCGCCACGTTCCCGCCATTTTATGTTCTTGTCAACCTGGTGCCCGCGAAAACTGTTCGTGTGTGTTTTCCTCATGGCGGCAGCACCGGCAGGGTTTC
Source organism: Oculina patagonica (assembly GCF_052425735.1). Lineage (NCBI taxonomy): Eukaryota > Metazoa > Cnidaria > Anthozoa > Scleractinia > Oculinidae > Oculina > Oculina patagonica. The sequence goes on from NC_135760.1 coordinate 5,814,762, forward strand.
CTGTTCCTCAATGGCAAGAAGGACTAGATGAAAGAAAGGCCTTGGACTGTTTCGTTTTAGATTATGTGGATTATTGTACAGTTATGGGATGGTTTGAGGCGAAAGCCGAGTGTAAATACGACGATCAAAGCGAGGATGGCAAGAAACAGTGGAAGAAACCGAGCCATTGTATGTCGACATTACGAGCAACATTGCCTTCAAAGATGAAGTTAAGAGACTGATTAATCCCAACAACAAAACGCTGGGACTGTCTGCTAAGGATCAAAACGACCCTGTGAAAGTTATTAAAGCCCTCATTAAGCGGTTTGGAGGCAGTGTGAGTGTGAAAGCGGAGCGAACGAAGATGGGTCGCATGCTTCAGTCTGAAAGAGAATCCATCAGTGCCTGGGAGTGCCGAGCGGTTGAACGAGCTAAATATTGTGAATACGGAGACTTTGAAGATCAGGCATGCCGTGACCGTTTCATTGCTGGTTTGGTAGACGAAAACTTACAAGGAAAGCTGATCACCAATGGTCATCGTGACAAGGAAGGTAACATTGTTGAGTTTCGTGCTGTGGTTGAAATAGCTAAGAATTATGAATCCTCAACTGATGCTCGACGTCTTATGAGGCAAGTCCGTGGAGATCAGGAGCAGGTCAACTGGACAGCAAAAGGGCCCCCCTCAAAGTCAAAAAGTCATCAGCCTCCAAGTGGAAGTCATAGTAAAGGGTTCTCCCCAAAGCAGTCTGATTGTCACTACTGTGGAGCAATACCCAGTCACCCAAAAGAGAAGTGTCGTGCAATTCTTCTTAAGTATGTTTGTAGAAAGTGTGGCAAAGTGGGGCATGTGGCCCGAAAATGTATTAGCAACCCTCAATATGTGAATGCAATGGAGGAGTCAGTGTCAGCTGGTGAACATGAAACCCATCATTTGTTTACTGTGGACATCCACTCAGTGAGAACTGTATCAGTGCAGAAAGGGAAAAAATTCTTCGCAGCAATCAAATTATCGGCAACTGGAAACTGTTTTGTTTGGAAAACTTTGCAATTAGATACAGCCTCAACAACAAACACACTTGCAGTGGATGACCTCTCGAGCATGTGTCCACCAGACTGTGACATAGGTAGCCTAATTAAACCTTCTTCTGCCATCCTGCATACCTATGGTGGAGGTGTAATTAAGCCAGTGGGGCAAATCCAGTTAGTCTGCGAGACTCAAGGAAAGTTTCACACTCTTCAATTTCAGCTGTTAAGTAAAGATGCCATGGGTTCGCAACCGCCCCTTTTGAGCGGATCGGATTGCATTAGGCTTGGCCTGATCGAGATCAGGGGAAACTCTCCACCTTTGCATCAGACTAATCACAAAGAGACTGACAAAAGTTTAGAAGTGTGCCAACTTGAATCAGGACATCAGCCAGGAAAAGAGGAGGACAGTGGAGTGTCTGATAAAGAGGTCAGGCCAACCTCACTGAATGGCAGCCCCACAGAGGAGCTTAACCAAGCTGATTCACCTGACGCTATGTCTCCAGTGAAAGTTGTGGGTGCAGAGATTAGTGCAGTTCACAGTACTGCAGCCAGTGGAGCTCAAGTCAAGCCAACCGTGAGTACGACTAGTGATGCGGGTGTGTCCCGTGTGCCTGTTCCTTGGGGAAAATTGACCAAGGCCATTGTGTTAGAGACATTCAAAGATGTCCATACAGGGTTGGGAACTTTAGGTCCACCCCTACACATCCGCATGAACCCTAATGTGGCTCCAGTCCAAGCTCATCCCCATCGGTGCCCAGTGGTAAAAGAAGCAAAAGCAGCTGACGCAGTACGTGACCTTGAAAAGCAAGGTATCCTTAAAAAAGTCACTGAACCAACTGCATGGATCTCTAACAGTGTTTACAGAGAGAAACCCGATGGAAGCCTACGGGTGTGTATTGACCCCAGCCAGACAATTAATAAGGCCATCGAAGTCCCAAAATATCCCATCCCTACAGTTGATGAGTTATTGCCAAAGTTGAACAATGCTAAAATTTTTTCCTGTGTGGATGTGTACAAGGGGTTCACGAACATTGAGCTAGACGAAAGTTCCTCACTCTTGACAACCATGCACACTCCAATCGGTCGGTATCGGTGGCTGCGTATGCCGTTTGGTGTTAGTCTAGGGCCGGAGGAGTACCAGCGAAGGCAGCATGAAGTTCTGGAAGGATTAAGTGGTGTTGTAAACAAAGCTGATGATATCTTAGTTTTTGGAAGGGGAGATAGTCTTGAGGAGGCAGAGAAGGACCATGACATTAATTTGTGGAACTTAATGTTGCGGTGCCGCGAGGTGAATCTCAAGTTGAACCCGAAGAAATTCCAATTCAAAGTAAAGCAAGTCACATGGATGGGCCATCTCCTTAGCAGCGATGGGATAACTCCGCATCCGGATCGAGTCCGGGCAATAAAGGACATGACCCCACCTCAAGATGTAAAAGGGGTTCAGCGGTTCCTTGGAATGTGCAACTATTTGTCTCGCTTCACACCAAATCTTGCCAAAATTGTGAAGCCACTTGCTGAGCTGACACACGTGGATGCAGTCTGGTCATGGGCCTCCCAACATGACACAGCCTTCAAGGTAGCAAAAAGTGCAATTGCAAAAGCCACAACATTGAAATTTTTTGATGTGAAAAAGCCTTGTGTGTTACAAGTTGATGCCAGTGATACAGGGCTTGGTGGAGCCCTACTACAGGATGGGCAGCCTGTGGCTTTTACAAGCTCTACTCTGTCAGCAACTGAAGTCAACTATGCGCCTATTGAAAAGGAATGTTTGGCCATCAAAGTAGCGTGTACAAAGTTTTATCAGTATCTTTATGGCAAACAAGATGTTATAGTACATTCTGACCACCAGCCGTTGGAGACAATATTTAAGAAACCATTGAGTAAAGCCCCCAGGCACCTCCAGCGCATGATGCTTCAGCTTCAACCTTTCAAGTTTACAGTAGTTTATAAGAAAGGCAAATACATGTACTTGGCTGATACGTTGTCAAGAGCAGCCTTGAACCTTCCTTCAGCTTCAGGACCACAAGAAGAGGTGTTTCACTGCCACGTGGAGGATGCCCAAGAGATGTTTCGGGTCGAACTTGAGGCCCTGGAACTAGACTCCCGTGATTTGCATCATAGCACACTAGAGGAAGTTAAAGTGGAAACAAAAGCGGATTCCACCCTGTCAGATCTATCAGAGTTTGTTGCACATGGATGGCCTTCTGACAAATCACAGGTCCCCACGGCACTTCGAAATTACTATCCGTTGCGGGACGAGTTGGCATTGTACAATGGTGTCTTGTACAAGTCGCACAAGATCATCATTCCCCTGAAGCTACAGTCTACAATGCTGAAAAAACTCCACCAAGGCCACCAGGGTGGTGAAAGTATGATTCGCCGTGCTCGAGAAGTCATGTACTGGCCTGGGATGCAGACTTCAATTCTCCAAGAGAGTGCAAATTGTTCATTGTGTGCTAGCTACAGTTCAGCCCTTCCCAAAGAACCCATGTTGTCACACGAAATTCCGCATGGTCCATGGAAGTTCATTTCGCAGGACTTGTTCAAGCATGGAGGGCGTTGGTATGCGGTGACAGTAGATCACTATAGTGACTGGTTCGAAGTGGATCTATTAAATGAAGACATCACTGCTTCTCATGTTATCTCAGTTACTAAGGCACACTTTGCCCGCTACGGTGTACCAGAAAAATTTCTGTCAGACAATGGGCCACAGTATACATCTCAAGAGTTTGAGAACTTTGCCAAGGTATATGATTTCCAGTTGATCACCCGGTCTCCCTATTATGCTAGAGCCACTGGTAAAGCTGAATCTGCGGTCAAGGAAGCGAAAAAGATGTTAAAAAAGTCTGATCTTCTCACTGGCCTCCTGGATCATAGGAACACTCCACCCCAGGGTATGACCTACTCCCCCGCACAGAGGTTTCTCTGTCGATGAACAAAGTCCACTTTGCCAATATCTGAGCCATTGTTGAGCCAATCCGTCCCACCAGTAGCTTTGGTACGTGATGAACATCTGGGCAGGCGAGCTAACGCTAAAGCCCACTATGACAAAACTGCAAGCAGAGAGTTGCCTTCTCTCTTACCTGGACAACTTTTGTACACCAGACCAAATGACCGTCACCATGGGGAGCGTTGGGGTTGTGGTGAAGTCTTAGAGGAAGTTACCCCACGTTCATATGTCGTCAAAACGCCAGACGGGTTAGTTAGACGAAACAGAACCCACCTAAGGCCTGCCGAGCCTTCGGTTCCATGTAACCTGCAAACCCCAGAACAACCAGAGGCAGTTGATGGTGACAGATTAACTGGAGAAAATTCTGCAGAAAACCCAGAGCCCAATCCCAGTTCAGAGTCACCAATGGAGAGTCCAGTACAAACGTCCCGTTATGGCCGAACAATTAGACCACCCAAGAGACTGGACCTTTGAGTCAAGAGACTACAGAGCGCAATGATTTTTGTACTCAGTGTTTACTATTGTTTGACACTGCTTGTTTATATTGTTTTGTTACCTGTTGACTTTATGATACAAAAACGTATTAACACGTTAATATTTTTGTTAAAAAAAAAAAAAAAAAAAAACGGAGGATGTTGACAGGGGTCTTCTGTCCAGTAATGTAAGGGGTCAGCGGTATCGCCAGAGAGTGTGTAGAAAGCCAACATGGCCGTGTGTTGGTTGTCGAGTCGGCTGTGAATAAAGTGTTGCGTTTGAGTTGTGTTCTCAAGAGTTGTACGTTGTCAACATTTCTGTTACGGAAATATATCTCTTCAGGACAAATCTGGCGGCCACAACAGGGCAATTAAAAAGGAAAAAGTTGGAAAATCATGAGATATGGTCGAAAGACGAAAACAGCGATTTCCAAGATCGCTACCCAAGACAAAACAAGTTGAACATGCCACCCATTCCCTAAAAAGCCACAGCAAAGTTCGGTTGAAAGTCTTTTGACTTGCATGAATCGTGGTAAACGTAAAGCAGAATCCTGACGGGTTTCATGTAAGGAGGACGCACTCTTTTTACGCTTAAAAGTCGTCATCAAATACTATGCATAAGGTATAATTTTTCTACTTTATTTTCTGTTTTTCAAAATAAAGATTGCGAAGGCATCAGTGTGTTTTTAAAGAGCTGCCATTTTTGTCGAAAGATAAAGTTACACTGTGATGCAAAAAGGTCATCTATGCTCTGCGTTTTTATTTTATAAAAGAGCCTTACGTTTCGTTTAGCAATTTTATACTTTAAAAAGTGAAATAAATTTGATAAGTATAACTGAAGTGTTGATCTTTGTTTTGCTCGCCTGTATAAATAATAGCCATCGATTCTTTCAAAATGTTTCTTTATTTGTGACCCGATATTTTTGAAATTCACCAGAAAGAAGAGTAGTGTTTGAGAATAAAAGAGTACTGTAGGTTAAGGTAATACATGGCAAAACTTGCGACATGTTTACCAAATTATCTCGAATTCGTACAACCACAGATCACCAAAGCGTACTATGAGAGTTGCATGGATATGAATTGATTACCTGTGGTACAACAGAGCCGGGAACAGAGACTGAAGCGAGCAACCACGAAACGTCATTAATGCCCACAGTCTATTGCGCGCTATTAAAGATGGCGGCCGCGGGAATTTCGAAGAGGCTAAAAGCTTCTACTTTGAAAATTGATTAAAAAAATCAGATAACTAGGTAAGTCATTTTATTAATAATAGGATCTATTATAGGCACATTTTGGAACATTTTAAGCGATATTTGGAAAAACAGTGGAGGTTTCCTTTAATAGTTTAGACAGCTCTTCGTGACATTTTGTTATCAGCTTTATAACTTCACTGTCTTTTAAAATAAATATGTCCGATGTGATTTTTTAGATAACACGTAAGAGACTACCCCGTTGATTTTTTCAAAAGGTTTTCTATGTCGTATGTCTTCTGTGTCGTAATTGATATTTCATAAAAAATAATATTTAAACTTAAAGGAACTGTGCCACAGGTAAATTTGGTCATGTAAGAAATGACCATCAAATTTGGTGAAATATAAAAATAAACTCTTAAAACGGTGAAGGAACAATTCAATAACACAACAAATATCAAAGTATGCACGGCCAAAAGTCGGACGAAGATTGAAATGTATTGCGATTTCGTTTTTTTAAATATTTTTGGGCTGGACAGTTTTCAAAGATAGTCTCGATTGTTTGAAACTTTAAGTTATAACGCCCGGGACACACATTTGGTTGCAATAAAGCTATATATGGCTTTGTCATTTAGGTCCATAGAATTAAATTCGTTGCAAACATTAAGTTTCACAGCAAATATTTGGCAAAATTTGATGAAATAAACTTAACTCTGCCGTGACACAGTCCCTTTTAACGTTAAAAGCTTTGAGGAAGACAACTCTGTTTAATGTCCCAATTACAATGTTTTCTCTTAGGCAAGAACTGAAGGTTGGTGTGCAAGTCGACCTTAAAATTTAATCCCGATTAAACAAACTAATTAAGTTTCCAAGAATTGTGACAGCAAGAGAAATTCGTCACTCCGAGGAAGATGCTTTTTATTATTATTATTATGGAAAAAAGTATAAAAAAATCGCTGGAACTTTTAAAAATGATTTTTACAAATGTCTTACCAAAGGGTATCTTTGGGCAAAATATGAGCAATTCGCCAAATGACGGAAAGATCTTGACGGAAAGATCTCGGCCCTTACAGTCGGCCGTTCTTAAACTATGATGGAATTACAAGGATGCACTCAGTGATCAACAAAGTAACCTTTGAACGACATAGAAAGGCATAAATTCATTCTTCAAAGTGTGAATAGACGTAATCAGTACGTTTTAGCAATATGCCAGGCCACTATAAGTGGATTTCCAATTCTTACCAAAACCTTCATTGCATTCTTAAGTAGCACCAAATTATGGTGACACTGTCCCTTTAAGGCCTGGCAAAACGGAGACGCAAGAAGACGCAAGTTACTTGCGTCTGAAAGGCCTTCTCTCCTCAACGGCCAGTTTATCTTATTTCAAGGTAGTCGTTATAGCCGAAGAGTTTCAACTGACGGCCCGTGAAACCCAATTTGTAGAGAACGGCAGGGGTGTGTAATTTTTAAGTCGTCTTTTCAAATCATTGGATTTCATGTTCGAAATAGAGCAATGGGACTAAATTTCGGATTTCATGGAGATTTGCTTGGACGAATAAAACTTTTAGAGTAGCTTCAATCGGATAATGTCTCCCTTCCCCCTTAACCTAGACAGTGCATTAGGTAAACTGCCTCCTCCCCAGTCGCTCGCGATCGTTGGGATCCTCCCACTCGCGACTCTCTATCAGAATCCACGCTCAATCGGCCTTGGAAAAGCCTGTGAAGGAGGCAGTTAGGTAAAGACCATGCCACAACACTGGAAACTTCGTGCTTTACTCTTTACGATAACTGTGTGGGTTCCTTAACGTCCCCTGCTGACCATAACACTGAAGATGCAGGAGACGGGGCCTACGGTTTATCGCCCTTATCTTAGAAGACTAGAAGTGATCTAACCATTTGCAGATGTTCTCCTAGTTATTCTTAGACACCGAGTGTTGGTCCGGTTTTGGAGTCGAACAGAAGAAAGAAAATCGGCGAGCGAGGCAAGCCGAGCGTTTTTATCCTGCTTTCCCTTCGCCCGATCCTCGACCAGCGAGCCTGTTCACAAGCTATAGGGTCGTAATGAATTAGAAGCAATAAAGCTCATTGACAGAATTTCAGTTTATTAAGTATAATCAAGAATTTAAAGGTTTTACAGCACAGTCAGAACACTGTTCCATTACTACCCTACTAGATTCTAGAGTGATGGGAAACAATACATCATCTCAAGGAAATGAACATTTATACCTTTTCAATTACATTACATCAATTATCAAACCATCAAACCATTTAACTTGGCAGCACGCTTACATGAAAATGGTTATTCAATGATTGCATTGACTGTTCATATTCTAGTCCAAAACTGCTACTGTATCTTACTAAGAATAATTTTAATTTAAAACCTTTGTTGACGTTATTGATCTGATATATCACCAAATTCGATTATTTGTTTTCTCGTTTTTTTGTTTTATTTTAGTGACACTAAAGGGCCTTTCCACTAGAATTGTTTTCGGAAACAAAGCAATACCTTTAGAGGTATTCCTCTTTTTCCGTTTTCCCGGTATGACAGAAAACTTACAGTTCCATTTGCTCAAAACTTACATTTCCATTTTCTCGATTTCTTTTTTAGAGCATGATCTTTGTGCTTGCATTCCTTGCATTATTGATCTGATATATCACCAAATTCGAATATTTGTTTTCTCGTTTTCCTGTTTTATTTTAGTGATGCTTTGCATGCTTGGCTTTAAAAGATTTTCTCGAGTTCTTTTTTGGAGCATGATCTTTGTGCTTGCATTCCGCAATATTGAGAGTCTCCCCTTTTGCTGAGGAGAGAAACAATATTATATCCCTATATTTGCAAAGAAATTCGTACCCTTTATGATACTCAGCGATATCTTGGCGGTCGAGAAATCTATCAATGATATACATGGGCCTTGGTAGCATCTTGAACACGACTTCTTTACCTGTGTTGTCCTTGAAAAGGAACTGAACCTTGTCTTGCTCGTTGTTGGGGCTGTGAAACACGTACTCGAGTAACGGACTGAACGGAGAACCGCCTTTCTTACATATTTTGTAACGGTTATCACTCCACCGCATGATTTCCACGTCTTGGAGCTTCATGCCGTCTTCTAGCGTGATTGCGACGATATTTTCACCACCCCGGTCGTAGATTATATCGCTCGAATCATCAAGGATGACAGAGTAGGCGTCATTTTCTGAACCAGAGTACAGCCGGTTGGCACCAGTTCCCATCTGCGCCATCAGCGCGATGTCGTCTACCAAGTTGACCACAAAATCGTCCAATGCACCTCCAATGACTTCATGCGTGATACTTGTATGCACATCGTTTTTTAGCAGCAGGAAATTGAAGCAATGTTTGCTCAGCTCGAATCTCTCAATATCTTCGTAAAAAATGTGTTGGGCATCATGGATCCTTAAAGAGCGCAAGGGAGAAGCACTAGAAAATACTTCACCGTTGTCACGGTATATATCTAAAATTTGACGTAGGTATTCGTCAATGGTCGTTCCTTCATTGAGGAGCACTATTTCCGGGTGAGATGATCGTGAGGACCTTATATCTGGCTTGTAGTTTGTCATGCTAAGAACATCGTGATGCGTGTTACTTCCTTTGATGACATCTTTCTCTGCATTGTTTTCACGGCCATGAGTCAGCCTGGCATCGCTGTCGTACGCTATTCTTTTTGGCTTTTGCAGATCTAGTGTCTCGTCGTGCATGGAGAACGCCACAGTGCCAGCTGATTTCCTGATGATAGCGAGGTCTGCTCCAGGTCCAACCTGGATATCATCATTACCACTTCCTTCTACCAGAAAGATGTTATCTCCACCACCATCGGTCACTTCGTCGTTGTCAACAGAAATAATGTCCTTGCCAAACCCTCCTTGGATGGTGTCTCTCTCAGGGCCACCACCAGAAAGATAGCTTTTGCTTTCCCAGTGAGAATTGTATGTGTTAATGGTATCACTTCCCGCTCCTCCGTCTATCTTAACTATTCCTTTACTTGACGCCTTCATTTCAAAGCAATCGTCTCCTCCCATCCCGTAAGCTTCAGTGTTTACTTCCAATATTACCTTGTCCTTCAAGTCGTTATTTCCCAGAAAGATCAGCCCGTTATCTCCGCGTTCGACAACGCTGGGACAAAATGTATAACCTTGAGCAGCAGCATCACGACACTCATATGGTTTGGCAAATTTTTCATTGTACGTAGCAAAGAATACAACCTTGTTTTCCAGCTCAGCTGTGATTTCAAAGTCACGTTTTAAGGTTTGTGAGTTAGACCAACCTGTAGCTTTATACTCTCCACTTTCTGCGTCATCAGAAAACACGGCAGGATAAGCGAAAAGGAATTTCTTTGGTTTGATGTCCTGGATGATTGTCTTCATACTTTCCTTGAGTTTGTCGGAAAACTCATCCCGTTTTTCAATCAAATGGGCCAGTCTTAAAAACTCTACAAATGCTGTATACTTTGTCAGCTCATTCGATCCAGTTTCCACATCCTTAATTGCTTTAGCCACGATATAGAAAGCTGCAGGCGTTGTTTGCGTCATCAGTATGTAGTAAGCGTGGAATATGTCTCCCTTGGCGTGCGCGTCGAATATCTCCACCATAGATGCAAAATCCGGAGATGGGATGAGAGGCGCTAGAAATATTTTGACATAATCCTTTGGCTCTAGGTCCTCCTGACCTACCATTCCTGATGCAACTCCGGTAGCATACGATGCGATATACAGGGTAGCAGCTACGGCATTCCCAATAGGTCCAGCAACGCTTGCTACTTTGGCACTGGTTGCCAATATTTGAGAGACACCCATCGCTATATCGCCAGCCATTGCAGTTACAGAACTACTTAGAGCAAGGATGTTAGCATCCGTCACTTCTTGATTTACTGCTATTGAATTAACCACAGTGTTATACCCATTTATCACGAAGTCAAGTCCGTTGGCAGCGGCGGCCGAAAAGCTTCTGAATTTAAGAGAGCCGGCGCCCCATTTTGCTTTTAACTTGTCCATTATTCCAACTTTTTCAAGAACAGCTGTCATTCCTTGACCCAAGTGCCCTCCAGTCTGGGTTGAAAGCCACGTCTGTGCCTCCCTAAGCTTATCCATCAAAGAAGAATCGGCAGTGACCACTCCAGATTTCAGTTTTTCCTTTAAAAGCCAGACAACATTGCGCAAAAAGTTCAGTCTTTGAACACGGTTGTGTAACTTGCCGTTCTCAGGATTGGGACGACCTTCAAATCCAGCTGCCGTGTCGTCACGTATTACCTTGAGATTTTTTATTCCTTCGCCAAATGTTATGGCGGCATCCAGTGTCGCAAGTGAACCAACAACTGCAAAATCTTTATCGTCAAACTGCTTTTGGAGATTAGGGGAAGTAGCTTTTATTTCATCTAGGTATTTTGGCACGTTAAGTTGGTAGATCATCTCGGTTTGCCGATGAAGAAGTTCAATGGCAGAAACGTCGTCCATTACGTTACCAAGAAAAATGTATTCACTTGGAACTTCTTCCTGTTCTGCTTCGCTATTTCCATTCTCGCTGGCTAAAACGGTGCTGGAATACACCATAATGAAAACAATCGCTGCGACCAACTGCAGCTTATTCATGATCGTTCAGGAACTCAGCAATCGACAGTGAAGTTTGAAACAAGAGGAATCGAATCGAATAGATCGTTTTCAGTGAGGTAATATTTGGTAATTTACAATGAGGTAAAGTAGTTTTTCAGCTGAGGTAATATGTGTCAAACAAAATTGAAAACCGATGAGACCTGCGATCACCAGCTGAGATAAAACAAAAGATTTTTGTCATCTTCTAGCTGTTCTGAGACACGGGGAGGGGGCACACCCATATATGGCTATATAGGTATGTGCCGCCGTGAAGGGCTTGGTTTTCAAGCATTTTAGTCTGAGATAGTGTATATAAATCAGAGAGTTTTGGTTTAGAGTAGGGTGTCATTTGCCGGGAAAGTGATCGGTGGTATAAAGAATTAAGTTCCGAATAGAAATAGAAACTCGGAAGAGAAAGAGCCTTTCCTAAACGTAAATAAAATCATCGCGGCAACGTTGTTGAAAGATCGATGATTTTCCAATAAAAACACTAATAATGATTCAGTTCTAAAAAAGTACGTCTGGGATAGGGTAGGGATTTTCGGTGTCTAGATTGTGTAGGGTTGTAAAATCAGCTGAACAAATATAAACAGAGTGCCACCCCCTGGTTCTGAGACCTGAAATAACAGGTGAACGCATTCGAGAACTAACCCTTGAAGCTGGTGTCCGAACAGTCGAGCCGGCGCGAAATCGAACAGTTGTTACACGTAGTCTGAACAGGAGGAAAACAAATATTCGTTACCGTTAATACCAAGCAGACAAGCAATACAGTCACGTGGATTTCAAAAAAGTGTGAAAGTTGCGAACATGGAAGTTTTGTTCCGCCTGGCGACACCGTCGGTAGGTTTCTGCTATCGAAAATATCTCTTCAAACGGTCTGCTGAGGACAAATCTGTAAATTGCGTTGTAATTTATCTTTCATAAAAAAATATATAGAGACTTAAACTTTTATAGCTTTGAGGAAGAAAACTCTTTTCAGTGGCCCGATTTCAGTGTTTTCTCATAGTCTCCTTTAGGCAAAGAAGGCAATTAAGACTAGGTTGGTGTGGAAATCGACCTTTCCATCGCGATCAAACAGACTAAACAAGTTTCGAAGAATATAGACAGCAAGAGAAATTGGACGGAAGGACATACATCTATTGATTTAGTTTACAATTGTCGTTTCCGAATCTATACATGTTATTTGCATTGACTGAATTTGGAAGTCGGCAAGAAATGGTAACGATTTTATTGATTTCACATTCCATGCCAGTGTATTAATGAGATCAGCACCGAGTTAGAGAACGCTTTCCTTTTGTATGGAAAAACCGGTTGTTTCTGTGAGAAATCAGATGGAAAGGGCCTTTCCACTGGAATTTTTTCGGAAAAAAATACCTTCAGAGGTATTCCTCTTTTTCTGTTTTCTCGATTTGAACGAAGAATTTACTGTGCCATTTGCTACAACCAGACCGTTCGTTCGCAGAGCAAGGTCAACGACTGAACCTATAAGAACGCTAAAATTTACCTGTTTAATCGATTCAAATTTATTCAAATTGGTTCTCTTAGAGCGAGGTTTTTTCCGTTGAACTTTTTTCAAGCCTTTATGAAGAAGGAATATAATAAGTTTCACCAACGATCGCCATGTTTTTTTTTTTAACCCAGGCTATTCGCAGTTTCATCAAAAAGGGAGTTTTCAGAAGGAACAGCTCCTTTCCGTTCCGTTTACGTGATGGGAAGATTTGCGTTTCTTCATTTGTCGAAAAGTTCTCACCGAAAACTCTCAGATGCACATTGATGGCGCCCAGGCAATCCATCACTTAACCAGGAATAATTTATTCATTTAGAGTCTTTCCTTTTTTGCTTCACTATTTACATTCTTGCTGGCAAAACGCTGCTAAAATACAGTAAAAGAATCTGCTGTAGCTTTCTGTGAACTTCCAGCTGTTCTGAGACCTGAAATAACAGGTGAACGTATTGGAAAGCTAACCCTTCAAGCTGGTGTCCGAATAACTGAACCGGCACGTAACCGTGAACATTTGAAGTCCGTATAGAATGAAAACAAATAATCGTTATTTAAATTGCAGGCTAGATAAGGAGACGTTCCTTTTAAACTAATTATGTGACAAAAGGTATTCGACCGAACGATGCAATACCAAGAAGAAAAGCAATGCAGTCATGTGAATTTCGATGTTTTGTTTCGCCTGACGACACCGTAGCTAGGTTTCTGTTATGGAATATATCTCTTCAGGACAAATCTGGCGGTAACAAGAGGACAATTTAAAAGGGAAAAGTTGGAAAATCATGAGATATGGTGGAAAGATGAAAACAGCGATTTCCAAGGTCACTACCCATAACAAAAACAAGTTGAAAACACCACTCATTCCCCAAAAAGCCACAACAATATACAATGTTCGGTTGAAAGTCTTTTGACTTGCATGAACCATGGTAAATACGGGAAACGTAGAGCAGAATCCTGACGAGTTTCATATAAGGAGGACGTACTCTTTCTACGCTTTAATCACGTTAGGACATGAGCACTATATTAATATCTGTATTGGAAAAGTGACATTTGCTCGACAAGCAGACCGTTCGTTGGCAGAGCAAGGTCAACGACTGAACCTATAAGAACGCTAAAATCTACCTGTTTAATCGATTCAAATTTATTCAAAATTCATGTCGAGTGTAGATAAAGGTCGTTGCTTCTCTTAGAGCGAGGTTTTTTCCGTTGAACTTTTTTCAAGTCTTTATGAAGAAGGAGGATAATATGGGAAAGTTTCACCTTTGATCGCCATGGTTTTTTTAGACCCAGGCTATTCGCAGTTCTATCAAAACGGGAATTTTCAGAAGGAACAGCTCCTTTCCGTTCCGTTTACGTGATGGGAAGATTTGCACTGTTTCATTTGTCGAAAATTCTCACCAAAAATTCTATGCACATTGATGGCGCCCAGGGAATCTATCAATTAACCAGGAATAATTTATTCATTTAGAGTTCTTCCTTTTTTGCTTCACTATTTCCATACTTGCTGGCAAAACGCTGCTATAATACAGTAAAAGAATCTGCTGTAGCTTTCTGTGAACTTTATTTAAATTGCAGGCTAGATAAGGAGACGTTCCTTTTAAACTAATTATGTGACTAAAGGTATTCGACATAAGGATGCAATACCAAGAAGAAAAGCAATGCAGTCATGTGAATTTCGATGTTTTGTTTCGCCTGACGACACCGTAGCTAGGTTTCTGTTATGGAAATATATCTCTTCAGGACAAATCTGGCGGCCACAACAGGACAATTTAAAAGGAAAAAGTTGGAAAATCATGAGATATGGTCGAAAGGTGAAAACAGCGATTTCCAAGATCACTACCCATAACAAAAACAAGTTGAAAACACCACTCATTCCACAAAAAGCCACAACAATATACAATGTTCGGTTGAAAGTCTTTTGACTTGCATGAACCATGGTAAATACGGGAAGCGTAGAACAGAATCCAGAGGAGTTTCATATAAGGAGGACATACTCTTTCTACGCTTAAAACACGTTAGGACATGAGCACTTTATATATTAATATCTGTATTGGTGACCACTTAAGTCCGGAAGATAATAGTTGTCATCAAAGACTATGTATAAGGATAATATTAACATTTTTTTTAACTTTATTTTCTGTTTTTCAAAATAAATAAAACGTTATTTTAAGAGAAAATTATTATTAATAAATTTGCTTGGAGATAGAACTCTAGTCCAATGTAATATTTAAACACACAAGTACCTTTTAAAACTAAATTTCTTTTAATAATTTGTTTTCATATTATCACTTTAATTATAATTCAGTCAACTGTTTCTTAACAGCAAATCTCTCCTCATACACTGAATTATCATAAAGTAGGTTACTGTTGTACCTGACGACACCGTAGCTAGGTTTCTGTTATGGAAAATATATCTCTTCAGGCCAAATCTGGCGGCCACAACAGGACAATTTAAAGGTCAAATGAACAGAAATTTCAAAATGCCATTTTAACCAACCAAACGCTAAAACTATCCATTATTGAGTAAAATGAAGAAAAATTTTTGCTTTCCGAGCCTTATGGTGGCTCCATAGGGTAATCATATATGATGTGGCGCGCGGTAGTGTCATACTTTGAAATGTGATTTTGCAGTTGTTTTTTGTCCTAGTTCGCTAGAACTTATCAAATACAATCAGCAATCAGGCGGTGTTGGACACGACTCGCAAAGCATGCCGGAAGAAATTTTTCAATTGCACTTATTATCGTCTGATCGCCGATCTGTAAACATCTTCTCGCTTTGCGAAGATATTCCAATGCTGAAAAAAATATCGTAGAAAATCCATATCAAATCTTTCGCGAGCCTAGTAGCACCTATAGATGATCATAGATGCGTATTGCTGGATTCATAAAGGCGACATTTTACGGCGGAACAACTCATTTCTGAGTTATGTATGAAGTACGTCGATGTACTACTGGCCAACGCAGTTCGCCCTATCGTGGTTTTTGATGGATTTTTGCTGGGTTGTTTTACTTGGAGGGCCCAACGGCCGTTTTGATATAATATGCCGAGTATCAGCGAAACAAAATGATGATTTAAGAGTGACTTTTACGAACGGCCGAGCAAGAATTTGATTTCCTGGCAAAAATTGGAAAATCGATTTTTCTTCGTTTTTTGCTCATTATTAGCTTTAAGGTAGATAAGAAACCTGATGTAGTTTGTTTCCCCTAGAGGTCTTCTAATTTTAAGAAAACAAAGAAAATCGATTTCGGTGGTCGAAGTCACAAATTTCCTAACTTTTAAACCCGAAATTAGCTATTATGAACACTCCTCGCGTTCGCTTACAAAACCGCGCAGAGAAATTTGGTCACTTCCTATGAACATAAAAACTCTTTTTCTTTCGCTAGAATATAATTTCAGGGCTTTGGCGCAACTCTTCCAACTGAAAAATATGAACTGACGAGGAATGCTTTTTACGATAACAAAAATTTGAATGAAATAGTAATTTTCAACAGCAGTATTTAGCATGTGGTATAACATTAATTTTTTTCAATTCTCGCTCAAACATGCATACAGATATTCTTATTAAACATACCTGAGAATTGGCTTGGGTTATTGGAAAGATTCTCACTTAGAGGGCATCAAACTTCGGCAAATTTTCACAGCATGACCGTAAACTGTGTAAATACTTCTAATTGCCAAACGCCACGATAATGAATGTTTTAACCCCAAATGCTCGTCTTTCCTTCTTCTTGCCGAATGTTCCATTGCAAAATTCCCTTTTCAACGAAAGAGTGAGATAAAAAAGCCAACCTAGGTCAATTAAGGTCCATTTTGATCGCAAAACCTCTTCGCCATTTTGCCACAAGATTAGATTTGTGACTTACGTGACATAATACACGTTACATGAAACACGATATTGTGACGTAAGTGAGTCTGCGCAGAAAGAGCTCTAGGGTCGAGAATGTCACGGAGTTAAAATAACGCAAAACAATTCTCCAGCACCGCCATCGCAGTTTGAGGAAGCAAATCGATCGTTCTGGAGTTCTGTACACACTTTCGTCAAGAGAAAAGGACCACGATAAAGGAAAATTGCTAAGGATGAAGATGCAAAAGGAATTTCGCGCTTAATAGTTGCTTTGTTGTATTTTGGAGCCAAGAAATGTTTAGCTGTAAGTTAGGCTATTTTGATCGATATCACAACATTTTGTGGGACTACGATGCATTGGCAAATATGCTGCCTTCAACAACCCAAGCCAATTCTCAGGTATGTCTTAGATAAACATTTACACGTGTGTTTAAACGACAATTGAGAAAATTTGGAGTTATACTACATATTAAATAATTCCGTTGAAAGCTGCCGTTTAATTCGACTTTCTAGTATCGTGAAAAGTATTCCCCACCTTTTTAATTATTTCAGTTCGAAGAGTTTTGCTTAAGCCCTGAAATTATATTTTAGCGAATGGAAAAGAGTTTCTCTGGTGAGAGAAAGCATCCAAAGTTTTCAATGTGGCTTTGTTTGTGAACGCGACGAGAGTTAACGATAGCGAATTTCGGGTAAGAAATTGTGTCATTTTAAGGCTCCGATCACGAAAACTGGCTTTGTTTTTTTTCTCGAAATTAGAAGACTTCTGGGGGGAACAAAATACATCAGGTTTCTTATCTACCTAAAAGCTATTAATGAGCAAAAAATTGAAGGAATTTGATTTTTTAATTTTCTGCCAGTGCAAGCGCGGTTTTTATTTAAAGTCCTTCTTAAACAGGTAAATTTTAGCGTTCTTATAGGTTCAGTCGTTGACCTTGCTCTGCGAACGAACGGTCTGCTTGTCGAGCAAATGGAACTGTAAGTTTTCGGTCATACCGGGAAAACGGAAAAAGAGGAATACCTCTGAAGGTATTGCTTTGTTTCCGAAAACAATTCTAGTGGAAAGGCCCTTTGCATTTGATTTCCCACCGAAACAACCGGTTTTTCCGTACAAAAGGAAAGCGCTCCTTTTCTCTTCTGTTCGTTTTAGATAGTAACTAAAGTACAACAGTAACCTACTCTATGATAAATCAGTGAATGAGGAGAAATTTGCTGTTAAGAAACAGTTGACTGAATTAAAATTAAAGCGATAATATGAAAACAAAATATTAAAAGAAATTTAGTTTTAAAAGGTACTTGTGTGTTTAAATATTACATTGGACTAGAGTTCTATCTCCAAGCAAATTTATTAATAATCATTTTCTCTTAAAATAACGTTTTATTTATTTTGAAAAACAGAAAATAAAGTAAAAAAAATAATATTATCCTTATACATAATCTTTGATGACAACTATTATCTTCCGGACTTCAATGGTCACTTTTCCAATACAGATAATTTATTAATATATATATATATAGTGCTCATGTCCGAACGTGATTAAAGCGTAGAAAGAGTACGTCCTCCGTATATGAAACTCGTCAGGATTCTGCCCTACGTTTCCCGTATTTACCATGGTTCATGCAAGTCAAAAGACTTCAACCGAACATTGTATATTGTTGTGGCTTTTTGTGGAATGAGTGGTGTTTTCAACTTGTTTTTGTTATGGGTAATGATCTTGGAAATCGCTGTTTTCATCTTTCGACCAGATCTCATGATTCTCCAACTTTTTCCCTTAAATTGTCCTCTTGTGGTCGCCAGATTTGTCCTGAAGAGATATATTTTCCATAACAGAAACCTAGCTACGGTGTCGTCAGGCGAAACAAAACATTGAAATTCACATGACTGCATTGCTTTTCTTCTTGGTATTGCATCGTTCGGTCGAATACCTTTTGTCACATAATTAGTTTAAAAGGAACGTCTCCTTATGTAGCCTGCAATTTAAATAACAATTATTTGTTTTCTTTCTATACGGACTTCAAATGTTTCGTTTCGCGCCGGTTCAGTTATTCGGACACCAGCTTGAAGGGTTAGCTTTCCAATACGTTCGCCTGTTATTTCAGGTCTCAGAACAGCTGGAAGTTCACAGACAGCTACAGCAGATTCTTTTACTGTATTTTAGCAGCGTTTTGCCAGCAAGAATGTAAATAGTAAAGCAAAAAAGGAAGAACTCTAAATGAATAAATTATTCCTGGTTAAGTGATGGATTCCCTGGGCGCCAACAATGAGCATAGAGTTTTCGGTGAGAACTTTTCGACAAATGAAACAGTGCAAATCTTCCCATCACGTAAACGGAACGGAAGGAAGTTGTTCCTTTTGGAAATTCCCGTTTTGATGAAACTACGAATAGCCTGGGTCCAAAAAACATGACGATCATAGGTGAAACTTTCCCATATTATCCTCCTTCTTCATAAAGACTTAAAAAAAGTTCAACGGAAAAAAACCTCGCTCTAAGAGAAGCAACGACCTTTATCTACACTCGACATGAATTTTGAATAAATTTAAATCGATTAAACAGGTAAATTTTAGCGTTCTTATAGGTTCAATTGCTGACCTTGCTCTGCGGACGAACGGTCTGCTTGTCGAACAAATGGAACTGTAAGTTTTCTGTCAAAACGGAATAAGAGGAATCCCTCTGAGGGTATTGCTTTGTTTCCGAAAAAAAATTCTAGTGGAAAGGCCCTTTGCATTTGATTTCCCACCGAAACAACCGGTTTTTCCATACAAAAGGAAAGCGCTCCTGTTCTCTCCTGTTCGTTTTAGATAGTTAAACTAAAGTACAACAGTAACCTACTCTATGATAAATCAGTGTATGAGGAGAGATTCGCTGTTAAGAAACAGTTGACTGAATTAAAATTAAAGCTATAATATGAAAACAAATTATTAAAAGAAATTTAGTTTTAAAAGGTACTTGTGTGTTTAAATATTACATTGGACTAGAGTTCTATCTCCAAGCAAATTTATTAATAATCATTTTCTCTTAAAATAACGTTTTATTTATTTTGGAAAACAGAAAATAAAGTCAAAAAAAAATGTTATCCTTATACATAGTCTTTGATGACAACTATTATCTTCCGGACTTCAGTGGTCACTTTTCCAAGACAGATATTAATTTATATAGTGCTTATGTCCGAACGTGATTAAAGCGTAGAAAGAGTACGTCCTCCTTATATGAAACTCGTCAGGATTCTGCTCTACGTTTTACCGTATTTACCATGGTTCATGCAAGTCAAAAGACTTTCAACCGAACTTTGTATATTGTTGTGGCTTTTTGTGGAATGAGTGGTGTTTTCAACTTGTTTTTGTTATGGGTAGTGATCTTGGAAGTCGCTGTTTTCATCTTTCGACCATATCTCATGATTTTCCAACTTTTTCCTTTTAAATTGTCCTGTTGTGGCCGCCAGATTTTTCCTGAAGAGATATTTTTTCCATAACAGAAACCTAGCTACGGTGTCGTCAGGCGAAACAAAACATCGAAATTCACATGACTGCATTGCTTTTCTTCTTGGTATTGCATCGTTCGGTCGAATACCTTTTGTCACAAAATTAGTTTAAAAGGAACGTCTCCTTATCTAGCCTGCAATTAAAGTAACGATTATTTGTTTTCTTTCTATACGGACTTCAAATGTTCACGGTTACGCGCCGGTTCAGTTACTCGGACACCAGCTTGAAGGGTTAGCTTTCCAATACGTTCACCTGTTATTTCAGTTCTCAGAACAGCTGGAAGTTTACAGAAAGCTACAGCAGATTCTTTTACTGTATTTCAGCGGCCTTTTGCCAGCAAGAATGTAAATAGTGAAGCTAAACAGGAAGAACTCTAAATAAATGAATTATTCCTGGTTAAGTGATGGACTTCCCTTTACTCGGTACTGTTATCATTACACCGGAATGTGAAATCAATAAAATCTTTACCATTCCCTCCTGACTGCCAAATTCAGTAAATGTAAACAACATGTAAAGATTCGGAAACGACAATTGTAAAGCAATAGATACATGTCAGGACCAAAGATACAAGGTCGTTCCACCTTCTCGTGGAAGCAGGTGGTGTCTCTGTTTGTCAGGATACAGACAAACGTTTTACTTTTTATAATAATAATAAAAAGCATCTTCTTTGGAGTAACGTTTTGCTTCCGTCCAATTTCTCTTGCTGTCTATATTCTTCGAAACTTGTTTAGTCTGTTTGATCGAGATTGAATTAAAAGAGTTTGCCTAAAGGAAACGATGAGAAAACACTGAAATCGGAACACAACAGAGTTGTCTTCCTCAAAGCTATGAAAGTTTAAGTCTAAATATAATTTTTTATGAAAGATAAATAACGACACAATTTACATTAAGAATACCTGCATCCTTTGAAACAATCAACGGGGCAGTCTCTAACGCGGTATCTAAAAAGCCACATCGGGCGGGACAGATTTATTTTAAACACAGTGAACTTGTAAAGCTACCAACAGAATGCCATGAAGAGCTGTCTAAATTATTAACCACATTGTGTTTGCTGTCAGTTGACATCTAATGTCTGTCTGAAATATCTTTCGTCCTCCATCTTAAAACAAACAAAATCACTTTCTAAGTGTCCTCTGACTGTTTCAAAGGGTCCTTTTTCCGTTATCCGTTTTAGATAGTTAAACTAAAGTACAACAGTGACCTTCTCTAGGTTATTTAGAAAGGTGGCCATCTATAAGAGAGGAAATTCGCTGTTAGGATACAGTTCAATGAAATATAAAGACATGGAAATATGAAAAGAAATTATTCAAATAAATTTGGTTAAAAATAGAAAATTCTTCATATGTTGTAAGATCCGCCATTCGGCTACAGTTACCTGTCTTTTTTCGTCCATGTGAATTTTGTCATAATCATTTTCCCTTAATAATGTTTTTCTGTATTTTGAAAACACAGGAAATGAAGTAGAAGAAATTATTTCATCGTGTTACATAGTCTCTGATGAAGACTACTCTGGACACCTTTCCAATACAGATATAAATACTACTCATGTCGTAAAGTGTTTAGCGAAGAAAAAGTGCTACCTTCTTATATGAACCTGCTTTACGTTTGTCGTATTTAACATGGTTCATCCAAGTGGCTTTATGGCGAATGAGTGGTGTTTTCTACTTTTTTGTCTTGGTTAGTGATCCCGATAATCGCTGTTTTCGTCCTTTGACCACGTCTCATGATTCGCCAACCTCTGCCTTTTTGTCCTGTTGTGGCTGCCAGATTTGTCCTGAGATATTTTCGATAACAGAAACCTACCTATGGTGTCGCCTGGCGGAACAAAACATCCAAGTTCGAAAATTCCACATTTTTAAAAAAAATCTACATGACTGTATTGTGTGTCTGCTTGGTATAAAATCGGTTGGTGGGATATCTTTTGCAACATAACTAGCGAAAAAGGTTCGTTTCCTTTTCTAACCTACAATTTAAATAACGGTAACGAATATCTGTTTTCTTTTTGTACGGACTACGTCAAGTGCTCCATTTCGCGCAGGCTCGATTGTTCGGACACCAGCTTCAAGGGTTAGTTCTCGAATGCGTTCACCTGTTATTTCAGGTCTCAGAACAGCTGGAAATGACATAAATCGTTTGCTTTTTCGCGGCTGTTCATTCGCAAGTCAGATCGGTTTTCAATTTCGTTTGACACATATATTACCTCAGCTCAAAAACTTTACCTCATTGTAAATTACCAAATATTACCTCACTGAAAACGATCTATGCCATTCATTTCTTCCTGTTTCAAGCTTCACTGTCGATCGCTGAGTGACTGAACGATCATGAACAGGCTGCAGTTGGTCGCAGCGATCGGTTTTCTTGTGGTGTATTCAAGTGCCATTTTTGCCAGCGAGAATGAAAATAGCGGAGGAGACCAAGAAGAAGTTCCAAGTGAATACATTCTTCCTGGTTACGTAATGAAAGACAATGCTGCCATTGAACTCCTTATACGGCAAACCGAGATGACTTACCAACTTAACTTGCCAAAATATTTAGATGAAGTGAAACCTAGTTCCCCTAATCACCAAAAGCAGTTTACATTCGACGATAAAAATTTTGCAGTTGTTGGTTCGCTTGCCACGCTGGATGCAACCATTACGTTTTTCGAAGGAATTAGAAATCTCAAGGTAATCCGTGAGGACACCGCAGCTGGCTTTGATGGTCGTCCCAATCCAGATAACGACAAGTTACACAACTGTGTTCAAAGACTGAACTTTTTTCGCAATGTTGCCTGGCTTTTAAAAGAAAAACTGAAATCTGGAATAGTCACTGCCGATTCTTCTTTGATGGATAAACTTAGGGAGGCACAGACCTGGCTTTCAACCCAGACTGGTGGTCACTTGGGTCAATTAATGACAGACGCTCTTGTAAAAGTTGGAATAATGGATAAGTTAAAAGCAAAATGGGGCGCCGGCTCTCTTAAATTCAGAAGCTTTTCGGCCGCCGCTGCCAATGGACTTGACTTTGCGATAAATGGGTACAACACCGTGGTTAATTCAATAGCAGTAAATCAAGAAGTGACGGATGCTAACATTCTTGCTCTGAGTAGTTCTGTTACTGCAATGGCTGGCGATATAGCGATGGGTGTCTCTCAAATATTGGCAACCAGTGCCAAAGCGTTACCCGCTCTTGGACCTATTGGGTCTGCCGTAGCCGCTGTCCTGTACATCGCATCGTATGCTACCGGAGTTGCATCAGGACTGGTAAATCAAGAGGACCTAGAGCCAAAAGATTATGTCAAAATATTTCTAGCGCCTCTCGTCCCATCTCCGGATTTTGCATCTATGGTGGAGATATTCGACGCGTATGCCAAGGGAGACATATTCCACGCTTATTACTTACTGATGACACAAACAACTCCTGCGGCTTTTGTTATCGTGGCTAAAGCAATTAAGGATTTTAAAACCGGATCAAGGGAAATCAGACAGTATGAAGCAATGTTACAATATTTGGAATATGCCCATTTGAATCAAAAAAGAAAAGAGTTTGCCGATAAACTCAAGGAAAGTATGAAGAAAATTATCCAGGACATCAAACCAAAGCAATTCCTTTTCGCCTATCCTGCCGTTTTTTCTGATGACGCAGAAAGTGAAGAGTATGAAGCTGAAGGTTGGTCCAACTCACAAACCTTAAAACGTGACTTTGAAATCACAGCTGAGCTGGAAAACAAGATTGTGTTCCTTGCTTCGTACAATGAAAAATTTGCCAAACCATATGAGTGTCGTGCTGATGCTGCTCAAGGTTTCACATTTTGTCCCAGCGTTGTCGAACGCGGAGATAACGGGCTGATCTTTCTGGGAAATGACGACTTGACGGACAAAGTAATATTGGAAGAAAACACTGAAGCTTTCGGGATGGGAGGAGACGATCACTTTAAAATGAAATTGGCTAGTGAAAAAGGAATAGTTAAGATAGATGGAGGTGCGGGAAGTGATACCATTGACACCTTCAATGCTCACCTGGAAGGCGTAAACTATCTTACTGGTGGTGGCCCTGAGAGAGACACCATCAAAGGAGGGGATGGTAAGGACATTATTTCTGTTGACAACGACGAAGTGACCGATGCTGGTGGAGATAACATCTTTTTGGTAGAAGGAAGAGGTAATGATGATATTCTGGTTGGACCTGGAGCAGACCTCGCTATCATAAGAAAATCAGCTGGCACTGTGGCGTTCTCCATGCGCCAATATATGCACCAGACAAGAGATGAGCAAAAGCCAAAAAGAATAGTGTACGACAGTGATGCCAGGCTTATTGATGGTGAAGAGAAAGATGTCATCAAAGGAAGTTACACGTCTCACGATGTACTTAGCATGACAAACTACAAGCCAGATACGTCCAGACGATCACCTGACCAGAGAATAGTGCTGCTCAATGAAGGAAAGACCATTGACGATTACATAAGTAAAATTTCAGATGTAGTTGATGATCTGTTTTACGGACACCGCGGTGAAGTGATTTCTAGTGCTTATCCACGTCGCGCTTTAATGGTCGAAGATGCCCAACACATTTATTTCGAAGACATTGAGAGATTCGAGCTTAGCAAACACTGCTTCAATCTTCTGCTCCTGAAAGACGACAATGAGAATGTAAATGCCAGGCATGAGGTCATTGGAGGTGCATTGGACGATTATGTGGTGAACTTGGATGACGACATCGAGCTTATGGCACAGATGGGGACTGGTGCCAACCGGCTGTACTCTGGTCCAAAAAATGATGCCTACTCTGTCATCCTTGACGATTCGAAGGATGTCATCTTCGACCGGGGTGGTGAAAATATCGTCGCTATCATGCTACAAGACGGCATGAAGCTCGGAGACGTGCAAATCTTGTGGAATGGAGAGAACGGCTTTAGAGTAGTTAAGAAATACGGTAATCCGTTACTCGAGTACGTGTTTCACAGCGACAGCAACGACAAAGACAAGACAAGACATGGCAAGGTTCAATTCCATTTCAAGGACAACACAGGCAAAGAAGTCGTATTCAAGATGCTACCAAGGCCCGAGTACGGCAGTGAAAGATTTGCCGAGCTTCTTGATATAGGTTACTATCACGAGAGGTACGAATGGTTTTGCGAATATAGGGATATAATATCGTCTATCTCCCCACCAAAAGGGGAGACTCTCAATATTGCGGAATGCAAAACAAAAGAAGAAGATGCACCAAAAAAGAAATCGAGAAAATCTTTTAAAGTCAAGCATGCAAAGCATCACTAAAATAAAACAGGAAAACAAGAAAACAAATAATCGCATTTGGTGATAAATCAGATCAATAACGTGAACAAAGCTTTTAAATTGAAATTATTTTAGTAAGATACAGTAGCAGTTTGGGAGTATGATATGAATAGTGACGATTGGTGTAATGGTGACAGTTTGACAATTCGGATGTAATCTCATCGTGCTGCCAAGAAAAATGGTTTGACAATTTATGTAATGTAATTGAAAACGTCTAAACGTTCATTTCATTGAGATGATGTATTATTTCCAGTAATAATCCAGTAGGGTATACGAAACGAAATAGTGTGCTGACTGTGCTGTAAAACCTTTTAATTCGTGCTGATATTTAATAAACTAAAATTCTGTCAATGAGTTTTATTGTTTCTAGTTCATTATGACGTCTTTCGTTGCTAGAGCTTGTGAACTGGCTCGCTGGTGGAGGTTTGGGAGAAGGCAAGGCAGGATAAAAACGCTCGTCTTATTTCGCTCGCCCTGTTTTTTCGCTCTTTGACCCACTGGGTAGCCTGTTCGCTGACCGGTTAGATCAGTTGATAGAGCGCCGGACTGCCATGCGGGAGGTATCGGGTTCGACTCCCAGACCGGAACAACACTCAGTGTCTTAAAATAAGGGGCCAACCATTTTACTTTTAAAGGGGAGGGGGGGGGGGGGGGGGGGGAGGAGGGAGGGGGATGGTTGATTTGGTGTGGGCGTGAATTTTTTTTCAACCCACTGTACATGTGTGAATTTTTTTTGGAACGATGGTCTTGTGCAGTAATTTTTTTTCTTGCACACGTGCGCTTGCAGGATTTTTTTTCAAACTGAATGCTTCCCACTCCCCCACCCCGGCCCCTTCCGCAGAAAGTAAAATTTCTAGATAACTGCTGATTTAATGACAGAATGTAGAACATATGACACGAAGAATTAAACTTTCTCTGGTTTTAATACTACACGTGAGTACAGTGAATTTACACTGAATTTACAAAACCAGTAAAACTGACTCTAATAAACTTGCTGTATGACACTAATTTTAAAACATTCAAGCGGTAATGTAATCTGAAAGGCTAGCCCCCTAGAGGAGGGGTGCCCCAGACTTCTTGATTTTCCCTAAAAGTAATTGGGAGCCATGTTTGGGAGTTATTTAACTAAGGGCCTACATTATTTGCGAAAAATTTTGTACGATTTAAATTTCGGACAATAAGAGTGTCCGAAAGTAAAACCGTCTGAAATTTTTAAGCGTCTAAAATGTTAAGCGTCCGAAATATCTACAGTACCGCGTAACTGTTTTAAGTACACAAATAGTACTAGAAATAGTGGAAGCTGTAACTGAGGAACTAGAACCATATGATCATTTTGAAGATCTTGTAGCAGATCATTAAACCACTTTGAAATCCATGCCAAGGCTTTGAGTTTCCTTTATGGAGCGAACTCTAATAGAGACATGGCTTGAAAGAACACGTAACGGTTTGATAGTATGTGTGTTATTTTCTCATCGGTATTTATGTAAAACTTTGAGGGTGCAGTAAAACTGTCATTTTCACGTATGTTTTTTTCATTCTCATTCGTCTTTTGTAGGCGTAAATTTACTTTAGCCATGTTTCACCAAAGTATCAGAAAGTTTTTTCTAAAATGAGACAAAAAGTGTTCGAAAATTAATTGCCGTAATTTTAACGTCCGAAATTGTTTTGTATCACGACGGAGTGATTTTATGAGATAGAATAGATATTTAGTGTGCTAATAAATATCTTCGCTTGTGTCTACCAGACTACATTGTACAAAAGAATGACAATTTACCATTGGAGGCTGTTTCTTAGTCTTGTAGCAAAGTCACAAGTTGTCTACATTTGAAATAATTTTGTTAATAGAATAAAGGGCTTTAACTTTGCATATTTGTATCGAATAGATACTTCTACTAAAGTTTACTTCATGTTCCAGCAGCTACCTGTATTCTGGCATCCTCGATCGATTTAGCGCAAAACATTGTTCTTCAAGTCACAACAACAGGCGTGAACTTGAATTTAAGACAAAAATGTGCCAAGATCGGTAACCGCAGACATAAAAGCCAACTAGGGGACACATTATTGTGCTATGAATCCCTCTTACCTAAGTCCAGATGCTAAAATCTTTTAACAGTTTGCTGATAATAAAAGTTGAATGTGTCAACCCAGGGAACATCTTGCCAGAAGTTTTTTTCCAGCCCACTGTACACGTATGATTTTTTTTGGACCACTGTCCTGTGCATTTTTCCCTTTTTTTTTTTCAAAATCACCCATCCCCACCCTCAAGAGTAAAATGGTTGGCCCCTAACTGATCGAGGGGTACGTGCTGCCTTCGCAATAATGTTCTAGTCTTCTAACATAAGGACGATAATCCGTAGGCTCCGCGTCCTACATGTTCTTCGTTCTTGTTAGCAGGAGAGACATTTCAAGAGAGAGGAAACACTCTCCTTTTTCTTCTCTTTGGTTTCATGGTATTTTTAAATGGTATTTTTGATTTGAACGTTGAAGTCGCCAGTTAAAGATAAAGTGAATAAAGCGTTGTTGCTTTTGTAACGGTAAACAGAATGATTTGCCATATTGTAGTGAAGTAGACGGTGTCCGGTATCCACAGTTCAACGCTGAATAGCCCCTAGGCGCATACAGCTTGTATCTACAAACAGAAAAAAAATACTGATATCACACAAATAATCTATCATCACCTGATCATTAGAGTGTTTGTAATTAGGAGGTTAATTTTATATGAATTTGCTTTCTGGGGCGAGATGTAGAGTCCGTTGTCCGTGTAAGACAGGGTCCGTATTATAAAGGTTCTTTTAATGAAAAAATGCGGCAGTGTTCCTTTAAAGCTCTGACCAGACGGAGATGCAAGTAGACGCAAGTTTGCGTCTCCGTTTGGCCAGGCCTTAAAGGGACAGTCTCACCATAATTTAGTGCTACTTAAGAATGCAGTGAAGGTATTGGTAAGAATTGGAAATCCACTTATAGTGGCCTGGCATATTGCTACTGTACTAGTCATGAAAATTGCCGAAAGGTGGTTTGGCTACGGACGGATATATATATGGCAGTGGCGACCTAAAACGTTGAACACGTCGGTAAGTGTTACAGTGTTACTGATGACGTCTATTCACACTTTGGAGAATGAATTTATGCCTTTCTATGTCGTTATAGCTGATGTGGTCGTTTGAGTCAAAATCCATCAAAGTAATTACAACATTTTAAAATAATTAATTAAAATTTTAATAATCACTATTTACATAAGCGACTATTTTTTTTAAAAGAGTCTGTATTTGTGATGGCTCTTGTTCTATTGTCTGAGAGTTCCGAACCTCAGTGGTGTTGCTTTAGCTTAGTAACAAACCTGACTACCAAAAAGTCAGTGTTAAGCATAGATATACCTCCCGGGGTGGGGGGTGGGGGCACTCCCATATGTGAGTTACATATGAGCTATGTTCCGCTGCAAAGGGTATGGTTTTCGAGCAGTTTAGGGTATAGAAATCAGAGAGTTTTGGTCTAGAATAGTGTAGGGATTTTCAGTGTGTAGTCTGGTATAAGGTTGGAAAATCAACCGAACATGGTCTGGTATAGGGTAAGGGTTTCAGAATCCCAGCGGCACATTCCCTCACAAACTATTTATTATATAAACTGCAGTGGTATAGCGAGTGGTAGCAAATCAAGAAAAATGGTATCACACATGTGTGGATAAAAATGATATCCACACATGTGTGATATCATTTTTGACCAATCAGCTCGCAGCGTTTGCCGTGTTTCAACGCTCAATAAGCCAAGTTTTATCGATATTAGGTCGAAACATCTTCGGATCTACCTCGGCAATCTTCGGTAATCTTTGGAATACTTCGGAAATTTTCGGGAAATGTTCGGAATCATTCGTACGATCTTCAGACAACATTTTGAAAATCTTCGGAAATTTTCGGAGAATGCTCGGAAATCTTCGGAAAATCGTCAAAAACATCGTAATTAGTAGGTTTATATAATAAACAGAATAATACATGGTTGCTTGGATATATGAAATGCGCTCACTCGTGAGCTATCGATTTGAACACTGGAAGATAAATTTTATATCTCCGCGCTACCATGTATTATATCGTTGAATGGTTGACGTCTCTGTTGTAGGTAAAAACTGTTCATTGAACTATTTGATTTAAAATCTTTACATATAATTCATGGGCTTTTCAGGGCTATGGGGTATTGTTGTGGCCGCGCTCGTTTACTGGAAACACTACCCAGGGTTGCATGGTCAGGGCATTTAGGTATGCAGTATACAGGATGATTTTAAATTGGGTATACAGTATTCTATTGGTATAAAGTATTTTTATGGGTAAAATATAAGGTATACTGTGCATTTCAAAAGCTTGGCATTTGCATGATTTAAGGGGGGGAAATTTGGGTATACTGGGTATATATATTTTTTTTAGGTATATTGGTAATACTACTTCCCCCCTGGCCGACCCTGACTACAAGAAAGACTAACTAGACTCTTCTTTCTCTGCTTTTCTTGCCCTTGAAATTTCATTAGCGGCATATTTCTTTGCACCAATAATAATTTTTTTGACCAGTCCCATTTACATTTGATTGACACAATCACGTGACTAACAGCTGCGAAGAGTCTGTGTTCTAATTTTATCATGGAACTGATCGATTTAATTTGCTCAATGTTTACTAGAATGCGATGGATAAAGGCTTTTACTAGTTGCATCTATATTATTACAGACAAAACATATCTTTTTACTAATACTAAAATGAGAAAACGAGATCACTATGGTTTAAAAAGAAAGTTCGATAAATGTGTACACAAAATTTACATTGTTTAATAGCGGATATTTTTTGATGTTGACACAACTGCCAACGCGTGAAATTGAATGAAATATCAAAAGTATTATTTTGCAGACAAATAGAGATGTGAAATTGCTTTCTCTTAAGCCGAATTTTTTTTCGAGTAGAAAGATATCAAACATGAGGCCTATTGAACATAAACCGAAACGAAAGATAAGAAACCAGTAATGTACTTAGAGAGGTTTCAGACTCGGGGCTTGTAAAATCAAGAACGTCGGTCACCTTTAAAATACTGCTCGAGATCGTTAGCCAATCAAAATTAAGGGAATCTCCCAGCTGCTTAACTGTTTATTTTTTCATTGAAGAGTTTAAAAGCATTAACAAAAAACTTGGTTGTGTTGGTCGTTTTGTTGGGTAACTGATAAAAGGCCGGCTATTGACAAACCATGACAATCCGCAAGAGACAAAGGAAAGAATACCATACAACAAAGTTCTGTTTAAACTTTCAACCTCTTTAAATCAATTTAAAGATTCGATTCGCTTTATATCAATTCCCGTCAAGCCAAACTTAATCTAAGATTGCCAATATTATATTTGCTGTCATAATAATAGCTTTTACGGGTTTTGTGTTAGATATCTCAATATAAAGGTATGTTTGACACTGTTTGAGATGATTTTGACACTTCATCATATTTTCAACTTGCTTTTTCGGCGCCATTGAATATTTTGTTTATTTTAATCTGCATTTGCGTTTTTTGTGATAGCTCAGCTTTAACTCTGATTGAAGAAAAAAGCTTCCGCGACCGAGCAACCCACAGTGAATTTGTGCAGCATTGAAAGCAACATGAAATTCGCGCTGTTTTTGGGGATTTGTCTGGCGTTGGCCTTCGTGGCTCAATCGTTTGAAGAGGACGAATTTTTGGAAGACGAAGATGAAATGGACAAACGCCATTTATTTAAAAAGGTAAGCGTTTTCTGTTAAAAAAAACAATTATGAAAAAGCAAACTATACTATTCGGTGAAAGATTTTTTTTTTATTTTGAATTCGTAAGCAAACGTATGTTCAGAACTCATTTTGCCTTGTAGGTTTAAATAATCGGCTTTTCGATGCCATTTTGGTATGAGTCAAGCTATGCTAAAATTTAGCTGCCCGATAACGACAGTCTTATTTTACGAAACTTGAAACTGTTTATTACCAAACATACATGTAGAAAACAGCTTTTTATCAAAACGTAATAAAACTATGTTTGTGACGATATACCTTTCGATGGCTTGTCGCGTGATATAGTTGACTTAAATCATGTAAATACAACAAATTGCAACATGCACAATTCACGTTTAGTTTCATTACCTCCAGAAATATCCCGATATTTGATCATTTATTGTTCTTTAGGCTTCGCAGGATAGCTAACCCATGCACCCTAATACGTTTTTTTTGAAGACACATGCATACTTTATGATGCGTGTCTACAGATCTTCCACACCAAAACGTTGATCTCTGTATTTTGACCTTCTGAAGATTTTTGAAAAATGTTCGGAGACATTCCGAAGATGGCAGCCTTAAAATCATTTCTTAAAGCGGGGTTTTACGTGACGGTCATTTTTTTTTTTCACTTCTTAACATGGGTTTAACGGAAATACCTCGTTTGCATTGTTTTGAAAATGTTTAGGCGATTTAGGGATATGTTGGGAAATGATAGTTTTTCTCAAAAGATATGTACAATTAGAGAAATGAGAAAAATTAGAGATTCAATGTGATTTTAAAATAAGAAATTTGTAGTTAAAAATTGGTCGACGGACACTAGACAGTCGCCTGAAAACCTAAAGTGCATGCGACTGTTTCAATTTTTTCTTTATTAATTTCCTGCTTTAAACCTCTTAAAATTTCATACAAATTAATGCATAACCCCCTCCCCCCACTCCTCTTAAAAATTCTCTCAAAACTAAGGCCATTGTTGTCTATTTTACAGTGCCACACCGATAACGACTGTGATCCCGGAGAGTGCTGTTACAAGAACTGGCTTTACCACAGATGTAAGGCTAAAAAAGGAGAGGGGTCATTCTGTCATCCAAATTCTGTAAGTAAAATTCCCGAGTGTTCTCACCAGTCGAAAATAAACGAGAAGGGACTAATCGAAAGTTAACTTAGTGTAGCTACCCTGTAGTACAGTAAAACCCGCGTATAGGAACCTATAGCCTAAATAGGTCCTTATAGAAATGGCATTTAGTGGGATTTTAGGCTACTTATGTTCTTAATTTGATAGGGGCACTAGCGATCAGCACAGATAACTACTACAGGGCATATCTGATATAGAATATATTGCGGTATTGAATAATTATCCAGAATACAGTTTAGATGATGACCATACAGTAAATCTATCTTTCCAAAGTACTAGCATTTATGTCTTTCATGCTACAGTGCTCATAAAATGCTGTGTTACATTTCATCTGTGCCTTTATTTTTGTAAAATAAGAACCTATTGAAAACTTTAGGCTAAATAGGTTCTTATGAAAAGGGGGATTAAAGTGAAAATTTTAGCCTAATAGGTTCTTAAATTTTAGGTTCTTATACGCGGGTTTTTACTGTCAGTAATTCTCATGAGTGGCGACAAACAATTTGACAAATGCAACCATTATGTTCATTAGCCGAGTCTCGTACCTCGCAAGTAATTCCTGCAAATAGCACCTGGTTTTTGAATCGTTAGAAGGTATCACCTAAAACTGCAATAGTTTTGGTATCGTAAGTGAAGACAACCTGAAAGACATAACAGTTTTGATATTGCAAGTAGAGACTCCCTCAAAGATGCAATAGTTTTGGTATCTTAAGTGAAGAAAATCTGCAAAACTTAACAGTTTTGGTATCGTATGAAGAGACTACCTTAAAGATGCAATAGTTTTGGTATCGTAAGTGAAGAAAATCTGCAAAACTTAGCAGTTTTGGTATCGCAAGTAGAGACTACCTTAAAGATGCAATAGTTTTGGTATCGTAAGCGAAGAAAATCTGCAAAACTTAACAGTTTTGGTATCGCAAGTAGAGACTACCTCAAAGATGCAATAGTTTTGGTATCCAGTAGTGACGACCGACCAAGGAGTGACCATGCAACATAGCAACCATAGCAACCTATCACATGGGGAACAATCACCCCAATCTTGTTTTAATAAGGAAATTAGAATTGGTCACAACAGGCTGACTGGCGGTGCACCAACCCTTTTAGGGGAAGAAGGGCCAGCCAAGACATCATCTATCTGATATGCCCAATTTAAAGAAGGTGCGCATGCTGTCCTGAAAATTTGGACACAAGACTATAATATTCTTTGTGCACGGAGCTTGTGTTGCCGAAAAATTGCACATAGAGACATGCAGCTAGAATGAATACAGAATACACCGTTGATCTTAGATGGTCTTTGTAAGGCCCGGTTCAGACGCCGTACTTTTCATGAGCCGAACTCAATTCGAATTTGGACCGACCCAAATTGACAAAAGTGCGCCTCTTGATTCAGACGCCGTACTTTTTGGCCTTTCCGAGGCCGTTCCTAATACAGATCCAATAAAACCAATCAAAAATTTCAAAATACATTATAATGATTTATGAATTAGGATCGGCAGATGAAAAGTACGGCGTCTGAATCAAAGCCGTTCCAAAGGCGTTCCACAGGCGAAATTCTCGGCCAAGCCAGGCGGGAAGAACGGGTGAGCCGTTCCAAATTGAAATAGCCGGTCCAATTTGATTCAGACGCCGAATTTTTTCATGTACTTAATTCAAGGAATTAGGTTCGGCTCATGAAAAGATCGGCGTCTGAACCGGGCCTAAAGCTACGAAGTAACATTTGTTGGAGCTTAAAGGGGTATTGTCACCGATTAACAGATTTTTGAATAGCCAAAATATATATTTATAGCCGTTATAGCTGAAATTAAGGTTATATCTTCCTTAAGACGTTCAAAGATAAGGTTTTTTGTACCACTAATGTTGAAATAGTTTAGACCACAAATCCGCGAATTTTCCGTGACTCCTTTAAGGGAAAAACGTTTTCGGATTTAATGTAGAATTAGAGCGATGATTCGGTCTGTGAAATATCACTTGTTTTTTTAATGAAAATACAAGATGCATTGTATTATAAAAAATACAAGATACATTGTACTTTTTTTAAAAAAATACAAATTGTCTGTACAATAACTGTTTACTCTTGGAACGAATTAAAAAAACATCTGCCGCAGTTCTTAAATAGACTAATTAAACGATCTATTCATAAATATAATGAATTTTATATATCAAAGAAACTTTTATTCTAGCTATTCATTCGTTCCGAAATATCGCATTAAAAACTGCTTTTCTTTCATGTTAAGTAAACTTCTTTTGTGCTAGGAATCAATGGCGATAGTCACCTGTCTTTACATTGCAAACAATTTATAAGCAACAAAAACTAGACTGTTAATAAGTGCGAAGAACTGTTAAAGGTTAATTTTACTCCGCTAGCATTTCACGGATTCTGACAGCGACATGTTTCAAACTTTCGATCTTTCGAGATTTTTTGGAGATTCTGACTAAATTGGTAAGCCAATGTTCACTATGTACCTATACACATTATGATTCTGTTTGGTTGGGGGGGGGGGGGGGGGTGCCACTAGATTTTTTTGTGCCAATCCAGGGGTGTGCTGCCCCAACTCTGTCAAATAATTTGGGGTGGGCCACTGAAAACCAGCACTTAAAAAAAAACATAGCCCACCGCTCCCTCCCCCTGTACTTTAATGATAATGATAATGATAATGCATTTATATAGCGCATTTTCCGTACGTTCAAATCCGCTTTACACACCAGACCACAACACCGGGAGCTTCGTGTCCTACTCTTTGCGAATAGTGTGTGGGTTCTTTAACGTCCCCTGTTACAAGACTAAAGATTTTCCGAGAAGACTAGAATGTCTAACCATTTGCAGATGTAATTACAAAGGCAGCACATTCTCCTCAGTTATTTTAAGACCCTGAGTGTTGGTCCGGTCTGGGGTTCGAACCCACGACCTCCCGCACAGCAGTCCGGCGCTCTACCAATTGAGCTAACCAGGCGGCGGTCCCTTATAACGCATGTTGAACTGTTCCACATTGGTTTTCAAATGCTGCATCATACTGGACTTAAGTCTGATATGAATCAATCTTCTGTCGCACAGCTTTCTCTTATGTTTTAACAGGGTGCTTAAACTGTTCTAAAACTCGCTCATCAGTGAAGGTTCATGTTGGATCTGAATCTCGTACTTGCAAACCCATATGAATTGAAATCACCCTGAAATATTTTCCTGATATTTTTATATATTTTCAATTTCAAACAGAGCTGCTACTTCAGTTGCCAAGATCACCTAGAGTGTCGCAAAACAGGAAGCGGTTTTCTCAGTTACCACAAGTGCCAGCGTCCCGAAGAACCAGGCTCTGGTGACTTCTAAACAGTTCTCGCAATGAAAGCTGGGTAGTTCTGCAATGGAAGCAGAAGTTGTAGTTGTTATGCTGGTTCATAACTTGTTAAGTGACGAAAAAGTAGTAGAAGAAAAAAATAATAAAAACGCACATTGCACCTAAAAAAATACTGCTGTACTGTGGAAATAGTTTTGCCCAGAATTGGCTGTTTACAGCTAATTCGAGAAAGTTTCTCGGAAAAAAGCACACGCGACAAGACCGAACGATAGTCTGGGTATCCACTGAAATTTTGCATACTGGCCTAGAGGAGTAAGCACGTGAAGACTTTGTTTTTCCTCTCAGGAGGCCTGTCTCTAAAGCTTTACTTTTACTGTCGCATATCTTTGAGTTTTAAAAATTCTTCTTAAATTCAGCGTGGCTAAAAGTACATTGTTTCCACATGTCCGAAGAGAAAAAAATGTGCAACTTGAAATTCGCGTTTGTCACGTCGACATCTTATTAGTATTCCGCGCGTGCAGTAGCTCTGGACTGAACGACAACCTTTTTTGAATTAGCTGTATAAAGAAATACACATTTTTCAACGGCAATTTTCTCGCCACGCATCAATCTTGAAAGATCAGTTGTAAAATGCGGTAGTCGGTTTTGGAGCGTATACGCGTACGTTTGAAAGTATGTAATAATCGTCTTTGATTTTACACTGAATACAAATTAACTTTCCCATACAATCCACGGCCAGTTGGATGCTTTCTTGATCGTGACGCACATTTCCCGCTCTTGCCACACGTTGACGCATTTTCCCACGCTTGAAGCGCATGACATATTTCCCGCGCAAGTCGCATGTTGAAAATCTTCCAGCGTCACTTTAAATCTGGTTTCACAAAAACGTAAAGAACATATCGTGAATTTCCGATAATAAGGTTGGCAACCCAGAAAATCAAATACGCTTTTCGGAAACCACGCCCTTATAATAAGTCTCCCTCTCCCCAATTTTCAGGCGCATGCAAGCATACCAGAATGTAAACAATGTGCTATGATGTGTTAAAAATAAAATAATAAGTATATTAGCATTATACCTTGAACAACACAAAGTTAACGGATACCAGGCAAAAAATGAGTTACATTTCTAAGACCGCATTTTTGGTGGAAAAAGCTATTGAAGGTATAGACATTAATCACCGACAAAACCGGACCTTTTTTCAGTTGATCAAAGCGCTTTATCATTTGATGCATTCTACCCAGAGAGCATCCATTCTGCCGAGAGCCCACTACCTGATCTGCATTCTCGTCTCCAGGGCCACACGTTTTTTTTTAAAAAAATGACATTACGAAGTTGTCCTGGTAACGGTGAAAAATGTAAATTTTTTGATTGGCTGATAAAAAATGCATGCATAATAAGGTATTAAAACAAATTATACGCCTCTGGGCAGAAGATTTGCGCGCTTTTCCTTCAAATGAAAATATGGCTGCTACGCCGACAAAATTAGTTTCCAAATTGCCACTGAATTAAAGTGAATCGCTTGCAATAGAGTAATACCGATCATTTTCATCCATGCAGACGTTGTGTTTGGTAAAGCAGTTAAAGACGTAGCGGGCAAGTTTGAAGATGATACTGCCATAACACTGAATGAAATCTAGAGCGATGGCTGCTTTCCTGCAGGAAGGCTTCCTGTTCTCTTTATTTTATTCTCGATGTTCTCCGACAATTGTTGTAACGATTGTTGTACAGCTCTTTCAAACGCCAAACAGAAATCTCGAAACTCTTTAATTAATTCGCGCTCTTTTCGTCTCGGTCAGCCACAGCCTTTTCCCTTCCATTTTACTGAACACGCGCGGATGAGCATTCAATGGGCATTCGCTACCAGATGTCGTAGTTACAGTGTTTCTAGACCCCTCCAACCTATTACCAAGGGAAAAGCCCTAGGAACGATGTTTCGGGGAACACGTTACACGTGACAAAAAGAAACGGAGGGTCTAGAAAAGAAAATGTCTGAACTGCAAATAGCTGCCCACAAATTATTATCTGCTTATGCGTCCGACAATGATTTCACTGCAAATATTATTATGCTTTTGCATAAATATGTCCACTTTAATTCTGTAAAAATGGCAGCTCATTTTCCAGAGTTGTGGAAAAGCGATTATAAATTTCTGCTAGGCCAAAAAAAAAAAAATTCAGTGAGCGAATGCTAACTTTGAACTTGGTTATCACAAAATCTTGTTATTTGTCATTAAATATGTGAATATCAATGGCTTGTAAGAGACCTGAAGGGATAAGGGATTGGAGTACATTTTCACTGGGAAAATAAGATTTGGGTCACCGAAATAATAAATGAACAAAAATTGGACTGGGACAGGGATTTTGGCAAAAGAGAGGCTTGAAAATGAGATTTACGTCCCTTTGAGCTCGGGAAATACAAATCACAATAATTTTGGTATTAAACTCTTTCAAAATAAAAACAAGCTAGTAAAGCAGATGGCAATTTCCAAGATTTTCATTGGCTAAGGATCTTGAGTAGCGTTTTGAACTTATCCTTTAGCTAAATACGTGCTTGGTTTCACACGCTTGGACTAAGTGAAAAACCAGATCAAAATACTGTTGTCTAATGATTTCGTTTATTTGTTCATGACAAAGGTTATTTTTCTAAATCATAAAATGTTATTAAGACAAAAAGGCAGAAAAAAAAAAAACGTGCAAACCTCTTCATCTTAAGGTTAATAGTGTCAAAGTTAATTTTTGATTGCTCGTGTTAATTTTCTGACTTTCCTTGCTATCTGCTCTAATATGTTTGCTATGTTAAGTGCCCTTGTTGAGATGATGAGATGATAATGTCGATGATGACACTTCTCTGTTTTTCCACCTTGTTTTTTGGCGCCACCAAATCTTTTGTTGACTTTGCTTTAACGTTTAGGGATAGCTCAGCATTAATTTTGATACAACAACAAAAAAAAACTTCCTCGATCTCGCAGTGAATCCGTGCAGCAGAAAAAGCAACATGAAATTCGCGCTGTTTTTGGGGCTTTGCCTGGCGTTCACCTTCCTCGTGGTTGCATCGTTTGAAGGTGAAAAAATTTTGGAAGACGAAGGAGTAAATGACCCACAAGGGCACCATCATGGTGGCCACCATAGAAGGGTAAGCATTTCCCCTAGGAAGCAAAAATGTGTAAACATACTTAAGAATATATACTTATAATATTAGCCTTCCGCATATACCATAAAACTTCGAAAATCAGTTCTAGGCTTATACTTGCTCAACGTCCCTTTTAGTTGGACTTATTTTAGTGGAGGGCTTGTATACGGAGCGACTTACTTTCAGATATAAATTTGCTTTTCACCAATTTTTGTTTTTATTCTGTGACTGAAATGTTTCGTGCACGTAAGAATATCACGTAGTTAAAATCTCTAAACATAATGATATGAACCCCAAAATAAGTCCTACAGCCGCTCTGATCAATCTCGACAAACGTAGAATACTAATACAAGGCTACATCTACAATAGGGGCCTATAACCGGAAAAGCTTTCTCTTCCTTTAAGAGCTATAACTGTATAATAACCTTTAGGCCTATATTCGGCATAGTTTTTTTTTTGCGTCTGAGATTTAAGGGACATTATTATTATATATATATATATATATATATATATTATATTTTTTTTTTATTTTTTTTTTTGTGGGGGAAGGGGGGGGGGGGCATTCGGGAGGGTTTTATTTTCGTTATCTTACGTTATTTTATTTGGCTTTTAGTTAACGATACACATTTTATTATGTGGCAAAAAATTGAAAAGATAGACCCGTTAGTGTATTGTAAATTTCAAAAAACGTCTGAAGATATCCCGAGTAACATTTTAAAAAGAAGCCTTAACGGTTCTTCTTATTGTTTGTGTTCCAGTGTAGGTATGATCGCGACTGTGCATTCGGACAATGCTGCGACTGGCATGGCAAGTGTCACACAAAAAAAGCATGGGGCCACACCTGCCATCCACACTCTGTAAGTAATCTAAGTAATTTTTCGGCCAAAGTTGTCATCACCAGCCCCAAAACTGCAATAACTTTATAATTCTTATAAGAGAGTCTCAATGGGGTTACTCGTTAGCCGTAAAACGGCCAAAATTTAGCCGTTAGGCGTAATGACAATTTTACCGTAGCCGTTTGTTAAAAATCGTCAGTTTATAAATAACCAAACTAGTTCACTCATCGTCCCGAGGCCCCGAGACCTAAAATATGTTTCAAAAATGGATTTACTACAATGAATTACTTTTAACTTCGTTACCGTATGGAAGTAAATTAACCGTAGCCGTAAAAAAGCCATTTTAACCGTTAACCGTAAAAGCCACCACCCCATTGAGACTCTCTTATAAAATATCCCACAAACAGCGACCATCTGAAAGATTCGACAGTCTTTGTTACCCTTTTGTATGAAAAATATCTCGCGTGCAATATCAAAATTAATGAAAACTTCTTCTGGGGTAGCATTCTGCATGTGGCTACTTTGACCGGCAAGTGATTGATCGCATATCAAAAGGATTTTCCAAGTAGCCCATGAAGGCAATTATTTAACCCAGCTATTTATTGACAAATTTAAAAACTGATCAGTACTAGTCCGAAAGTAATGTAACCAGTTCCCGGGTGATGTGATATTTTCTTCACAAAAATTCAAAAAGGAAAACAAAACAAAGCAAACGTAACAAGGTATAAAGTCCTTTAGTCACAAACCTGTACGTTTCACAAAACCAAACGGGAATGACCATGATACTTTTTCAAACAACTATTACCGTGTTTATATATTTCAAATTTCAAAACAGCACTGCGTTCAACGTTGTCAACATGGATTGGTGTGTCGAAAAACGCACTGGATTTACCGTTGCGCTCGATGGTAAATCTTCAAAGAGACAGATCGACAAGCTAAGGTCTATATGGACGACGATTTCTGGACACTCCTCGCGATGAAAAAATAACAGTAACTTGTAAAAGAACACTGGCGTTTGTAGTTGCTATGTTGGCTGACATTATGTAAACCGTTTAATAAGAAGTTATGTAAATTAAAAAATACATAAATCTTGGAACTACGAATAAAATGCTGTATGATAAAAAATAAAAACAGTTTCTTTGTCTTGAAAAACGATCGCGCATAAATAGAAGTATATTTTGCAAGGATTTTTTCTCGCCACGCATCAATCTTGGAAATTTCATTTGCAAAATCATGTTCTTTAATTGATCTTATCTTTTGGAGTGTATACACCTGAACGTAAATTATGATCGTTTCTGGTTTAATTTTCCAAATGTAAATTTATATTCCTGCGCTTGTACACGTTCCCGATCGTGCCGCGTTGCTAGACGTTAGATGTTCTTTCTGTTATGTTGTCTTCCGTTTAATTTTTTCCGGCGGCGCGGATTTTAATTCACGCAAGTAGCTTCAAGCAAAAAGAAAGTCAAACTTGGAAATGTCGTGGGAAACGCTTTTTCGCATAATGTCAGTTTTTTCTTCAAAATATTTTCC
This sequence comes from Oculina patagonica, assembly GCF_052425735.1. NCBI lineage: Eukaryota > Metazoa > Cnidaria > Anthozoa > Scleractinia > Oculinidae > Oculina > Oculina patagonica. Next base: position 5,855,740 of record NC_135760.1, read on the forward strand.
TGAAGCCTCTCAAAGATGATCATGATTGGATTATTTCCAAACAATTGCAACGCTTTTTGGAAGAATTCAATTTCGAACGAAAAATTCACAATTGAAAGTGGGTTAATGCCTGGAGCGAGGCAATGAAAAGTCACTACAGCAAACTAAGCTTTGAAATAATTATACTTGAATTAATTTAGCCTGATAGAATTTTTCAAACAGCGTCCTAACCAAACGAATTCAAAGCCCGGCAAAAAGGCGCGCTAAAAGGGACCGTTTCCCTTGTACCACTTTTTCTTTTCCCTGTAAATCACTTTTTACAACAGAAGACGGTTTGAAAAGCATTCCTAAACGAGCACAATTGGAGAATTGAGTTAGACAAGCACCCAATAAACCTGTAACTCAATCAATCAATCAACTTTATTAAAAGAGGGTAACGGCAAACAGTAAAAACTACTGACAAACAAGCGGCCCTCGGATTACAAATTACAACTACATAATATATACTCGGATTACAAATTACAACTACATAATATATACAATTTAAAATTTGAATTAAAATACAGAAATTTCTAAAAATAGGGATTAAGAATTAAAAAACTGTAAAATGATGAATGTCCTTAAGGCTAGATGCGTAAAAATCAATTAGGCCATTTTTAAAACAATGTAGACTCTCACTTTTCTTTAAGAAATTGGGAAGAGTGTTCCAAAGTCTAGTTGCTCTCACGCTAAATGATCGCCCTCCTTCCTGAAACTCTAGGCGCGAACTATTTAACAATGAGAAGTAAAGGTAAGATCGCCTTAAACTCCTGTTAAAATTAAAGCTAAAATCCAAGCTTTCGCCGATCCACGGCTTCACCAGCCTGAGGGATAGTAAAAATATTCCCCGTTGCCCTTATACAAATGTAAATTTAAATTGTGTGAAAAGCGTAAGACTGAATACGGAATGTCTGTAAATGTATAAAAACGATAAGGTACAAAAATAAAAAAAACGTTGATTTACTGGGCCGTGTGATTATGTGAAAACCATTTAATATATAACGAACACAACAAATGAAAAAGGGTTTAAAACGGGCAAAATACTTCTTCGTTCCGTGACTAAAGCCAAACAAAAACTGGGGGAACAATAAAGTCAATAATGTGCTTTCAAAGGTGTCGAGTTAAGTATGCCATCACCACGTTAATTAGTCAAACACAAACACACGCACCCAACTTTCCCTAACATTTCGAGGTATCTAAATTACTACTTCTTAGTCCTCCTTCTTTTGCTGTAGAAAAATAAAAATATCGACCTTGAACAAAAACGCAAGACAACGGTTTTTTATATTTAATACTACCACAGGCAGCCCAAGCTAACGATAAGAGCCACAGTACTCTAAGACTCAATTTATAAGGATTTGTATGGGGATGAAACAGCTTTCTTTTACGATACAAAAATTCGAACATTTTATGAATAACATTGACTTACACTGTTGCAGTTTCGTGTTCTTTCTTGTTTGCCAGCTCCTCGAGCCAATTTGAAGCGATTTGGACGAGTTATTGCTCGGCGAAATTTTGAACACGTGTACTTTATTAAATATTCCCAAGGCTGGAAACTATTTTCGACAGCATCTCACTCGAAGCGAAATATCTTCCGTGAAATTGGTCAAATCGCTACAGAATTTCCAGTACCGTAATCTCCGGTAATTTCTCTTTCCTATCGTTGTCCATTTCCGGCCCTATCCCCCACCAGGGGGCAAGGAACTAAGAGATCGTTGTCTATTTAGTTCCGAGTGCCCCAGTGAAGCGTAGAAAATGCTTCCAAAGTGCGAGTTTTGCTTTTCTTGTTATGCGCGGCCCATCAAACCACACACAAAATGGCGTCAGGTCGACAAAATCTCTCGAATAAGCGTCGCGGCGCTGATTTGTTTATTTGCAGAGAGACTGTAAACTGTGTTTATGTTAATTACCTCTTGTATTTGAACTGCAATACTTTCACAAAGACACTGAGAAACTGTGTTCATGTTACCTCTTTTATTCCATTCGAAATGGTTTTATATTAAATAGTGCATACCTAGTGCGTGCGTTATTTAATTCTCTCTATGTTTCCCTCAGTGTTTTACCGGAGCTAGTTGAAATAAGCGCCACTCTCGATTAAGCGCCGCTCTCGAATAAGCGCTGAACCTTTAACAAGTTAAATACTGAAGAGCCGCGGCACTTGATCGATCATTTACGGTACTTTAATTTATTTAGCCTGTGATAATTTTGAAACTGCCTCCAAGAGGCGCGCTGAAGGACCACGCGAAGATGTAGCAAAGCAGAATTTTAACTGTTCAGTGAAAGTTTCTTTAAAATACAACTAAACTCGGTCTTCGGGAAGTCTCTTAGTAGTACTTAGTCAATTTCAATTTCATTGTCACCCGGCGCCTCACAATAAAGACGAAGGACTTTATTGAAAGTCTGAGGATCCTAGCACTAGGATCATCCTCCTTTCATGTAAAATAAAATGATCCTAGTGAAAGGATCATCCTAGTACTGGGATCATCCGAGCGCCATGTGTTTTCAGCTTTCAGTTTACATGTGAATGATTGCATTTGGCCCCAACGCTAGGATGATCCTAGTGCTAGGATCATCCCTCATCTCAGATAGGATGATCCTAGCACTAGGATCATCCTAGCGTTGGGGCCAAATGCAATCATTCACATGTAAACTGAAAGCTGAAAACATATGCGCTCGGATGATCCTAGTACTAGGATGATCCTTTCACTAGGATCATTTAATTTTCCATATATGTACAGTAATAAAAGGCCCCTAATATTAACTTTTCCTACTTACAGGGTGGGTGCTTATTTGAGGTTGGCGCTTAATCGAATAAATATGGTATCAGTTCATAAATCCAAGCTTTCGCTGATCCACGGTTTCATCAGGGATAGGAAACATATTCCGCGTTTATACAAATGCCAAGTAAAACAAAGGTACAAATCTAAATAAGAAACGAATCAAATGGTCTAATGAGTGAGTTTCGTTGTACAAAGGGTCTCTTTGTGCAAGCCATTCATTTACTATCAGAAACGAACTTAAAGAACGAAAAGTCGCAAGGAGTTATTTTTTTAATCATTTATTTTCTCTTTAGGACTTGAAACGTGCAAGTGGCTTCTTTGATTCGTGACTTGATAAACCAAACAAAGATTGGAAACAATAATGTGCTTCTAATTTAAGATGTTTATCTAAGTATGCCATCGCCATACTTACTTAAACACAAACACACGAACAAAATTGTCCCAATATTTACTATTTTTTAGGCCGCATCCTTTTGCTGTAGAGAGATATTAAAGATTTCGGTATTCAACAAAAACATAAACAATAACAGTATTTTAATCTGACTATTTAGTACAGAGGAGTCCAAGCGTCTGACACCAAGCACGTCCGTTCGTTTTAACCGCGTGTTAGCCAAATCGCCCAGCTGCCCCAGCTATTTATTTTACATATTAAAGTGTTTGAATGCATTAACAAAATGTTTGGTTGATAATCAACAACTGAAAGGTGTTCTTATCAAACCAAAAAATATTTGATTGACCAAGAGACAATTAGGAAGAGAAATTGAGGGCGTTGGAGAAAAAGGAAATTAATAAAATAAGCTCTGAATCGATTTGAAGTAGATAGCTTCTTTATTATTTTAATAATGATTCTCTTTATCTAAAGTCAACATTAATCAACATTAATCTTAGACTGCTTTAATTATATTTGCTTGCATCATTATAGTTTTAACTAGTTTGCTGTGTTAACTATCCCAAAATTAAGTGAGTTTGACACTGTCTAATAACTGGGTATTGACGTTCCTCTGTTGTCTCACCTTGTTTATCGGCGCAACTCGATATTTTGTTGATTTTGGTTTAGCATTTTGTGATAGCTCCCCTTTGATTTTGATTGAAGAAAAATGGTTCTACGATCACGCAATCACTTTAATTATATTTGTTTTCATCATTATAGCTTTACAGTTTGCTGTGCTAAGTATGCTAGTTTGACACTGTTTGAGTTGGAATCCACGCTCCTTTGTTTTCCACCTTGTTTTCTGGCGCCACCGAATCTTTTGTTGACTTTGTTTTAGCGTTTTATGTTAGCTCAGCTTTAATTGTGATACAACAAAAAATCTTCCACGATCTCGTAATCCACAGTCAGTATTCGTGTAGTAAAGAGAGCAACATGAAATTCGCGCTGTTTTTGGTGCTTTGCCTGGCGTTCGCCTTCGTGGTCGAATCGTTTTCGGAAAAGAAAGTTTTTGAGGAGGAGCAAGGAAACGAGAAACGCCGTCCTAAAAGGGTAAGAGATTTCTCTTTGAAACAATCAACTATAAAAAGGCAATTAGCTGAAAGGATAGGGCTATATATGTCCATACCGTTTTGTGATATCTCTTCAAGCTTTTCGAGGCTTTACTTGAATTTACTACCGCGACACTCACAGTTGTGTTATAAGACTTAAAACAAGGTACAGCCGAACATTTCAATGTTAAAAACCAGCTTTTTAATAAAAAAACCTATAGAGCAGTTAATTGTCTGACTGACGATACACTTTCGATTGTTGACGACTTTACTAAAATGCCACGATTATCTAGATCAGTTTATCTTTTGGTGGCTAGAATGTTAAGAAAATGAGCTTTATTTTCGAGTGAAAGGTAATAAATATACTTTCTTTTAAGACCACCGATAAGATAATTCATAGATTTCCGGAAAACTACCGAAGATATACCACGGACGTTATATCGAATGTCTCTCAAAAGGAACCCCATTAACAATTCTCTTAAGGTCGTGCAGTACCCATGAAATCATTATATATGTATTTATTAATGAGTATGCATGAACTGCGGCGAGTAAAGACGACAATAAACGAAATATTTATGAGAATATCATTCACATAGCACATTTCAAAGTTTAGGTTTCACATTTTTACTCTCTCAGACGTCATTAACTTATAGCAGTTTTTGATTATATATTAATCTGGTGCGCTGTTCTAGCTGAAAAATTGGACACAAATTCGCATTACAGTGTATCAGCAGTTATAAATTTTTAAGAGCTTGTAACATCACAGTAAATGGTCACCTTTCAGGTGGGCTTATTTTCGTGGGGGGCTTAGACATAGAGCGACTTACTTTCAGATATAAATTTGCGTTTCAAAACTGTTTGGTATTCTGTTTGGACAGGATACTGATCATACTGTGGCTAAAATGTTTCGTGCACGTAGTAAGAATATCACGTACGCAGTGAAACTCTCTTTACACAACGACATGAAACCTAAAACAAGTCCTTTAGTCGCTCTGAGCATTCTGACATGACAAGCTCTACAACAAGGGCCTATAACCGGAAAAGTTTTCTCTTCCTTTAAGAGCTATAACTGAATACAACCTATATGCCTGTATTAGGCAGGGCTTTCTTGTGTCTGAGATTTAGTGGGGCTTTTTTTTTGGGGGGGGGGGGGGTGTTGAATGAGGGAATTTCAATGGAGTTGGAGTTTATTATCGTAATCTTACGATATTTGGCTTTTAGTAAAAGATACACATTTTGCCATATGGCAAAATATTGAAAAAAAGACCCGTTAATGTTTTTTTAGATTTTCAAAAACGTCTGAGATATCTCGAGTAACGTTTCAAAATAATGAAGCCTTAAACGGTTCTTCTTATCATTTGTGTTCCAGTGTACTTGGGATGGTGACTGTTGGTTCCGACAATGCTGTGACACGAGCAACTTTTGCCGGACTAAAAAAGCATGGGGGCAAACCTGTCATCCACGTTCTGTAAGTAATCTAAGTATTTCTCCAAACTTAAGCAACAGTAGAACCCCGGTAACTCTAACTCGGTTACGCGAACACCCAAGCTAACTAGAACTTGGTCCAATTTCCCGTGGATTTGACCCCACTTTTTAGTCATTTTTACTCGGTTGACTCGAACTCGAAATAACTCGAATTCCCGCTAACTCGAACTAATTTTCGATTCCCTTAATCAAAATTTACCCAGACAACTCGAATTCTGGTTCTTGCAACTCGCCACGGATGCCCATTGGATTATCCTATCAGCTCTTCAAGATTGTCGTGTAAATGGATTTTAATTGTGTGCGAACCATCAATGGTAATCCCAATAAAGTATATATTTTCTGAAAGCTTATTGAATAAAGATTGTAATTGTGGATTTTGTTTACATCATATAGACTATAATAAGCAATGTCAGCATTTTGTTTGCAGTTATGATGTTTATGAATTTTTAATCCTATAGAAGCCCTAGAAACGCCATTTTAAAGTTTAAGACCAGTTCATAAAAAATAATGGAGCAAGAAAAGAAAAACCTGAAAAACCATTTTTTAGACCAATATATGTAGATCAAATTCCACATAAAAGTTTTGGCTCCATGTAAATGTGTTCTCAAATAAACCGAAAGTTGTGCAACATCATAATTGCAAACAAAATGCTGACGTTGCTTTTTATGGTCTAAATGATCAAAACTAAATTCAAAATTTCAATCTTTATTTAATAAGCTTTCATAAGATATATACTTTATTGGGGTTACCATTGATTGTTTGCACATAATTTGACTTGGAACGAAAACGTCAATTTTCCTTCCGTGATACCTTAGCATGACAAATTGAGTATTCAATCGACTTTGATAACTCAAACTGTGTTTTTCGTTTCCCTCCAAAGTTCGAGTTACCGAGGTTCTTCTGTATTATTACCACCAGCCCAACATTGCAATAACCTTTATAGAATCCTTCTTTAATATTCCACAAACAGCGACCATCTGAAAATTAAAGATCTGACAATTTACTTTACTCTTCAAACCAAACGGGAATAAACAATTGCCTTACTTTGTTTATATATTTTCAATTTCAACAGCGCTGCGTTCAACGTTGTCAATGGCCTTTGGTGTGTAAAAAAACAAAGTACGGGAGTTACCGTTGCGGTGATCGTTAGTCTCCTAAGAGACAGATCGACGAGCTTGGATCTATGTGGACGACGACTACTGGACACTTTTCGCGATGAAAATAATAGTAATTAACTTGTAAAAGAACACTGGCATTTGTAGTTGTTATGTTGGCTGACATTATGTTAACCGTCTAATAAGCACTGAGTTATGTAAATTAAAAAATACATAAAAACAGTTTTTGTTTTTTGTCTTGAAAAAAGATCGTTCATAGTAGAAATGCATTTTGCGAGCATTTTTTCTCGCCACGCATCAATCTTGGAAATTTCATTGCAAAATGGTTTTTAATTGATCTTTTCTCTTGGAGTGTATACACCTGAAGGTAAATCATGATCGTTTCTGGTTTTCCAAATGTAAATTCATGTTCCTGCGCTTGTACACGTTCCCGATCTTGCCGCACGTTGCCAAACGTTAGATATTTTTCTAGCGGCGCGGACAGCAAGTAGCTTCAAGCAGGAAAAAGCTAAACTTGGAAATATCGCAGGAAACGCTTTTTTTGCATAATTTCATTTTTTTGCTGTAAAACATTTTCCTAATTTGCTTTTTCAAAACATATTGAGAACATTCGTTAGCACTGAGCGCCCGTTACGTAGCTCGAAATAAATCCCAATATTTCTCCAAATTAATGTTAACCTATCATAATTGTCGCATTTTGTCTCATTACCCAACAAAAAGATGTAACTCTTTTTTTCCAAGCCGATATGTTGTCCCTCTCCACTCATTGTTACCCAATTTAAACTAAAAAAAATAATTAATAGTCGACATTTTATATTAAATAAACTTGAATGCGGATTAAAAAAACAACCTACAGTTAGTCCCTAAGATGAACAGTAAAATGAGAGCTCAAGAACTTGCATAATTTCATCTATTCGTGACATTCGCTTATTCTTCAAGTGTTCAACTGGAAAGTGATAAAAAGCCAGTGATCTTTAAAGACTTCAACTCTCCTGAAGCCTCCCAAAGGTGATCATGATTGGAATGCCGTGATTTCCAAACAGTTGCAAAGCCTTTTAGAAGTATTTCGTTCTAGAAATTAACAATTCAAAGTGGGTTAATGTCTGTGAAGCGAGGCAAAGACTGAAGAGTCAACTAATCAAGCTTTTTAACCAAATCAATCCAAAGCCCCGCAAAAAGGCGCGCCGAGGGTCCACCGAGCTTTTACCACTTCAATTTATTTCCCTTGTACAACTCGTTTCACATCAGAAGACGTTTTGAAAAGCATACCTAAACGAGCACCATTTGATGAATTGAATTAGAAAAACACGCAATAAACCTGTTTCTACAATCTCCTGATACTCTGAGCGCGAACTATTTAACAATGAGAAGAACAGAAAAGGCCGACTAAAACTAATGTTACAGTTAAAACTAAAATCCAAGCTTTCACCGATGACTTTGACTTTTGGCAATCAGGGGACCCTATTTTAATAAATGTAAAGGATTAGATTCTTTGTGGCGTCAAACTTTTTAATAAGCGCCGCCCTCGAATAAGCGCCGCACTGGAGGCGTGAAAAATTTAATAAGCGCCGCGGCGCTTATTCGAGTAATTACGGTAGTCCCTTTCTTCACCTAGCTAGGTCGGCGATAAGGACATACGTGATGTAAGTCATGACGCATCACGAGAGGTGTCCTTATGGCCATGGAGCTCGAGAGGTTCGACTTTAATAAAAAAAAGTCCGAGATAACAAAAACAGCCAAGTTCTCACCTGCTTTTTTTTGTAAAAATCTGGACGAAAAACATTTGTATCTTTTAACTTTCCCCAAAAAAGAATTGATTCGAAATTCATTTCAAATCAATGAGGAAAACGTGTTAGCTTCACTGTCATGTTGTTCTTGCCGCGAGTAAGCCACGCCTTCTTCGAACACGATAATTACTGATGACACAAACGTAAAGTCATGTTCATTTCAAAATCAGCTCGCATTATGCTTATTAACAGATGAGCTCTTTTGTTCAACATTCAGACCACTGTGTCAGAGATCTAAAGAGGATTCGGAGGCACCACTTCCACCCCCTCCCCCCGCCTTCCTACAACAACACCAAAAAAAAAAAACTCCCAGCTATTATAAATGCAGATTTACCGCTAGAAGCCGAGTATTTTTTAAACCGCGTCAGTCAATAATAAACCGGTATTTCTATGCATAAATGCTTCTGAAACAAACTTCCGTGTCTCTCGTGCTTAGAAATGGACTTTAATAACTCTGATCATTCATTGATTTTTATCTGATCGCCAAATGAATAAACACATTTAAAAGCCCACATTTTGTACCAAACTGTACAACCCCAGGGCTTATACAAGCAGATTTTTGCACTTTCTTTCACGGTTGGGGAGCGTGATGGCCTAACAATGGTCACTGCGCTGGACTCTGGACCAAACAGTCCTGGATAGAGCTTTTGGGGGACAATGCGTTAAGTTCTTTGGAAAGCCTCTCAACTCCCAGAGTCCCTTTCCTTACCCAGGTTAAAAAATGATTGCCAGTCAATCTTTAGCTTTTCGGGAAGGGAGGTAACCCTGCGATGGAATAGCATCCCATCCGGGTGGAGTAAAAAATACTCGTTGTCGCTTCACGTTGCGGAAACCGGTATGAGCTCCGGCCGGATGGGCCACTAGGCTCGTAACCTGCCTATTGAGAGACCTGGAGGAGAACTACATAAATGGACCGGGCGGCCATAAATTTTTTTATCGTGAATTGAGGCGCGGCGCTCCCACATTAAGGGGTGACATGGCATAACGAAGAGTAATTGATAATCCATTCCCCGAACGGTTCCAAATTCAGGCCACTGTGTAAAAGAACAAAAGAGGATACCAAGGCACCACTTCCACACCCCCCTCCCCTCCCCCCCGAGCCCCTCAAAAAAAAAAAAAACAACACCAAAAAACACCCCAAACTCCCAGCTATTATAAATGCAGATTTACCTCTCAAAAATAAACCGGTATTTCTATGCATAAATGCTTCTGAAACAAACTTCCGTGTCTCTCGTGCTTAGAAATGGACTTTAATAACTCTGATCATTCATTGATTTTATCTGATCGCCAAATGAATAAACTTAATTAACGGAGCTCGAGCGCAATCGATAAATACACGTCAAGCTCAAACGATGTTCATTTCACAGCAGTTAGAATTGTAATGTAATGTTTAATAGACACTCATTTACTCGAGACACTCATAGACACTCATTTACTCGAGCTTCTGTATCTCTTCGACTTTCATTGCTGATAACGAGCATTCTGCCTGGAGACACAAAACTTCGTTTGGCCAAAAGGTAGGCGAAAAGATTTAGAGGAATCTTTAAGCGTGAAACAGTTAAAGATAGGCACTTTAAGAATTCCTAAATTTGCATATTTGTGAAAACAGCCAGATAACACAAACAGTTGAAGTTATGTCTGACAGGTATTTTCACTAGTATAAAACCGTTCTATGGCATTCTTGCTTTCCTAGTAATTTTTAAAGAAAAAGTAAGAATGACCCTGTTACGGAATGGGCAATTTCTTAAACAGTGATTTGGGAAATGCGAGCAACAGAAGTTCTTGTGAAACGAATACTTGAATAACAACAGCGTATAATCTCGACAACAAATAAAATAAAGTTGCCGACATAAAAATTTGGAGAAACGATCGTACGCTCAAAATTCGCCATATCTTTGGCAAAGATCACGTATCTGTTTAAGATAAGCAAAGAATACCTGAAAACTGCTTATTATAAACGACTGTAACCCTTTCATGTTTCTCCCGATTATTTGCTGTTAAATGAGCAATCTATAAATACACGTCAAGCTCAAACGATGTTCATTTCACAGCAGTTAGAATTTTACTCGAGCTTCTGTATCTCTTCGACTTTCATTGCTGATAACGAGCATTCTGCTTGGAGACACAAAACTTCGTTTGTCCTAAAGGTAGGCGAAAAGATTTAGAGGAATCTTTAAGCGTGAAATAGTTAAAGATAGGCACTTTAAATGTCTTTAAGAACTCCTAAATTTGCATATTTGTGAAAACAGCCAGATAACACAAACAGTTGAATTTTTGTCTGACAGGTATTTTTACTAGTATAAAACCGTTCTATGACATTCATGCTTTCCTAGTAATTTTTAAAGAAAAAGTAAGAATGACCCTGTTACGGAATGGGCAATTTCTTAAACAGTGATTTGGGAAATGCGAGCAACAGAAGTTCTTGTGAAACGAATATTGAATAACAACAGCGTATAATCTTGACAACAAATAAAATAAAGTTGCCGACATAAAAATTTGGAGAAACGATCGTACGCTCAAAAATCGCCATATCTTTGGCAAAGATTATGTATTTGTTTAAGATATGCAAAGAATACCTGAAAACTGCTTATTATAAACGACTGTAACCCTTTCATGTTTCTCCCGATTATTTGCTGTTAAATGAGCTGATCCGCTGAATTGGCGCTGAAATGGCCAATTTACTAGAGGTTCCATAATTTTTTATTCTTAACGGTTACATTTCCCCAATTTTTTTATTAATGGAATCAATTCACCAATGAACAGGCTTTGTTCATGGTAAATGGCTTGTTCTAAATCGAGATAACAATGGAGTTATAAGCCTTTCATTTTGTAGTAAATTTGAGACTGTTCAAAACATCGTTAACATACCTTCGAACTTCTTAGCCGTTGATCATCCAAACTCAACATTTGCCAAATCTATTTTGATATATAGAAAGAAGAAAGATAGTTCTTTATAACTATGCCAAGTATGATCGAGAAACTGTGACGGCAGGTTCAGTGTCGAACTAACAAGAACACCTTCGATCCGCCATGTTGGCGGGCCGTCACAGACGCTTCAAATCGGCCTTCTCGATATTTTCCAAAATAAAAAGAATTGAAACTTTTTAATATCCATTTGGTAGTTAGGACCCTAAGACAAGACTGCATGCCAAATTTCAGCGAAATCGGTGAGGTACGGTGTCCGCGAACTTTTAAAAAAGCTCGAAAATTATGGAGTATTACACTTAATATTTGATTTTCAGTGTAAGACCGATGCTGACTGTGGTCAAAGAGAATGCTGTTTCAAGGTCGGCGGGCCTTTGGCGCTCTGTATTTCTAAAAGAGGACTGTTTCGGCGTTGCGATCCAAAGTCTGTAAGTAATTTCCGAAAGATATCAACAGCTTTAATTAAGGGTCTGGGGCCCCTTTAGTAGTTTTAGAGGGTAAATGACCATCCGAAGGATCCGGCAGTTTTAGAGCGGTTTTCATTTGAGTGTAGAAAGTAATTCGCGTTTGCTTTGGTTGTGCATTACCACGCTTAGTAATTGGTTTAAAAATCTCGCGCCACTTTCTTAGCCAATCAGAACTAAAACCAAATCCAATCGTGACTCGCTCGCGTACGTTTTCCCGCGCTTCGTGCTTGCGGCATGTATTTGCTTCGAGTTTTGATTGGCTCACCGGATTGTCTCTATTCTTTGTGATTGGCCAGAGAAATTATCTTGGTTTTGGTTTTACGGCACTCAATTGAAAACTGCTCTAATATCTCTTGTATTTCCTGCAAGAAGCAAGCACTCGACGTGTGTTTAATTTTGGTAGCCTCAGGCTGGTGATCACTGTCACCACTTTGGCATGCAGAACTTACGTTAGTAATGCGCCATCCCTGGGGGAGCAGGGATGGCGAAGTAGTGAGAGCGCTCGCCTCCCACCAATGTGACCTGGGTTCGATTCCGGCCCGGTGAGTTTGTTGTTGGTTCTCGTCCTCGCTCCGAGGGTTTTTCTCCGGGTTCTCCGGTTTTCCTCCCTCCACAAAAACCAACACTTCCAATTTCCAATTCGATCAGGAATACACGGTCCCACAAGCTTATAGCTTTAATCTTCACCGGTCTAAATAAAGATAAATTACTTTTAATTATTTTTATTTAAATAAAGGAATCAATCAAAGGCCAAACTAGATCGCTTGTATCATGAAACAAAACAGAAGTGCTTTCACCCACCATTGTCCTTATCATGTTTATGTTTATTTTCAAACAGGATTGTCAAAAGCGTTGTCAAGATCACCTCGAGTGTCGCTCCGAAAGGTGCCTTCCTCGCACCGGCTAATCTGATGAAAAATGGTTGATCCTGTAAACGGGCTGAAAGATATGTAGCTGTTAAATGTTATATAGCATTCTGCTAACCGTTAAATATGCAGTTGTAAACGATAATAAATACATAAAACTTGCAACTTTGAGTCAATTACTTACTATATTTTAATGGCAAGTAGGTAGTCTGCATTCGTGACTAGTGGCCTATCAGGAATGAGCCTATCACATTTACTGCAGCATGTAGCAACTAAAAAAGCAACCATCCCAGCATTTGTACGCCTGGGTGGAGAGAGGGACTAGGAGAGTAAAGTGTCTTGCCCAAGTTAAGAACACAACGCAGTTTTCCGGTCAGAACTCAAAACCAGATCGCTCAATCAGAAGTCCAGCGCACTAACCCTTAAGCCACAGCACGCCACTCCCCCCAAACTTGGTACAAAAGTTTAAGGTACAAAATTTTTATGTAATGTTGTTCTCGCTTTCATGGAATAACAAGTTTCAAAGTGTTTTAGTCGTTGTTGCATTAGGACACTGGGAGCGTATATATAGATTAGTCCTTCAAATTAAAAACACCCAAAAGTCCGTTTAAGTAGATTTTGGTTTTCTGAGATTTTCCGTACTTGTTACGGCCAGTTGCACACTTTCCCGATCTTGCCTACGTTGACGCGTGTTCCCCCAATTGCCGTCTCATGTTTTCCCCCGCCTGCTATACCTTAGAATATATAATTTGCGTGCTTTTCAGGTTCATATTTTTTCGGTCATATTGAGAAAGTTCTTTCTCGAGAGAAGCAAGAAAACTTCATGTAAAATACTCCTTTGCATAAAGCCATTGTTTGCCCTAAATTGCGGCTCCTTCTTCGTGTAGAAGCACAGAACACGTCACAATAGAATACTGCATCGCAAACCTTTTGTTTTTATTATATTCCTCGTTCTTTTGTCCTTTTGTTCTCTATTGTTATAGGTGAATTGTGTCTTCTACACGAAGTAAGAGCCTAAATTGTTTTCCGAAAATGTAAGGAAACCTTTAGTAGTGTCTTTTCGTTTGAAATAAGACCAGTATCACTCGGTATTTTATGAATTTGTTTAAAATTCAGCTCCATTTTTTTGGCGGACTTTTCACATGGCGGTGGGGGACCCCGGGTAGGTGAGGTACCCCACTTACCCGTGGTGAAAAAAACTTGTCGTCACAAGCAACCCCGGGGTGGTGGGGTGAGGTTTAAAATGCTATAGGGTGATCACAAAGTACGCACATAAACAAAGATTGCGGACAAAAGACGCCTAAAAAATAATCTATCTACGCCTAAGTAAAAGTTCCACTCGTTCCGGAAACCACGACCTGACTTTTGGGTTTTGTCGTTTGTCTTCTTGGCAGATTTGGTCGGACGATTCAAGCTCTGATCTGACGACGAAGATACTTTTCGCTTCGTAGCTGTTAATTCGGTTTAGACGTCGCTTTGATGTCTTGTCGCGGGCACTGTCAACTTCAGGGTTTTTGAGTTGTTTGAGTTTATGTCGTCAGAAGAACTCGCCACGCTGGTAGTGGTTGGCGGCCATTTTATTTGGCGGGCTTTGCGCAATTTCGATTTAATTACCCAAGCTAGGCGCGTTATCTCACTCTCAAGCTTTCACATGGAGAAAACTCACCCTAGCTAGGCGGGTTACCGGGCCCGGCTAACCGGGTAACCCGCCAAGGTGGGGTACCCCACCTCGCATGCCGAACGCTATCAAGAAAAAAGAGAGATTGTATAAAAAGATTGGTAACCTCACCGAGGTGAGGTACTTCACCTACCCGGGGTCCCCCACCGCCATGTGAACAGGCCCTAAGTTTAATTTCCCCTCCACCTCCACTTAGCGAACTTGAAATTCAGCAGTAACAACAACAACAACAACTTTATTTGCACCTAGGCCTTTCTCGATTATGCTAGCATTTTTTTCGGCATTTTTTGGGAAAACGAGCATTTTTTTTCGTTTTTTTCTTAAAAAAGAATTGCTAGCATTTTCTGTCATTATTCATGACTGTGATCCAGATTTCAGCACTCAGAACTCAAAATCATAAATAATCCTAAAGTTTCACAATTTTGATTACTTAATTTGATTGTTTTCTGTCTGTTTCGAGTCGACTGTTTGTGCGTTGTGTTACTTGTTTGTGTACACCAACGGAAAAAAAAGGTACGGGTGGTCAGCGGGTAACTCTTTCTCTTGCTCAGCCAAGATAAGCGAAGATGGCGTCGGTCACGAACTTGCAGGATAGACTAGTTCCATCATCTATAGCAAGACATCGACAGGCGCGTAGGAGGGGGGTTCGAGGGGTTCGAACGAATCCCCTTTGGAGATCAATAATGGAGGACCGAAAACACAAACTGTTGATTTTCAGCTTTTAGCAAATAGTGGGGGAATGGAAAACAAACTTTGAGAGTTGCAGCTTTTAAATTACCCTGCACGAAAACGCTAAAAGTATCGGGAAAGTATTAAATTGTAAGGAGAATGGATCTTAGTGCCCTAGTATTATATGTAGTCAAAATAATCCCATTGCTGAAAAAGTATTTCCTTAACAGGCGTCCGGGATTTGATAAATGGAGTATCAATAAACAAAATGCGGGGATTACAATTTCGGGGGACCCAGGTGATACGTGCATTCGTAGTTAGTACTAACTATGGTGTATTTAGTGAATATTGACGATTTGACGCCGCTTTTAGTACATTGAAGGTGGAGCCGGGGTAGGGGCTTAACCTTTGCAGCACACATCAAGCTTTTGTAAAACGTTTAGTGTACTAAGCCGGTATGTATGTATGAATGTATCAAGTTAACAAAACGCCGGAATTATTGTTGTTATGACTAAAAATACCTGTTATTTTACACTCCATCGAGTTTGAAATATTGACGTACACAATGCTGAAAATAGCATTTCCGGGCCTCTAGATTCAAAATATTCTGGGGGGACATGCCCCCAGATCCCCCTAGAGGCTCGCGCCTTCGGCGCTCGTATTAAATAACCCCCCTTAATAAATATTCCTGTCAATACGAACACCCTTACAAACACTTCAGCTACGCGCCTGATCGATCACTACAGTCCACTACAGTATCACTTGTTGTTGATATGAACATATAATGTAAGAGTTTGTACGTTTTGTCTGAAATAAAACAAAGCATTCTTTGGAATTCAAGTGGCATTTTTTAAAGAAATCAGTTATTTTAGCATTTTTTTGGCTTTATTGGAGAATTTCTAGTAGCATTAAATGCCAGTTTTACTAGCATAATCGAGAAAGGCCTATTTGCACCCTATACATTCAATTAAATAAACAATACAATAAAAATAAAATAAAGTAAAGTGCATGGCTGCCCAGAATAACCACGATTGGCTAACAAGATTAGGCAGCCATACTAATTTTTTTATACCGTGCAAAATATTAAAGGAAAAGTTTGTAGCCTATTCACAAAATTGAAAAACGAATAATATAAAGTAAAACAAGAAATAGTTTTAGCAGCAAGCATTTGTCACACGGGTTGAAATTAACCTACTAAAAATAACTTTCATTGATATTCCCGCTTGTATCAAAGCCGACTGAAACCAACATTCTCTGAGAAACGCTTTTCGCTTTGGCCTATTTTCATTCGTGTTGCATTTTCTCTTGGCGTACACTTTAATAATACAATGATAATAATTTCTAGCTGTTAAATGTGTTAAATATGTTAAATTATTAAGGGTTTCTTTCGTAGTTCATTCCCTATTTATGATAACCGAATCACGGAAACCGCTTTTCGAAGCTAAAGACAACTCACACCGGAGCCGCTCATGATTTATCCTTCTTAATTCTTATTTTTGGGACGATATTTGATAAATTTAGGATTGTCCATGCCTTATTCCGAGCAGAAAGCTAGTTTCGAAAATATTAGCTCCCTCGGACAACTGTTTTATGTGGGAAAGATAGGAAACACAATAGTAAGAAATTGCGTGACGCGCGTTACGACCGTTAAAAATAGGCTTTGTTGATAAAACTCCTAAAATTCGATAAGCTTAGTGCCCAAATTTTTTTTCTTGTTTCTAGTACACCAACCCTAGTAGTAATCGTGGATAGTGTCCAGAGCTCCAGATCGCGTTATACTTTTGAGAAAAACCTCTTTAACCAACAGCATATTTGCGTGATTTTTGCGATGGCTCTTTATTGGGTGTTTTAAAAAAAAATCATAATTTTCAAATTTTTCAAATGTTTAACCATGAACTAATAGACAAGACATAAAATAAAATAATATACAAGTTTTATTTTATTTGAGTTAAAGCGTATTTTTTTAGCGCGTTGAGCGCGACGCCTAAATTTGACTCGAAACAGGATGATTTTTCGGCTTTTGACCGTTCTCAGCAATCATCGCCAAAAATATAGACAAATAACACTACAAGCCAAAATATTGCTATTTTTGTTTATCATATGGATCAATTGTCTTGCACAGAAAATTTGAAGGAATTCTGTTTTGGGCCGAAAATCGAGTGGTCGGTTCTTACACGGACGCCCACTTAATTGGTGTTAAAAAATTGCTATAAGGCAAATGAAAATAAAAACTCTCTTCTGTCCTAAAACGAAAACAAAATTAAACGCGTTTGTCAAATAATTTTTAAAACAAAAGCAAAGTAAAAAGTAAAACGCGTGTCAATTAAAATCCGCCATGGCCTATTGCTGCAGGGCCGTAGGCAGGGGGGGGTGCATTGGTTGCACCGCCCCATGCGCCACAAAGGTTCACCTCATAGGGGAGTGAAGGTTAAAATAACTCTCCGAATGCAGGAAATGTGGACTTCAATAATTTACTTTATCAAAATTTCTAAGGGGAGAATACCCCCGCACCAACATCAAAAATCCTGTTTACGGCCGTACGCCATAGCTCACAAGGCTCTGCGATTTTATATATATAAAGGAGCGAAAACTGTGATTTAGTCTGAAGATGGAACAAAATGGCTTCCAGTGTTTGAAATGCTATGCTGTCAGACGATCAGACGTAAAACTATAAGAGAAGACATGGAGGCATACATCAGTCAAGGACTGCGACGAGAGTGCTACCTCTTTCTCGAACGAGTTTTTTCATGGTAGGCGTGGAGGCTTCTTACTCTTGATAGAAGACTTCGAGAGTTTGACATATATGTCTGTGGAACAAGAACGTTTAGTCGGGGAAAAAGGTGAACTTGACGTTCCTGGATGTGTTTTAGGGCATAAAACAATCTTAGCTTAGAGATTTAGTGCACGATGTTTTCTTCATTTTGCAAGCAAATTTTCTCGACACGTATGAATCATGGAGTTATGCGAACATGTTGTTTCCGTCATGGTCGCCTGTTTTGTTTTGGTTTCTAATAATACTGCTCCCGTAAATACTCGCGTCTGATTGGTTGACGTCAAAACAATTTATCCCAAATTGGGGTGACCCTATTCGGTGGAATGGCGAACGGAAGAACGGTGGAACGGCACGGCGGAATATTAATGGCGGAATGGCGGAATATTCTAAACGCGGAATGACGGAATATCCTAAATCGCGGAATGACGGAATCTTCTAAAAGGCGGAATTGTGAAACATTAAAAAAGAGGCAACAACAGCGACAAAAACAAACAAAAGTAAAATTATAACTGCTAACTTTCTCAGACGGCGATTTTAGGCTAAGAATGTCGCTAAGGATGATTCAGGTACTTTTTATTAACATTTGGATATTTGTTGCCGTGACAGGAACGAAGGGCTCTTTATATATCTTCTTAATCCTTCGAGGACGTCGATCTCGAGCCGGGTTTTTGAGGTAGGATACTTGAGTGATCGAGGGAGGATTTCGTTTTCCCCAAAAGGCCCAAAATGCACGTTTCAAGTTTCAAACTGGCAGTTTTTGTTGGATCTGGAGAGAAAATTAGGCAAACCTAAGTTGTGGCGGCTTTTCATCAGGAGCGTCAAGAAACTTCAAATCGCTTTTGGCATGTGGGCGAAGACATTTGATTCGTTTTGACCTGGACTGAGCATTACGCTGAATCTACGTGATGGCATTTTCCCCAAAAGGCCCAAAATGTACGTTTCAAGTATTAAACTGGCGTCGTTTGGTGGATCTGGTGAGAGAATAAGGCTCATTCTACGTGGTAGGGTCATTTCATCGTGAGGGTCAAAAATTTCAGTTCGCGTTCGGTATGTCGAGGAAGACTTTTAATTCGTTAGGACCTGAAGTGAGCATTAGGCTGAATCTATGTGATATAGCATTTTCCTCAAAAGGCCGAAAATGTAAGTGTCAAGTTTCAAAGTGGCCGTTTTTGGTGGATCTGGAGAGAAAATTAGGCTTTATCTACGTGGCGGGGGCATTTCATAAAGATGGTCACAAATCTTCTTTCATGTTCGGGATGTGGGCGAAGACATTTGATTCGTTTAGACCAGCTGGAGTGAGCATTAGGCTGAATCTACGTGATGTCGTTTACCCCCAAAGGCCTAAAACGTACGTTGTAGGTATCTGGAGAGAAATTAAGGCTTAATCTATGTGGCGGCGTCACTTCATCACGAGGATCCAAAATTTAAAAATCGTGTTTGGTATGTGACATTTGATTCGTTTGGACCTGGAGTGCGCATTAGGCGGAATTTAGGTGATGGCATTTTCCCCAAAACACATCCTCAGACAACAACCTGACAATGACTGTGTTACAGCCCTGACATGGACCCCAGAGGGAAAGAGAAAGAGAGGCAGGCCAAAAACAACCTGGCGGCGCACAGTAGAAAAGGAGAGGTCCAATGCAGGGTGGCAGTCCTGGAGAGAGGTGCGCACTGCAGCGCAAGACAGGAATCGATGGAGAGCACATGTGGAGGCCCTATGCGCCAACTTGGCGCCAGGGGACAGCTATAGCTAGCTAGCTATTTTCTCCAAAGGTCCAAAAAGATCAAGTTTCAAACTGGCCTTTTTTGGTGAATCTGGAGAGAAAATAATGCTTAATCTACATAGTAGCGGCATTTCATCAATATGGTGAAAATTCTTCAGTTCGCGTTCGGCATGTGGGCGAATCTACGTTCCCCTAAAAGCCCTAAAATTTTCGTTTCAAGTTTCATACTGGCCGTTTTTGGTGGATCTGGAGAGAAAACAAGGCTTAGTCTACGTGGTCGCGGCATTCAGTTTTATCTCGAGGGTAAAAAATCTTCAGTTCTGAATCTACGTGATGGCATTTTCCCCAAAAGGCCTAAGATGTACGTTTCAAGATTCAAACGGGCCGTTTTTGGTGGAACTGGAGAAAAAAATAAGTCTTATTCTCCGCGGTGGCGGCATTTTTTCACGATCAGGTCAAAAATCTTCAGTGCGCGTTCGGCATGTTGACGAGGACATTTCGGATTCCTTTCGACCTGGAGTGACCATAAGACTGAATCTACGTGATATCTTTTTCACCAAATGGCCTAAAATGTACGTTTCAAGTTTCAAATTGGCCGTTTTTCGTAGATCTGGAGGGAAAATAAGGCTTAATCTAAAGCTGGCGGTATTTCATCAATATGGTCAGAACACTGGCGAAGACATTTCATTCGTTTGGACCTAAAGAGAGCATTAGGCTGAATCTATGTTATTCCATTTTCCCCAAAAAGGCTTAAAATGTACGTTTCAAGTTTTAAACTGGTGGTTTTTGATCTGGAGAGAAAATAAGGCTTAATCTACATGGTGGCGGCATGTCATCACGAGGGTAAAAATTCTTCAGTTCGCGTTCAATACAAAAGATAGGTCACCTTGCTCAGAAAAGAGATATGATGGGCTTATCTTGCCCCCTTTATGCCTGTACTGGTACTAATCACGTCCGTTATTTCGTCGATTTACGTTAGATTTTGCAGTAGCTGGACGCAAAGTTTATTAAAGAAACTTTTATTTTTCGGATTTTAGCCAAATTAAGCATGAGAAATGGCCATCAAATTCGGTGAAATATAAAAATAACCGCTTAAAACAGTGATGGAACATTTCAATAACACATTGGGCTGTTGGGCTGAACAGTTTTCAAAGTTAATCTTGTTTGCTTGTAATTTAAAATTATAACGCCCAGGAGACACATTTGGTTACAATGAAGCTATGGTTTTGTCAGTTATATCCTTAGGGGTAATTTCTTTGCAAACATACAGTTTCATAGCGAGTATTTTGCAAAAGTTAACTTAGCTCAGCCCTGACACAGTCCCTTAAAAGTGATATTTAAATTGAAAGAAACCTTGATAGGCATTCCTTCTCAGTCGTTGTTTTCAAGGTAATAATTTGCATCCTTGATTAACGGTTTTGTGTACACTTTTAGTCATTTGTCAGTTCCAAATATTATTTTTAACTTTTTAACTTAAAAAAGGATTATTTGTAGACAGAAACTATGTAATAAAATATACACGTTACCGTGCTCGTTTACAAGAAAATGACGATTTCTCTCTCTCCCTCTCTCTCTCCCCCTCTCTCTAGAAGAAAAGTAAGGCACTTTTGTAACGCCATTCTCTATTTATGATAGCTCGAACAATTCTGCACGCAGCGAAGCCATTCAAAGGCTGAAATAACCTTTAACATGTAATTTTAATGCATACAAGTGGTCAGCATATACCACTTCAACATCACTGAATAAGATACTAATATATAGCTTAGAGGTTACAAATGTGCCCTTTTTCGTGGTAAGCATCCTGTTAAAAGCTTTTAATCTAATTTCTTGGCCGAAATGTAGCTATTGGCTTACCATTTATGTCCCACACCATTCTCTCGATTACCACATTAATTTAAATGTGAGTTATGACGCCCAGAAAAATTCTGCCGTGTAACCGTTTGACTCTTCATGCCAATGAACAGAATCACGGTTCGGAAAAAGCTCATTTCGTGTTTAGTGACTTTGAAAACTTTATTTCATAAAAGCTATTCAACCAAATTTGCTCAAACTTTAGCACAATATTAAGTTATGCTTAGGCAATATACCAGAGAAAAATCAAAGGAAACGGCGCAGTCCTTTATTTTTTATAAAGATTTGAAGTTACCTATGTCTTAAAAGCGGCAACGTTACGAAAGCTCCCTATTTGCTAGATGTTCCGAATGTCATTATCGGCATATTTTTTTGAGAGATAGGACACAATATTATAATCAAATTAAACACCATCACGAGAGCAACAAGTGACCCAAATTTCATATTTTTCCCTTTCAAGGAAAGGGAGTTAGGGCCACGAAATGGGTTTTTGAACACCCGCGTAATTGAGCGGTAATGTGGTTAAGTCTCTATGGACGCAAAAAATGACAGTTTGAGTTACTTCATGGGCAAATATCAGTGATGCAAATACATCTTGACATAATTTATAACATAAGCAACTTGCTCCTTGCAACACGCATGACACAGCGTAGATATATTTTAAAAACTACGCACCTAACAATTGCGCATACCGAGGCCCTGAAAAGCACTCTGTAGAATATAAGAGGACTAACAAACCAACTACACAATAATTATTCCAGAAGAGCTTGTGTTGGGAAATAGAAACACAGAACTGTAAAGAAGAAAGGTTATTTCAAACACTGAAAGTCATACCGCTGATAAAGTTGAAAAACCCGGCGCAAAACAAGGAAAAAGAAAACAATTAAGTTGGCTGATCTACCGCACAAAGCCTTGGGATGTCCTAGCTACCAAGATCTAATATTCGGTGCTACATGTATTGTATCCATATACATAATGACGATTTATTATAAGTTTCCTTCATTTAGCATGACATTTCCTGCTGAGTGAGGCAGAGATCTGCACTTGGTAAAAAAATATACATACATAGCTATAGCTGTTTTAAAGAGGGCGTTATCTCTGATACCCACACCCTACCTAGACCCTAAAGTTTTAGGTGCGTGGCTAACGTAAGGCATTGCAGGTACTCATCATTGAAAAGATACAAAAATTATGAAATAAATACGTTATCTTTTTAGTAGAATAGTATGTATATATTAAGTATTAAGCCTAAAAAAGGAAAACTGATTTTTAAACCCTTGGTAGTATTTTGCAAATCTTGACCCGTTACAGTGGTACATGGCAGTGTCTTTGTTTGATGCTTCATTGAGTATTTTGTAGCATTCTGAGTTTATCTTGAACAGGCATAGATAGTATGCCTATAATATATCGTAAAAAAATCTTGTGGTTATTCATCGTGGTAGAGTACAATAATTAAGTATTTTTCGTTTGTCTCACGACGTAGTCACGTGTGCATGGAGAACGCGACGTTTCGACTGCACACTGCTAGTCTTCATCAGGCGATAAGGTCGACTGGTTGTGCGTGAACTTATACACGCTGCCGCGCTGTGATTGGTTGGTTTTCTACAGCTGTGATTGGTGCATTTCAATCCTCGCTGTTTCTGTGTGCTGTTGTTCCCTCAGCGGTCCGCTGTCGTACAGTTCTCCTGTTGTTGTGTTTCTTGATCGTGGGCATCCATGCCTCAGGAATTTCAATTCCATTATCCCTGTTGATATTATTAGGGTGAAGTCTTATGTGAATTGCCTCTTTGACCCTGCGTTTGTACCAGTGTGGGTCACGATCAATAAACTTTACCTCATTCCAAAGCGGGTAGTGTCCGGTGTTGTTGGTGTGTTCTGCAACGGCGGAGGTCTGGGTACGGGCAAGTCGGATGTCCCGGTCGTGCTCTTTGATCCTGTCTTGCATAGGTCTTCCCGTCTCGCCGATGTAAACAACGCCATCTTGTTTAGTGGAATCAACAGCGTCTTTCGGCCGTACTAGGTGTGATCGTAGTGTGGTTTCCGACTTGAAAACAGCACGCACGCCTTGTTGTTGAAGGCAGCGGCGAAGTTGTTCGGAAAGACCTTTGAAGTAGGGCAAAACTGCAGTGGATTTTAACTTGGTCGCGGGTTCACTAGTCCCATTGTAGGGCTCAAAACATTGCAAAACTTTGTTGCAAACTATGTGAAAAAGATCATGCGAAAAGGCTATAAGTTCTGTTCGCTGATAAACCCTTATTGTAGTTTTCACGTCTTTTTTTACTCGGTGAAAAACGTAATCAAATTCGGAGCAGTGACCTTTGCTGAGATTTTTTGCCCTTATGAGCAAGCATTCTAAACTTGCTGTGAAGTTTTAGAAATTAATGACGGGAAGAAATTAAGGTGAGGGGCTGCATTTAGTTGCCTTTTTGTCATAAGGTCAAGTTAACCTTTTCGTTACTTAACGCGTTTATATTTTTCTGTCGTTCAGATGTTTTCAGTTTACCAGCTAAATATTGTTCAGCTGGAGCCGTTTTTAGTAACGGGGAAAGGCTCTAAAGAGTTCAAATAGGCAGAAGGCTATGGTAATTACGCGGGTCCACCCCGGGGGGGATACTCCATATAACGGCCTATACGGGGAGGCTCCGCCCGAAAGGGGTACCTTTTTCAGGCTTCAGGTATATAAAAAGGTAGGGATTTCACAAGTTTAGGTATATGAAAGGGTATGAAAATCCGTCATTTAGGTTTTTTAAAAGGCCTGTAATTAAAATATTTCGAACAGACCCACTTTATGGCTGTATTATTTTAATTTATTAAGCGCTTCATAAAAATGACAAGAAAACGTCCTGTTCTAGGGCTATGTCACGTCTTTTGGGTATATGAAAGGGGTACCTTTTTCAGTAAAAGGTATACGAAAGGGGTGCAATTTCTGTCAAAATGGTATATAAAAGGGTAAGGGGTAAGAGCTTGGGGCGGAGCCTCCCCGTATAAAACTTTTTTGGGTTCCCCCCGGGGGGGTCCACCGTCGTTACCAGACTCTTGGTTTCAACTCTTACCATCAAAATTTAATCAGTTAAAATTTCAGATGAAAGATAGCATAAAAGGGATGTGTGCCAAATTTTGGCAGCGGTTTTATAAGTGGGTGAAACAACTGTTTGTAGTTGTTAGCGTTATTACAAGAGCTTAGCTCAAAATTGCGTTAGTACGTTTAAATTTTGTTAACGTTTCAGTTTAATTTGTTACCATTCCATGGACAACAGGCACTTGAACTTTTCTTTCGAAATAGCAGGTAACTGAAAGTGCTTGGTATTATTCAATGAAAAACTCAATTATCAAAGTGCAAACCACTGTTATTGTTTACTACGTTTATACTATATCTCTTTTTTGATCAAGTAAGATGTAAATTATTAATAAAGTTTTGTACGTTTCGGTTGTGTTAACGAAATAAAATTGCGTCTTTTTCTTCGTGGGAATCATCCCTCCCAAACGATGGAATCCGAAAAAGTATACAAAGAATAGTTAGTGAAAAACAGAAGTCAAACGTGTTTGTTTCTGCTATAATACTACCTATAAACCCCTGTTAGTAGTTACAATTGTGAAGTCAGTTATCTTTCATCGTAGATAAGGTTTTTTGTAGTCGTTACCAAAGTGCCCTAATTCACGTTACAAAAGTTCCCCATCGTTACAAAAGTTCCCGATGATCGTTACAAAAGTTCCCTACACACGTTACAAAAGTTCCCTAAGCACGTTACAAAAGTTCCCTACGTTACAAAAGTTCCCTTTTTTCGTTACAAAAGTTCCCTTTTTACGTTACAAAAGTTCCCTTTCTTCTGGCTCTCTCCCCTCTCTCTCTCTCTCTCTCTCCCTCTCGAGCGAAGCCGTATAGAAAATTCCTCAAATGTGCGCGCCCTAATTACATGTATAATTACATGCTAGTAACGCGCAGGATCGACGGATGCGCAATGCAATTTTAGGAATCACATTAATGCTAGGGGTAACCCTGCGATGGACTACAATCTTATCTATGGGGAGCTGAAACATTTCTAGTCGCGCGATGCTATGAAAACCAGGATAAGCTCCAGCCTGTTGGGGCACTGGGCTCGAACGCAGACTTTAAAACCTATACTTGCAAAATGTGCATCTCTTTATATTCAGTCACTTTTCTTAACAAAAACTTCTTTCACCATACAGTAATTGACTCGAAGTTTGCAGCATTTATGTATTTATTATCGTTTACAACTGCTTAATTAACAGCTTACAGATTATCATCTAATATAACAACTACAAATCTCTTGTCCGGATCAACAGAGGATCAACCATTTTTCGTTGCGGGTGATTGTTTAGCCGGAGTTGTTGGAGGGAGAACGCATTTGTAAACTCGGCGGCTCATGAAACGACACTCAAGGCCATCTTTGCAACGACGCCGACAACGCTGTTTCAAAAAGAAACATAAACATGATAAGGACAATATTAATGGTGTGTGATATTCTTTTTGCTTAGATTGATGATACGCATGCATTAAACTGAGAGATCTGTACTTTTGCCTTGTGTTTCTTGGTATTTATTTATTTATTTATTTATTTAGTCTGAATGAATGCGTTATTGGTAATTTGTGATTTACGAACTTGAGCATTTTAAAGCTGATTTCCAGTCCGTACTGCGCAGACTCGGGGTTTGTTTTCGTTTTTGTTTTGAATTCGTTGAAACGTTGCACTTCGGTGACAGCATACATGAAGTTTTTTAGTCCGCCATTACAGTTCGTTTCGTGCAAGAATCCCCGATGAGCTGAAACGTCGGTCTGAAATAGCGTCAAGGTTCTTCTACTCGTTATTATTTGTTCTGCAAGGATATCTATCATTAATAATGAAGAAAAAGGTAAGTTTGTCACGAAATTTTTAGTTTCGCTTGTAAACATTCCTTCGTGTGAGGTTCACATAAACATTGCAGCCGAGATTACGCAGTACGGACTGGAATTCATCTTTAAAGTCACGGTCATTAGAATATTTTAACACTTTTTGTGCTATTTTATTGCCGAACAGTTATACCATCTTTAAATTGCATATTCTTATATATGGTGATTTTTATTTCAGTCTCTTTGACTTGCTGTCTGTCTGTCTGTCTGTCTGTCTGTCTGTCTGTCTGTTTGTCTGACGGACTAACTCAAGGGCGGATCTAGGGGCAGGGTGCAAGGGGTGCCCCCCCCCCCTCCGAGATGACCTGCTGCTTTCTAATACAACTGGTATTCTGCAAAAGAAAAGTCAGTTACACCATTCGTTAGTGGTGCACCTCCTCCTAAGAAAAATCCTGGATCCGCCCCTGTAACCGACTTACTACATAAAATGTTACCATAGAAGAAGTTGCTACACTCCCTGTGGGGGTTCTTATGTAAGCCTAGGGGATGCTAAAATTTTCACACCCGTCGCGGGTGGTTGCTACATGCAGGAAATACAAGAGGTACTAAAACTCTCGGATCCTTCGGATAGTTACTCCTTTCTAGAAATACCGTATTTATTCGATTAAGCGCCCAACCTCGAATAAGCGCCCACCTCGAATAAGCGCCCACCCTGTAGGTAGGAAAAGTAAATAAGCGCCAAGCCTCGAATAAGCGCCCCCACCTTCCTCAAAAAACCCAGAAGTGCACAAGAGGAGTATTGATTATTATTGAAATTGCGATTGAAATTGACTTAGTACTACTTCCTTGAAGACCGAGTTTTCTTAGTATTTTACCAAAATTTTCAATGAACACTTAAAGTTTTGCTTTGGTACGTCTTCACGTTTTATTATTAGTCATTGTTTTGTTACACAATTAACTTAATACTTGCTAAAAATGGTGAAAATTTAATAAGCGCCCACCTCGAATAAGCGCTCACCCTCAAGGCCCAAAAATTTAATAAGAGCCCAGGGCGCTTTATCGAATAAATACGGGATACCAAACTAGTAATAAAAGCTGTTGATATTTTCTGGGAATTACTTACAGATCTTGGACTGCATAACTGTCCCTCTACTCTTAAAGCTACACACCCCCCGAATCTTAAACAGCAGCATTCTCCAGGATCACAGTCGGCATCCTTCGTACACTGAAAAACAGATATTTAGAGACTTGTTAACCCTATTCAGACCGGGCTTTTTTGGACCTTCTCAGACCGGGGGGGGGGGGGGCATGAAACTTATAGGATGTATTGTACGTCCGAAATTTCTTTTGGTATACGTCACGTGGGATGGTGACGTCACATCATGTGACAATTACATCATGATGTCAAAACAGCCGCCATCTTGGATCCGCCATCTTGAATTTCCAAATTTTCCCAAAATGCCAGAAAACCACCAAAAATCACTGCATAGTACTCAAAATGAATAAAAGTGTGCTTTAAACCCGTAAAAATGTAAAAAAGAATTCCAGTTGATTTTTAGTAACAGAAACACGCAAAATTACTGACACTTGGTGTTTATTTTTTGATATGTTAAAGTTTAGTAGATTGACTAACTGTTGACGAAATTTTAGAAAAATCTGTAAGAGCGTTTTCAAGTAAATCAAGAATGAAATTTTCAGAAAAACACCGTTTTAATATAAAATAGGCGCCTTAAAATTGTTTCGTATTATTTGAGCACAGTTTCTCTCACTGAAATATAAATACTTACACCATCAAAGACCATTAACTAAAAGCGAAGGACTTTTTGCTTTAATTTGTTAAAATATATCGACTGCCGATTGTAAGAAATTATAAGAAAATACCAAAAACTTCATTCTTGATTTACTCTAAAACGCTCTTACAGATTTTCCTAAAATTTTGAGCACAGGTAGTAAATCTACTGTACTTGAACATATCGAAAAATGAATACCAAGTGTGAGTCTAGATTTCGAGAAAACCAAGCTTGTTTGAGAACAAAAGAAAACGTCAATGGTTGCTATGGTAACCTTTGTGACAAAGTGACGAGTAAAAAATTAAAATTTGGTCATATTTGATCATTATGGTGTATTTTGGCAAAAATCGAACATTGGCTTCCTAGATAATTTTAATTTTCAAAACAACCACCCTTCGGCTAAAAAAAACTACATCGAGCCTCCTTAAGTTCGTTTACCGGCGGGTTGCAACCGAATTGACTGAAAACTGGAAGAAATGTTCCAAGATACCTCCCTTGAAAAACGGCATCGAACTTCTATTTTATTTCGCTTCCATTACAAAGATAAAGTTAGATAGTTAACACGGCAAACACTAAAAAGCTAAAATGATGAAAGCAAATATAGTAAAGTGATTGCTTGATGGTAGAACCATTTTCAATAATCAAAATCGTGACTGCTGAGTTATCACAAAACGTTACAGGAGGCAAAATCGACAACAAAAGATTTGACAGCGCCATGAAACAGAATGAGAAATTAAGTGAAACGTCAATACCATCTCAAACAGTGTCAAACTAGGATACTTAACACAGCAAACACATGAAAGCTATAATGATAGAAACAAATATGATAAATGTGGTTGCGTGATCGTAGAACCATTTTTCTTTTATCGAAATCAAAGGTGAGCTATCACAAAACGCTAAAAGCAAAGTCAACAAAGGATTGTGTGGCGTCAATAAACAAGGTGCGAAAACAGAGGAACGTCAATACCAGTTAGACAGTGTCAAACTCACTTTATTTTGGGAGAGTTTACACAACAAACTAGTAAAAGCAATCTAAGATTAATGGTGATTAATGCTGACTTTAAATAAGGAAAGTTATTATTTTAGAAGTTAGATGATTCAAATTGAACTTATTTTACTAATGTCTCTTTTTCTCCAACGCCCTTAATTTCTCTCCCTTATTGTCTCTTGGTCTATTGAATATTTTTTGGTTTGATAAGAACGCCTATCAGTAGTTGATAACTGATCAAAAATTTAATTTTGTTAATGCTTTAAACACTTAAAAATGATAAATAAATAGCTGGGCAGCTGCATGGGTGATTTGGCTAACAAGTGGCATTTCGAATAACGGACGTGCTTGTTGTCAGACGCTTGGACTCCTCTAGTGAATAGTGAATAAAAAACTTTTGTCTTATACTTTTGTTCGACATCTTTTATATCTTTTTACAGCAAAATAATGCGGACTAAGAAATAGTAATTTAAGAAAAACTTGAAATGTTGTTCGTGTGTTCTGTTCTTGGAATTTTGTTCGTGTGTTTGTGTTTAATTTACGTTTCGTGATGGCGCACTGAGTGACAGCTAAACACCATTTAATGCGCTCTTAAAAAAGCACATTATTGTTTGCAACCTATGGTTTGAAGAGTCACGGAACAAGCAAGCATCTTACACGTTTTTACCATGTGGGCTTTTGATAAATCCGCGCATTTTTTTATTCGTTTATGATCCGTTTAATTTCCTTGCGTGTTTCTCTAACCCAATCCACCCAATCGTGCTCAATGAGGCATTTTTTGCATGACTTTTTCTCACTCTATCAGCTGATTATCAAAAACTTTTTCTGTTCTGAAAAGTGTTGTACAAGGGAAAGAAAAAGTGGTACATGGGCCATGGTCCCTCAGCGCGCCTTTTTGTGGCGTTTTTGGATTCCATGGGCTAGGAAAGAGTTTGAAAATTATCAACGGCTAAATTTACAGCAATTTTCAAAACTGTCATAAGACATGGGTATGGTTCATCAAGTCAACCCTTCGTTGCAACGTTGCAGACATTAAAAACGTTCCGATCGCGATCACCTTTTGGAAATCTTTTGGGGTCTTAGAAATCTTCGGCCGCGGACATCGATCTTTGGCTGTTTTTATATCAACATCGATATTTAAAAACAATTGAAAAATAAGCGAGAAGATAAAATTACGCAAGTTGTTGAGCTCTCTTCTGACCGTTATCATAGGGACTAGTTGTAGATTGTTTTTCTTAGTACGCAATCGAGTTTCCTGAATATAAAACTGATAAGTTTGTCATTCGAGTTTCCCGAATACAACTTATATAACTTTGTGGTCTAATAAAAATTAACCCTGATACAACAAGTCGAAAGCGTTTGGTTTCTTTATAAATTGTATAACTTTTTAGCCTTGTAAATAATATTTGTAATTGTTGTTGAGTTCTGGGTTGCAAGTGGAGATGGACTACATATCCGCAAGGAAACAGAGTTAAATTTTCGGATTGGCCAATGAGCCAATTTTCAACAACAATGGCTGGTAAACATACAAATGTATACCTGCCAACTCTCACGCCCAAGGCGTGAGTCTCACGCCTGCGAGTTGAAAACTTCGATCTCACGCCAACTCACGCTTACAAACCAATTTGTCACGCCTAGTCGAAAAATGTGAGTTATTACAACCACAAACAGCACACTTCCAAAAAAATGTAATCTCAAACCAATGTGAGAAACGAAAACTCCATGAAAATGAGTAAATGGCGATACTTTCCCCGAAATCGCAGAGTTTTGACAAAAAAAGCATTGGAAACGAGGTCGTGTTGAGCAAAACACGTTCACACCTTGAGATCGGGATATGTTTGGAACGTCTTCGGAATACTTCGGACGTCATCGGAAAACTTCGGAAATTGTCGTATCGTCTTCGGAAATCCTGGCACTCTCAGGATAAAAATCTCACGCCTTCGACCCAGAAAAAGTTGGCAGGTATACAAATGATATTTTTGTAAGAGCAAATCAGAAATCAGTTGCTAAACTTTTTTGACTTTCTTCAAGTCAAAGCCATTTGCGTGAATTTAAATCCACGTTGTTCTCAAAGAGCAGCTAGAAAATCTAAAACGGGCGACCATAACGGAAAGACCTCTAATGTGTGGCAACTTGCGACAAGATCGGGAAAGTGTACAAGAGCAGAAACATACATTTTAATGTTAAAAGACATCCCGGGTTCTTCCCCTGCCATCCGTATTCCTTCCCTTTCCTTTGTTATTAAAATCTATATCTCTGTTGTTATGTACATGTGCCTTCATGCATACTAATAAAGGGATTCCCGCTGCATACTAATAAGCCGTGTCTAGTCGCTTTTTACAGATGTCAATAAACCGCCTTCCGAGGATGTTTGCTTACAGTGGAAAAATAAAACAATAGCGCGATCGCGCTTCAGTGCTTTTTAAGGTAAACACTAAACGATACAACCAAATTTTGGGCGCCGTGAAACAAACAAAAGTGTTTTTATACATTGAACACGTCCGCACAGATCCAGTATAATTCAAGCAAAACTTTGATTTCGGTCGTTCATTACAACCCATGACAATGACGATTTTAAATAATCGTCTTCATTCTCGTCTTTGCTGGCGGTTGATAAGGGATTTCTCATGTCTTCTCGTTTTTCTGTGTGATCGCTCTGGAATCATAACATAGGCGCAAATAGTTTCCTTTCCGTGCTTTAACTTAAGGTTACTATTGTTAGCAGCTACTAATTTTAGCGACTTTTTCACAGCAATATTTAGCGACTAATAAATTCAGCGGTTTTCCGAAAAAATTAAAAAGTTAGTGATATCGTGTAAAGATGGAAAAATATTTAGTGAAAGAACAAACTCACTTGAAATTGAAGGAACATTTGCATTGCCAGAAAAATCAAAGTTACCGGCATCTATTTTTAAAATAATTTTTCAAGTCGAATATGCTAAATTTTGTTTCCCTTTGGGTTGAGAGGGGAAGTACTTAAATTTAACGAGCATGAAATTTGACCAAGACAAATTTTAGCGAGCACTAAATTTAGCGATTTTTTGCCCAACTCGCTAAAATCGCTAAAATTAGTAGCCACTCACAATAGCAACCTTAAGGTAATATCAACGGAATCTTATATAGATCAGGCGTCCTTTTTTGCGAACGCCTGATCGCAGGTTACAAATAGGGCAAGATTTAAATATTTCCAAAAACGCTACGGAGATTTTCATGTCTGCAGTCATATAGTATCATATACATAAGAACCCTCGCAGTATTCACACGGAGAACTAACTATTGTCTGAATTAACGTTAGTTGGACTTTCAGAATCACTATCCCCGTCATTTCCTTCACTGTCGTAATCTGAGTCACTGTGTCGGGGTCCTTAAGGCTGGCTTTTCTTAGAAGCAATTTCCTTCTTCTCCTCCTTACTAATAATAACTAATAAGAAGACGTTATTAATAATTAGCTGATGAAGTGTGAAAAAGTCTTGCAAATCATGCCTAAACAAGAATGAATGAATGGATAAATTGGGTTAGAGAAACACGTAATAAACCTGTTACTTCGATCTTCTGATACGCTGGGCGCAAATCATTTATAAATATATATCAGTTCATTTGAGGCCTAAAACTACTTAAAATTAAAGGCTGAAATCCAAGCTTCTGCCGGTCCACGGTTTCATCGGAAATCAACTAATGAAAGGCGTTCTTATCAAACCAAAAAATATTGGATAGACCAAGAGACAATAAGGGACAGAAATTGAGGGCGCTGGAGAAAAATGAAATTGATACTAACTCTGAATCAATTTAAAGCAGATAGCTTTTTTATTATTTTAATAACGATTCTCTTTATCTAAAGTCAACATTAATCGACATTAATCTTAGACTGATTTTGTTATATTTGCTTTCATCATTATAGTTTAAACAAGTTTGCTGTGTTAACTATCCCAAAATTAAGTGAATTTGACATTGTTTAAAATGGTGTTGACGTTCCTCTGTTGTCTCACCTTGTTTATCGGCACCACTCAATCTTTTGTTGATTTTGCTTTAGCGTTTTGTGATAGCTCAGCTTTCGATTTTGATTAAAGAAAAATGGTTCTACGATCACGCAATCACTTTTATTATTGTTGTTTTCATCATTATAGCTAAAATGTTGAGTATGCTAGATTGACACTGTTTCACTTGGAATCCACGATCTTTTGTTTTCCACCTTGTTTTCTGGCGCCACCGAATCTTTTGTTGACTTTGTTTTAGCGTTTTGTGTTAGCTCAGCTTTGATAGTGATACAACAAAAAAGCTTCCACGATCTCGCAATCTACAGTGAATCCGTGCAGCTAAGAGAGCAACATGAAATTCGCGCTGTTTTTGGGGGTTTGCCTGGCGTTCGCCTTCGTAGTTGAATCGTTTGGAGAGGAGAAACCTTTGGAAGACGAGCAAGGAAAAGAATCGTTTGAAGAGGAGGCAGTTTCCGACGACGAGCAAGGAGGGGGATCGTTTGAGGAAGAGGCAGTTTCGGAAGACGAGCAAGGAAATGACAAACGCCGTTGGTTTAAAAGGGTAAGCGTTTTCTTTGTTGAGCAATCAACTATAAAAAGGCAAGCATTAAGCTGACAGGGTTTTCTTTTTCCGGAAAATTTTTTGCAAGCTTTTAGAAAGGTGTACTTGAATTAACTGATCATGACGCGACATCCACAGTCAGTGAATTTATACTTGAGCTTTGTCACGATTATCTAGATCAGTCTATTGAAAAATTGAAATTTACGGAAATGTTGACACAGTTTTCTCAGTTCCGATATTTCGGAGCCGATTTTGAAAATTTTAAGGTATCAGTATATGTAGATTGGCCGAGTTTGTAAGTCGCTTTTTACAGGAAACTGCGTCTACTTTTATATGTTTTGAACGCTCAATACCTCTAGAACACAAACGTATGTTTGAAGTGTTTAGAAATTTAATGACTTTGTGATATTCAAAGAACTAGCCAAAATCACTTTTCACCTTAATGGCGTTCGTTTCCGCGCGTGAATTATCGGAGTCAAGCGATTAAAATCGGAAAAATGTTTTCTCACAGACTGCCCTCCAAAACGCTGTCGGCGATTTTTCAATTGTCAGTGACTAAAGTTATAATGTTCAGTCCCACTGCTTACATACGTATATTTCTACAAAAGACACTATAACTTTGTAAAGGAAGCGAATTCAAAAAGAAGTTCGATGCCGTTTACAGCGTTTTACAAGGGAGATAACCCTCTATATGTACTTTTATCGAGAAATAGACGAAAAACCATTTTCCAGCTTGATATGCTAAGGTGTTAAAATACCCCAAAGTGTTGCAATTCTTTTCTCGCGTTGGAGATATAAAACACTGCGAGTTTACTCGAAACGAAACGCAATAATATTACTGATATTACGAAACGCAGTGACTGAGATTTCTCATACTCGGGTAATTGTGCTGAAAAGATATCGGCACTAAACAGCCTCTTGTAGTGGTTCAGTTTGCACGATCTATATTCCACTCTTTTTAAGGCGCAGTCTAGTAGTACACTAGAAACAACACTATTGCTGCTGAATGTTAATGTTTCGCGTACTCTTCGAGATACCTGTATACAGCTAATTCGAGAAAGGTTGTCGAAAAAAAAGCACAAAAGTGCACGCGACTGAATACCTAAAGGTAGTATGGGTAGAAGTAGAGAGCTACTGCACGTGCTAAATGCCTATAAGATGGCAACATGGCAAACGCGAATTTGCACGTTTTCTTTCTCTTCAAACGGCAAACAAGGCACTTTTAGCCACACTGAATTTTAGAAGAATTTTCAAAACTGAAAGACATGCGACAGTTAAAGTAAAGCTAAAGAAAAAGGCCTCCTGAGAGGAAAACAAAATTTTACGTGCAAACTTGTACATTTCCTCTAGGCCAATAGGCAAACTTCAAATGAATACCAAGACCACCTTTCGGTCTTGTCGCGTACACTTCTGCGCTTTGTCCGACAACCTTTCTCGAATTAGCTGTATGTAAAGAGAAAACTGGTCGCCGCGTTTTTGAATTGTAACTAATTTGGTGGTAGTTACAAATTCAAAATCGATTTTTACCTCTATCTAAAAAAACAACACAACATTTCCTAACAAAAGACATAAAAAGGAGAACTCAAATTTTTGAGTGAAACTGAATTATCCCTTTTTGGCCTTTCTGTGTTACTTTTGAGTTATTCTTAAATTTTAAGCTGTCATTGTGCAATTCAGTTAATTCTATGACCAGATGGTCACTGCCGAAATTGCCTAAAATTGCATGACATAGCCCTTTAACAAGTCTCTAAATATCTGCTTTTCAGTGTAAGACCGATGACGACTGTGATCCTGGAGAATGCTGTTCAAGATTCTGGTTCCTTGGCCGGTGTAAATCTTTAAGAGGAGAGGGACGGTTCTGCCATCCCTCGTCTGTAAGTAATTCCCAGAAATTTTCAACAGCTTTAATTACGGATTTGGTATCCCTCTAGTATTTTTAGAAAGCAGTAACTATCCGAATGATTCGAGAGTTTTAGTACCTCTTGGAATTTCTGTATGAAGCACCCACCCGAAGGGTGTGAAAATTTTAGCTTATCCTAGTATATTTCATAAGTTCCCCACAGGGAGTGTAGCAACTTCTTCTACGGTAGCAGTTACATGGGCGGATCCAGGATTTTTCTTAGGAGGGGGTGAACCACTAAGGAATGGCGTAACTGAATTTTTTGTTTGCAGAATACCAGTTGTAATAGAAAGCCGCAGGTCATCTGGGGAGGGGAGGGGAGTGGGGCACCCCTGCACACTGTCGCTAGATCTGCCCTTGAGTTAGTCAGTCAGTCAGTCAGTCAGTCAGTCAGTCAGTCAGTCAGTCAGTCAGTCAGTCAGTCAGTCAGTCAGTCAGTCAGTCAGTCAGCCATGATCTAGATCTCTTAGTTTAAAGTGTGTGCATCATAAATCTGAGCAAAAAGAATATTACGCACCATTGTCCTTATCATGCTTATGTTTCTTTTTCAAACAGACTTGTCGGCTTCGTTGCAGAGATGACCTTGAGTGTCGAAAATGGGGTGTCACAGGTTTCTTTTACAGATGCCTCGTTCCTCTCCCTCCTACAACTTCCGGCATAGTAACTCAGTGGGTAACAACTTCCGGCCCAACTGAGTTGCCAACAAATGCAACTCTCAGCTAAACAATGACCCTCGACGAAAAATGGTTGATCCTGTTCATCCGGACAAGAGATTTGTAGTTGTTCTATGTTAGATGATAATGTGTAAACCGTTAATTAAGCCTAAACGATAATTAATAAATAAATAAACGCTGCAAACTACGAGTCAATTACTGTATGGTAAAAGAGGTCTTTTGTTGAGAAAGTGACTAAATATAAAGAGATGCACATTTTGCAAGTATAGGTTTTAAAGTCTGCGTTCGAGTCCAGGGGCCCCAACCTCGTTCCCAGGGCTTTCCCCTTGGTAAACAGGCCGGAGCTTATCCTGGTTTTCGTAACATCGCAATCCGTTTCAATCTTCTTCACTTTTGGCCATCCGTACCTTTTTTGTATTTGATGTGTTATTGAAATGTTCCATCACTGTTTTAAGCAGTCGTTTTTTATATATATTTCAAGCCTTTCATGGCCATTTCCCATGCCTAAATGTGGCTAAAATCCTTGAAACATGTTGAAACAGTGCCCTTTAATAAACTTTGCTTCCAGCTACTGCAAAATTTAACGTGAAACGATGAAATAACGCACTTGATTAGTACCAGTACAGGCATAAAGGGGGC
Organism: Oculina patagonica; assembly: GCF_052425735.1. NCBI lineage: Eukaryota > Metazoa > Cnidaria > Anthozoa > Scleractinia > Oculinidae > Oculina > Oculina patagonica. The sequence goes on from NC_135760.1 coordinate 5,892,733, forward strand.
AAGATTAGCCCATCATATCTCTTTTTCGATCAAGGTGACCTATCTTTTGTATTGTATTTTTCGAAATAGTGCTTGATAGGGAACATTTACGGAAATTTTAAAGACGATAGTTCGACAACTTCTGTTTCTGTGAAATCAGCTAAATTCGCCGATACCCATTTATACACCTGGGTGGAGAGAGGCACTATGAGAGTAAAGTGTCTTGCCCAAGAACACAGTGCAGTGTCCTAGCCAGGGTTTAAATCTAGACCGCTTGATCTGGAGTCCATTAGGCCACCAAGCCAACATAACCTCTGCAAGATTTTTTTGCACCATCCATCTTTATAGCAGAGGGGGATGCTTGAATTTTACCGTGCTTACCGTGTGCACGATTTTTTCTCCTTCTTTTCTTGTGCAAGAATTTTTTGTCGTAATTGCCCAACACTCCCTCCTCAAAAAATAAAGAGTCTGTCTCTATAGCTTGGAAATGTTTGGCGCTAATTTAAAGTTGATATTTTGCCCTACGACTGCACGATGCTTTTTTTACCTCGCGCGCCAAATAGCGCAACTATGACCGGTGTGTAAGGGAAAATTGTGTAATGAACATATGAAAATCACGCACAGCGAGGGACACAGAACACACGACTAATAAATGTTTTGTACGGCGAAAACAGTTTCTCTGTCTAGAAAAAGATCGTACATCAATAGAAGTACATTTTACAAGCACTTTTCTCTCCACCTACCTTTTATCATGGTAAACTAACGCTCCATGAAATTAACGCGAATTTTAAAAAAATCGCTTAATTTAATGCACCTATTAATGTTAAGCCCGAGAGGGGGGTAGGGAGGTCGTGCTAACCACGGGAATTTGATCGTGAGGTCGGTCTGCAGGGTAGGGATTTTGATGGTACGTGATGTCTCCAGGTTATAGATTTTGGTCGTATGTGATGCCCTGGAACAAGGTTTGAAGGACATCTTACCACCTTCTCTTGCTCCCAGTTGGGGATTTTGACCAATTATTTTGTCCTGGGGGTGGGGAATTTGCCTTTTTTAAAGAAAATGTCAAAATCCCCACCCCATGTCCGAGTCCGACCCCCCCCCCCCCCTCGGGCTTAACATTGATAAGTGCATAAGTTTTTCCATTTGCTGTGTTATTGATATGTTCCTTCGCTGTTTTAAGAGGTTATCTATTTTTTATTTCACCGAATCGAAATTGATGGTCAATTCCGATGCCTAAATTTATCTAAAAACCGTGACACAGTCCCTTTAACTCCTGAACTTATACACCTGAACGTAAATTATTATCGCCTTAAATGGTTCTGCAAATTAAAATTTATATTTCTGCACTTGTAAACTTTCCCGATCTGAGAGCACTTTGCCTCATGTTAGCTGTTATTCCCGCGAGTATTGTCGCCCGTTTTAGATTTTCCAGTTGCACTTTGAGAAGAACGTGGATTTTAAGTTCACGCAAGTGGCTTCAAGCTGAAGAAAGCCAAGGAAACTTGGTAGGAAAAGCTCCTTCGCATAACGCGTTCTTTTTGCTTCAAAAGCTTTGCCTGATTTGATAATTCAAAACATATCAAGAGCAGATTGAAGCGCCTGTAGCAAGTAGTTAATTTGAAATAACTACCAATATCTCTTCGTATCTTTACCGGTCACCGGTTGTTGAATTTTTGGCTCATTGGCCAACCAGAAAAATCTAACTCTGTTTCCTTGCGGATATATAGTCCATCTCCACTTGCAACCCAGACCTCAACAATAAATATTAGACTACAAATATAAACAGAAAAACGATCTGCTATTAGTCCCTATGATGAACAGTCGCCGGAAGAGAGCTCACGAACTTGCGTATAATTTTATCGGTTCGCTTATTCTTCAAGTGTTTTTCACGACGATATTGATCATGATAAGCAGCCAGGGATCCTAGACTGAAGATTTTGCAAACGTGATCATTGTTGGAACGTTTCCTATCTGATGCAAACGATTCCGAAGAATTACGATGGATTTCAGAGGACGAATTTACAAATGAAAGTGGGTTAATGTCTGGAACATAGCAATGAAGAGTCAACTTGAGAACCATGCCCATGCCTTATGACAGTTTTGAATCCTAAATGATCGATTTTGCACCGCTACTCGAATAAGCACCGCACTTTACCGAAAATAATTTAACAGTAAGCGCCGCTCTCGAATAAGCGTCGCGGCGCTAATTTGTTTATTTGCAGAGAGACTGTAAACTGTGTTAATATATGTTACCTCTCATATTTGAACTGCAATACTTTCACAAAGACACTGAGAAGCTGTGTTCATGTTACCTCTTTTATTCCATTTGAAATGATTTTATATTAAATAGTGTATACCTAGTGCGCGCGTTATTTAATTCTCTCTATATTCCCCTGAGTGTTATACCGGTAGCTAGTTGAAATAAGCGCCACTCTCGAATAAGCGCCACTCTCGAATAAGCGCCGCGTAAAGTAAAACGTGTGTGAAAAGCGTAAGAAACGAATCAAATGGTCTAATGAGTGTGTTTCGTTGTACAAAGTGCAGAAAGTGTCTCTCCAGATATGCTGAAATATAGCCGCTAGATCAAAAGGTCCGCTAATTTGCGGTATTTCTCTCCGAAGTTTATGGTAGGTTTGTATTTTCTTCGAATAGGTGTATATTTCTCGGGGTCGAGTGTTAGTGGGCAAACCGTTTACTATAAACGAACTTAAAGAATGAAAAATCGCGAGGAGTTATTTTTTTATTTTATTTTTCTTTAGGACTTAAAACGTGCAAGTTGCTTGTTTGATTCGTGACTTGTTAAACCAAACAAAGATTGGGAACAATAATGTGCTTTTAAAGTGTTTATCTAAGTATGCCATCACCATATTTACTTAAACACACAAACACGCGAACACAATTTTCCCAACATTTCGAGGCATATAAATTATTATTTTTAGGCCGCATCCTTTTGCTGTAGAGAGATATTAAAGATTTCGATATTAAACAAAAATCACGATTACAGTATTTTAATCTTACTATTTAGTACAGAGGAGCCCAAGCGTCTGACACCAAGCACGTCCGTTCGTTAAATCGTTACTCGTTAACCAAATCCCCCAGCTGCTCCAGCTATTTATTTTAAAAGCATTAACAAAACGGTAAAATGTTTTGTCGGAAATCAACTACTGAAAAGCGTTCTTATCAAACCAAAAAATATTTGATAGACCAAAAGACAATAAGGGAGAGAAATTGAGGGCGCTGGAGAAAAATGAAATTTATAAAATAAGCTCTAAATCAATTTGAAGTAGATAGCTTCTTCATTATTTTAATAACGATTCTCTTTATCTAAAGTCAACATTAATCGACATTAATGTTGGATTGCTTTTATTATATTTGCTTTCATCTTTATAGTTTTAACTAGTTTACTGTGTTAACTATCCCAAACTTAAGTGAGTTTGACACTGTCTAACTGGGTATTGACGTTCCTCTGTTGTCTCACCTTGTCTATCGGCGCAACTCAATATTTTGTTGATTTTGGTTTAGCATTTTGTGATAGCTCCCTTTTGATTTTGATTGAAGAAAAATGGTTCTACGATCACGCAATCACTTTAATTATATTTGTTTTCATCATTATAGCTTTAATTTGTTTGCTGTGCTAAGTATGCTAGTTTGACACTGTTTGAGTTGGAATCCACGCTCCTTTGTTTTCCACCTTGTTTTCTGGCGCCACTGAATCTTTTGTTGACTTTGTTTTAGCGTTTTGTGTTAGCTCAGCTTTGATTATGATACAACAAAAGAGTTTCCACTATCTCGCAATCCACAGTGAATTCGTGCAGCTAAGAGAGCAACATGAAATTCGCGCTGGTTCTGGGGCTTTGCCTGGCGTTCGCCTTCGTAGTTGAATCGTTTGAAGAAGAGGCAGTTTTGGAAGGCGAGCAAGGAAAGGAATCGTTTGAAGACGAGGCAGTTTTGGAAGGCGAACAAGGAAAGCAATCATTTGAAGACGAGGCAGTTTTGGCAGGCGAGCGAGGAAAGGAATCGTTTGAAGACGAGGCAGTTAACGTTTTCGCAGACGAGCAAGGAAAGCAATCGTTTGAAGACGAGGCAGTTTTGGAAGGCGAACAAGGAAAGGAATCGTTTGAAGACGAGGCAGTTTTGGAAGACGAGCGAGGAAAAGAATCGCTTAAAGACGGGGCAGTTTTTGCAGACGAGCTAGGAAAGGAGTCGTTTGAAGACGAGGCAGTTTTGGAAGGCGAACAAGGAAATGACAAACGTCGTCTTGGACAAAGGGTGAGTGTTTTTTCTTTGAAAAATATCAACTATAAAAAGACAAGAATCGATATCTGTCCATACCGTTTTGTTAACTCAAGTTTTTTGAAGCTTTATATAAACTATCTACCGCGAAATCTACAGTCACGCTACAAGTTTTTTTAACCACATACAGCCAAACATTAAAATGTAAAAAAAGCAGGTTTATTGACGAGCTTCACTAAAAGTGGATATATATAATTTTAACTTAACGTCTCTGCCTGGTTTATAAACAGTACATTAAACTACCGATAAGCTAATTTATAGATTTCCGCCAACTGTAGGAAGATACACCGTGGATGATACCCCGAATGTTTCTCAAAAGAACCCCATTGACAAGTTCCCTTAATATCTTATTTTCAGTGTAGGACCCATACCGACTGTGATCGCAGAGAATGCTGCGGGCGTTTCCGCCGATGCGTGCCTAAAATAGGACTGTTTTGCCGTCCAAAATTTGTAAGTAATTCTGAAAGATATCAATAGTTTCGATAACGGGTTTGGGTATTTCTCTAGAGTTGTGACCATCCGAAGGTCCGACAGTTTTAGTACCTCGATCTTTTATTTCCGCATTTAGCAACACCACCCAACGGGTATGAAAATTTTGGCATCCTGTAGCTTGTGAGCACTCTGGCAAAGTCCACTGCAAACCATCAAGATATCACAATTAAGTAATGCAACAACTTAAAAAATAATAATCGGTTTTTTTGAAGACGCGCGAAAACAACTTGTGAGGATTAGCCTCAATCTTTCAAATTGCAATCCATTTCCATCCAAGCCATCTGCAGCCAGGAACGCTTAATTGTTAACAGTTTCAGTGGTCTAATAAAGCAGTGTTAATAAAAATGAACCATTATTTGTAGGCCCCTTTAACCCACCGATACGGTAATTTACAATTTTTTCCAATGTCTGAAGATACACCGTGGAAGATCTCTCAAATGTTACTAAAAAGACCCTACTAACAAGTCCCTTAAGAAGAAATTTCGACTCAGACCGAGCGGGCAGTGGCACAAAAGTTGCACATCAGAATTTTTGATATGCCGCCCAAAGAAAGCCTATGGTAGGCCTAGAAACGTGGTGGGATTTTTTTCTTCAAATATTTTTTCAACCGGTCAAAAACTTACAAAACCGTTATGAACCCCAGCGTCTTCTTAAACACACAAAATAAACATGACTAATACCGTGTCGTAAACTTCGCACTGGCTCATTCGCATTAAATGAAACCCCGTTTTTGAGCCTAGAAATGGACTATTGAAGTGTTTATAAGTCATTTGAGTCCAATCTTTCTTCTGTAAGTTAATTGCGAAGGTCACGGCGAGCCGCTGAAAACCACTAAAATTCGGTTGCTCGTAATTCTTAATTTGGCGCTCTTTTTCGAGAAAGAATTTCTCTACCCGGTAAAACTCTAAATAACTTGAATTTCGGATATTTTGAAAGGGGAAATGCCATTCTAAAACATAGTGTTAAAATTTATTTCGGGCTCTTTATACGCGCTGAGTGCGAACGCTCTCAAAATACTTATAATTACAAAATTATCTGTCACTGAAACGTAAACAATACCCACATTCTTCCTGCCTGAGAGTCCAAAACGTCTTCTTCTGAGTCTTTCCTCCGTTTTCTACTAGTATTTAGATGTAATCTACAGCAGAAGTTCCCTGTTAAGATCATCCTGAACACCATATCTTCCAAATATCGAGAATAAAGCGAATTTCGAATGCTATCGCCATCTTTAATAGCAATTAGTCTTCAAGCGTGCTGTCGACAACTTCAGTACATCTCCGTGTTGACATTCAACATTCGACCGCTCTCAGGTCTGCCATGATATATTCCCATCTCTTGTTAAACAGCTGTCGAATAAATATACCCTTCTTGTATCAACATTTTGATTTCTCGACCGAAATACCGGTCCGTTCATTTCTTCATGGTCAAGAACAACGCACTGGAACCAGGCAAACTGTTGTTCTCCGATTACATGTTGACTCAACTTGCGTGTCACGTAATCCCTTTCCTTAGTCACTCGGTTGTTTTTTTGTTACACGATTCCATAAATGAATTAAAAATACCCGATAATTCGAAAGATCAGGACGTCTCAATTAAATATTCTGGTTAACGCTGTGCCAGCATCCCTTTGTGACCCTTCACGAAAAAATCGTAAACTAGTCCTGATCGTAAACAGACTTACCTTATTATAGGAATATAACGAAGCATTTTAACAACGCGAACAAAATATACGCGTAATAAAATTAACGCGAATTTAAGAAATGTTCTGGTTAAATGCTTATAGTAAACGTGTTTATATTAATTAACATCAATAAAATTAACGCGAATTTTTGAAATTCGCGTTAATAACATGTATCGTTAATTTCCTATAATAAGGTATGTAAAGGTTTAATATAGCGCTCATTGTTTCACTATACTCAATCAACTAAAGGTTGAAACAATATATGGTAAACCATTATTTGCAAGAAACAGAATCTTGGCCAAAATGATATTTTCAACAGATGGCTTGGCCCACACCATCGCCACTAACCCACTAACCCCTGCCTACACGACGACGAGCGGTACTCCGCCTGAGGTCCAGATCATATGTCCTTTTGTGAAAACAGGTATACAGCAATACAGCAAACAGAGACCTTGCCCTGTTAACTATTGTATTGAGGTATCCAGAACGACATCTTCACTTTGGGGCGGAGCCTCCCGTGGTTGGGTAAGTGGTGATTGGTCAAAGACATTGCGAAAAAAAAAATAGATTGATCATTTCGGTCAATACGATTTGAAAGGCACTGCCTTTTTTCTTCAGGCACAACCATGGGCACCTACCTGGCACAACTGTCTCACGGCATATAGTCCTACACATCTTCCGATCCAGTTAAAATAACTGCCGTATTCCATCGAATAAGCGCCGTCCCCGAATAAGCGAAGCATTTGAATAACGCCGCATTTGGGACAAAATGTAAATAAGCGCCTCCTCCGAATAGAAGAGTCCCGATGCGGTGCTTATTCGAAGAATTCCCTTTGACCGACAATGGAACTCTAAAACACTTAAAGTGAATATATTACACCATTATTCGATCAACAAGTGCTCTGTCCATTATTATTACAGTACGTAGTTTTGTTGTGAAGGCCGTTCATGAACTTTACCGTTACACCAAGCCCAATTTCTCTCTTTCTTTTTCCGGGTACCTGTGCAAGTAGTCTGTTTTCAGTGTTTGCTTTGTTTCGAAAGTGGTGTCCTCAAATTACCCCCCCCCCCCCAACCCCCCGCGAATTAGTGCCGCATTTGAGACCTGAATAGGGTATACATTCGCTGAAACTAGACTTATCACTCATCACATGGAAACGTCATCCACAGTCCAGTTGACCAACCAACATCTCCAAGTACACAAATCGTTAGTGCGCTAGACTCTTGGTCGACCGGTCCGTATTCGAGCCCTGGCCGGGATCATTGCATTATGTTTTTGGGCAAGACAATTTTTTTTCCCACAGTGCTGTCTCCACCAAGGTGTGTATGTTGAGGAGGAAGGAGAGGATAATCCTGCGATGGACTAGCATCTTATTTTGTAGGAGTAAAATATTCCTACTATATATTGAAACTGGAAGAAGCTCCGGCCTGACGGGCCACTAGCCCGGGGGGGGGGGGGGGGTCTCCCCTATATGGCCTATACGGGGACGTGCCGCTGGATAGGGTATGGTTTTTGACTCCTCCGGTCCTGAACAGGGTATATAATTTCAAGCTCCTGTCCTAAACAGGGCCTGAATCTGTCCTAGACAGGGTATGGCTGCAAGACTGTCGTCCATGTATTTACATTGTTTTCGCTTTCACTGCAATAAAAAAGCATTATTTTATTCGGTGGGATAGGTGTTTCTGCATTTCAATGCTTCAAACGTCGCGTATGGGACGCAATCACAATAAAGCGTAAATGATTGTTGATGTTGTCCTTTGTCCTAAATAGGGTCTTAGAATAGGGGGTGTTGTCCTACACAGGGTAGGTATTTTAAGTTTTTATTGTCCTAAACAAGGTCAGGGTTTCAAACTTCCAGCAGCACCCCTATACCTAAACTTAGGTCAAGAACCCCCCCCCCCCTCCCCCAGGGACTAGGCTCCAACAGTTTTTTGAAAAGTCATGAAGAAGGAAAGTAACTTTTAGATCTTTTACGACCAGCGCGTACCATGCGTGCGGGTAAAAGTAATTATACCCGAGGCCTCGAGCCCGAGACGCCGTCCATATCTCTACTCTTATATAACATTTTGACGTAATATATCAATCACGAGAGGCAGTGTTTCATCGGAATATCCAAACTCCGAGAAGAGAGTTGAAAATACGACGCGCAGCGGAGTATTTTTGACGAAATTCGAGGTGTTTGGATAGCCGATGAAACACTGTCTCGAGTGTTTGACATATCTTCTCGATCGAAACAAAAACTACGGAGTAAACGGAGAAATAAAATCGTAAAAAATCTATGCTAATTAAGATCGGGTTTCCAAACCACCGTCACGGTTATAATAATCTTTGTTTTAACTTGATGAATTATTAATGAGTTTGAGAAAGAAAAAGTAACAAGGGGCAAAAACGAAATAGTCTGTTTTACTCTACCAATTGCCCTTTATGAAATGTCGAAAGGGGTAAGGAATTATCCCTTATATTACTTTTCTTTTAATCCACCAAACACCGGGCAGTCGATCTATCTAAATATTCTAAATTGTTTTCTTTTATTTAAAGCCGAATGGACCCCTGTCGAAAGTGAAAATTTAATTAAAGTAGAAATACGTGTCACTTCTGGAGCTACGTAAAAAAGGCAACATCCTCAATTTTATTGATGGTTTATACACGTTTTTATTTCGTCAGGTAGCGAAAAGGAGGTTTTATTTTGTCTTCAAAAGGATATAAAAGAGCAAGGATAGTAAGGATCTGGACCTTGGGTTGAGCTCATGGGGGGTACTCGGGATTTCAAATGACGGGTATGATCGAATGGGAGCGAAAATCATGACCCAAAAAAATCCCTGAGGCTTCCAACAAAACCCAAAAAAACCCTGGACCAAAAACCAACCCCCAAAAAATCCCATTTCAAATTTCTAAGCCACGAAATAAATCAGAAAGGGGGAATATAAGATATAACACACAAAAAAAAACACATTAGAAACACGTTGAGTGTTTGTACTTTATTCACAGAACTATGTGGTCAAAGCATTGCCACGAATTTTGAGATTGTTTGTAATACCCCCAAAAATCCCTAGTTAAATCAAGCCACCCAATAATATACTTGCCAAATTTTGCTACCCAAAAAAATCCCGGAATCGAAAATTTCAAACCCAAAAAAATCCTTCGATCATCCCCGTAACTTTAAATCCCGAATGCCCCCCCCCCCCCAACTGGGGGGTTGAGTGCCTTCGGTGAGGTGTAGCGGAGAGGGGGAGGGGTGATGGAGTGGGTTCAGTTTGCACTTGCGATAACAATATTATTTTGGACAAGACGTTGCCGCTCAGAAATGATTTGCCGTTAATTTAACCTTTGGTTGTTTGCATATTGTAAAACAACTGCTGTAGAGGCTTCTATTTTGATTGTTTTTCGTCGAAACTGTGCCATAATCCCCCTACTTGTTTTAGGTAGATGGAAAGGGTCGAAAAGAATTTCAACTTGAGAAACTCTGCCGAAATTTTTCACGTTCTCACTAAAGTTCTCACATTTTTTTCCGAAAAGGATCATAATTGTTCTTTTTTCAACAACTCGGCTGGGTTATTTTTAAAAGAACAATCATGATCGGTTTTGGAAACAAAAATGCGAGAACTTTAATGAGAACTTGAAAAATTCCGGCGGAGTTTTTCAAGTTGAAATTCATTTCGACCCTTTCCATCCACTTCCCCTTAAACACAAAACAATTAATTTAGACGTCCTGATCTTTCAAATCATCGTGTTTTTTTATTTCATTTATGGCAATCGTGAGCAAAAACCTACCGAGTGACTAGTACGAAAGCGATTGCGTGACACGCAAGTTTCAAATTAGTCAACATGTCATCGGAGAACAACAGTTTGTCTGGTTTGTTTCCGACCATGAAGAACTGAACGGACCGGCATTTCGGTCGAGAAATCAAAGGATTGATACAAGAAGGGTATATTTATTCGACGGTTGTTTAACAAGAGATGGGAATATATCATGGCAGACCTGAAAGTGGTCGAATGTTGAATGTCAACACGGAGATGTACTGAAGTTGTCGACAGCACGCTTGAAGACTGATCGATATTAAAGATGGCGATAGCATTCGAAATTCGCTTTACCCTCGATATTTAGAAGATATGGTGTTCAGGATGATCTTAACAGGGAGCTTCTGCTGTAGATTACATCTAAATACTAGTAGAAAACGGAGGAAAGACTCAGAAGAAGACGTTTTGGACTCTCAGGCCGGGAGAATGTGGGTATTGTTTACGTTTCAGTGACAGATAATTTTGTAATTATAAGTATTTTGAGAGCGTTCGCACTCAGCGCGTATAGAGAGCCCGAAATAAATTTTTACACTAGGTTTTAGAATGGCATTTCCCCTTTCAAAATATCTGAAATTCAAGTTATTTAGAGTTTTACCGGGTAGAGTAATTCTCTCTCGAAAAAGAGCGCCAAATTAAGAATTTCGAGCAACCGAATTTTAGTGATTTTCAGCGGCTCGCCGTGACCTTCGCAATTAACTTACAGAAGAAAGATTGGACTCAAATGACTTATAAACACTTCAATAGTCCATTTCTAGGCTCAAAAACGGGGTTTCATTTAATGCGAATGAGCCAGTGCGAAGTTTACGACACGGTGTTAGTCATGTTTATTTTGTGTGTTTTAGAAGACACTGGGGTTCATAACGGTTTTGTAAGTTTTTGACCGGTTGAAGAAATATTTGAAGAAAAAAATCCCACCACGTTTCTAGGCCTACCATAGGCTTTCTTTGGGCGGCATATCAAGAATTCTGATGTGCAACTTTTGTGCCACTTATTTTTGTTTTCGCGCGGTATTAGTGGATCTTTGCTCTTAATACCTGATTTTCAGTGTAAGACCGATGCCGACTGTGATCCGCGCCTAGAATGCTGCGGACGTTTAGTCGGCCGATGCATGCCTAAACCAGGACCCTTTTGCCGTCCAAAGCCGTCTGTAAGTAATTCTAAAAGATATCAACAGTTTTAATCACGGGTTTGGGTATTTCTAGAGAGTAGTGACCATCCGAAGGATCCAACAGTTTTAGTACCTCGATCTTTTATTTCCTGCAACCACCTGACGGGTATGAAAATTATGGTATCCTGTAGCTTGTGGCCATTCTGGCAACGCGGACTGCAAAAACCATCAAGATATTACAATTCAGTAATATGCAACAACTTTAAAAATAATTTTCGAATGTTTGAGGACGCGCGGAAACAATTGCAACTTGTGACGATTAGCTTCAATTTTTCAAACTGTAATCCATTATTTCCATCCAAAACATCCGCAGCCAAAAACGCTCATTAATAGATTCAGTGCTGTAATGTAGCAGTTGTTAATAAAAATGGGCATTTTGTATAGGCTTCCTACGACGAAAATACGGCAAATTTTGGCTATTAGAAAATCTGTTAAAATCAGTGACAAAGCCCTTTTAACCCACCGATAAGCTAATTTATAAACTTTCGCTAAATGTCCGAAGATACACCGTTGAAGATAACCCGAATATTTCTCAAAAGGATCCCACTAATAAGTCCCTTATTATCTGTTTTTCAGTGTAAGACCGATGCTGACTGTGCTCGAGGAGAATGCTGTCATAAGTTCGGGCTTTACAGTCGATGCAGGCCTAAAAGAGGACTGTTTCAGTTTTGCCATCCAAAGTCTGTAAGTAATCCTGAAAGATATCAATTCTTGGTTTTCACGTGACGTCTTCAAAATTGTAAAAGCCTAAATCGCAAGACCCCTGAGTTGTTATTCTTCACTGGCTATTAGACGTCCTTAATATATATCTTGTTGAAGGTTTTTAGCTCGATAGCACTCGCCTTCTTTAAGATAGAACATTTTGAATTTCGGAGTCCCACGCCACATGCACGAGATCAAAGATAACTGCTAGAAGGCCGTCACGTTTGCGAGAAGTGTTTATGTGAATGTTTACTTCAGTCATGAGGGTCATCTGACCGCTTTTTGTAGCAGAATTTAATGCCAGATGATTTCATTGATTTCCGGCCGCCATGTTGGAGCCCAAGCAGTTGGGCTCCAACATGGCGTTTCCATACTGTGCTTTCTAAATTTGCGTAAAACATTTTTACGGATAACTCGAATACGAAATAACGTGCAGACCTGACACTTGGACAAGTAGTTTATATAATAGTTTTCTACAACCTGTAATACTAATGATTTTTTTGACTCAATGGTTTTGGATTTTTTTTTTTTTTGCGGCGTGACGCCTGGCGTGACACTGGCGTAATAGTTAAACCACCTATAGTTTTAATTACGGTTAACTTTCCTTATTTCTACAGAGCAGTGTCCATCCGAAGGATCCAAATGCTTTTTATAAAAATCTCTCTGTACTTCCTGCAAGTAGAAAACTCTGTCATCTGGTAACAAATTGAAAACTCGTCTAGACGTACTGACACATCATGCATGCATAAATAAAGAAATCCCAGGCCAAACTAGATCTCTTAGATAAAAACTTACGTATCTTAAAACTAAACAGAAAAAAATTATCACACACGTTCGCCATTTTTCTTATTAGTTTTATGTTAATTTTCAAACAGACTTGCCTGCTTCGTTGTCAAGATCACCTCGAGTGTCGCTTCTTCAGATGTCGTCATCCCATCCCTCCTACGCCAACTACTGTCGTGCCAACAACGAGTTCAATAACTGCTTCCGCCTAAACAATGACGCGCAAAGAAAAATGGTTGATCCTGACAAGAGATAAAATTTGTAGTTGTTAAATGTTATATGAGAATCTGTAAACCGTTAAATAAGCTGTTGTAAACGATTAATAAATATATAAACATGCAACTAAAGACAATTACTGTACGTACGGTGAAAGAAGTTTATTTTGTCCAGAAAAGTGCGTGCATATGAAGGGGTGTACATTTCGCAAGTACAAAATTTTAATGTGATGCCCTCGTGGCCACGCATTGACCATGAACATGGGAGAATAGGTTTCAAAATGTTTCGTCGTTGTTGTTTCAGGACTCCCAGAGCCTATGAATTACTCCGCCAAATTAAAAGCATCCAAAAGTCCGTTTAAGTAGCCTTTGTTTTTGTGAATAGAGATTTTCCTCACTTGTTAACGTTTCGGCCAATTGCACAATTTCCTGATCTTAAGGCCCGTTTACACGCTACGATTGGTCGACCCGATTTGGCCCAGATTTGACAAGAAAATGAGTGCGCATTCAAAAATCGGCCCACTTTCTTAAAAATCTGTTGCAGTGTCACAGATTTTAGTAAAAGAAAAGCCGGCCGACGAAGCGCATGCAGTGTGTAAATTTGCTTGGATATAATCGCGCGACAAATCGTAACGTTTAAACCGGCCTTTACCTGCTTTGACGCGTTCCTGCTTTGACATTGAGGAGAATGTGGAGTTCAAATCACGGAAACCCTTTATCGAGCGAAGAATGCCAAGAAACCTTCTTGGGAAATGATCCTTCGCATAAAGCCATGATCGTTTGCCCTATATTTCGTTTAGCAAATGACAGGATTGTATGTTAGCAGTATAACGATACCGGCTCAAGGGGTCTGGGCTCTATATCTCAGACTTCGCGCGGACAACGGGGCAAGAGATAGCGCCTAGGGACTAGGCTACGCTATTTCACGTATTTTATATTTGCCGAAAATTTAGCTCCGGTAAACAAAATACATTTTGCAAGCATTTTTCTCGGCACGTATCAATCATGGAGTTATAAGAGAGAGCCTTTCCCACGAGGTTTCCTTGGCTTTCTTCTTCACTTGCGTGAATTTAATCCACGTTCTCAATTGCAAACTCTTGAAACCAACGCCTGAAGGTAAATTGTTATCGTCTTTGGTTTTGAAATTAAAATTTATATTATGTTTATACTTTTCCGATCTTGTCGCACGTTGCGGCCACACTTTAGATGCTGTTTTCGGTATGGTCACCCTGTTAGATTTTCCAGCGGCATTTTGAGAAGAACTTTGATTCACACGCTTTAAGCTGAAGAAAGCCAAGAAAACTTCTAGGTAGATAAATTACTATTTCTTAGGGCCCGCTTACATGGCGAATTTCAGCCCGGGTTGAACACTTTTAACACTGAATAATTATCGTGGCCGCCATTTTCTTTCGTTGAAAACCACCACTGCGCATCAATAAGCTCACTTTCAGCCCGAGCTGAAATTGAAAACGCGATTACATGAGGTTATTCAGCCCGGTTTCAAAAACCGGGCTGGAAATTTCAGCCCGGGCTGTAATTCGGCCCGGGAGGAAACTATCTTCATGTAATCGCAAATGTCTTTTTAAGAAGATTTGGTCTGGAAGCCGAGCTGAAATATCTCAGCTCGAAAAACTGAAATTCGCCATGTAATCACATTGTAATCGGGCCCTTAGGCCGTATTCTTTTGCTGTGCTAAAGATTTCTCAAATAAATTACTTTTCGATTTTGATTGAAGAAAAATGGTTCTACGATGATTAACATTTTTTCTCACCCTCTTTCGTGACGCTGTCAAATTTTTTAATGTCGACTTTGCTTTCAGTAGCGTTTTATGATAGCTCAGCTTTCGATTTTGATTGTAGAATATGGTTCTGCGATCACGCAATCACGTGCTTTCATCATTCACTATAGCTTTTTAAGTGCTTGCTGTACATGCTTGTGTTAACTATCCCACTTTGTCACTCAGTGAAATGGTATTGACGTTCTTTTGTTTCTCACCTTGTTTTTTGGCAACACCGAATCTTTTGTTGACTTTGCTTAAGCGTTTTGTGATAGCTTTGCTTTAATTTTGATACAACAAAAACGCTTCTTCCTCTTCTACGATCCCGCAATCCACAGTGAATTACTGTTCGTGCACTCGAGAGAGCAACATGAAATTCGCGCTGTTTTGGAGGCTTTGCCTGGCGTTCGCTTTTGTGGTTGAATCGTTTGAAGAGACAGAAGTTTTGGGAGACGAGCAAGGAAATGGAAAACGCTCCTTGATTCAATGGGTAAGTGTTTTCTGTTATAAGCAATAAACTATTAAAGTTAAGGCAAGCAATTAGCTGTTAGGCTGCTTATTTTTTCAGAAGAAAGTAATTGTTAGGAAATTTAATTTGTCCATACCATTTTGTAATAGCTCCCAATTTTGCCCATTGCTTAAAATAACAACCGCGACATCCACAGTGTCACGATTATCTAGATCAGCTTATCTTTCCATATGATTGTACAAGGTTTAGTGTGGACGGTTAGAAACGGAAACTCACGGAAATGCTGACACATTTGCAATTGTAACTCAGTTAACTCAGTTCCCGCTCGCTTTCGGTGCATTTTAATATTTTTTTTAAGAATCTGAGACCTAAAATATGTTTTCAATAATGGAAATTAATTTTTCACGTTTTTAAAACAAGCTTGAATGCAAATGTAAATTAAAAATGCGAAGAATGCGGAAAGTCTGTATAGTCCGGCGGCTTAGCTCGAAATTTTAGTTGAATTGTGCACTTTTTGATACAAGTATGAAACTTGGCACAATGAAATTGGTCACCAACGAAAGTTTTTTCAGGTATAGTGCCAAGTCCGAAAACCAGCGGTTTCCATGGAAACCGTAATTTATTAAAATCAATGAAATTTCGTGAAATATTTGTTTGTCTATTGACTTTTATTATTGATCTCAAAATTAACCAAAATAATTAAATAAAAAAGAAAAGGACCAAAAAGGAATTGCGCGAACGGGAAAATAATGTTACCCATGCGAAGCGCAACCCTAAAAACTAGTAAGAATGGTGATAAAAAAAAATACAATAAATCTAATTAATTACTTATAGTTAAAAATTATGGTTAAAAATGTAATTGATTACTTATAGCTAAAGTTAGAAAACAAATTGCAGATAATATTAGACACAAAAATTAAGAGCGGTGGCAAGGGCAGTTACGGAAGAGGAACCAGGTGCAGGGCATGTCAGTATCATAGGTAGTGTCAAGTAAAGTAAAATAAGTGGCGCGCAGAAAATATTTGAATAAACTACTAGGAAATTTGTCGTGAGGGGCGAGATTACAGATAGTGTTCCAAGGTTTTACAATTCTATTGAAAAAAGAAGTTTGAAAAGTTGCGGTTTTACAGTAAGCGCATAAGCAGGTTTAAGTACGAGAGTGGGGTTCTTAGAGCGGGACCGGCCATGCGTGACTAAATAACATATCGATCAATATTTAGGTCGGTGTATCCAGAAATACAGTTATCGAGAAATAAAAGATCTCTCAGTTCCCTGTCATATGTTAGTGGTAGCAAGCGAAGAGTCAGCAGTCGTTGTTTGTAAGACATCTTGCCGATTCTAGTTCTTAGTATCCAGCGAGTGGCGCGCTTTGGACTCTTTCTAGGATCGTTCTCAAATTGACACTAGCAGGAGCAGCTGGTGTATAGACAAATACTATTATGCCAGGTAGTGATACCAAGTCGCACGTACAAAATTTAGAATGAAATGCTGTAATTTAGACTGTTCACAGCCCTATATTTTCCTATTTTTCTTCTGTTAGCGAACGGTTCACCGATCGCGAAAGACCTGGAAGCTAGCGCAAAACGAAAGACGCAAGGGAGCAGAGGGCGGGGAACCAAAAATATTTTCCCATGCAATAATTTCCAACTAAATTATTGGTATAAAACAAATGGTAAAAAATAACAATTTTAAGCCTAATTTAAAGCATTCATATCTGTATTTATGAATAAAAATCTACAATAAAAGGTTTATAAAAGTACAAGAAGAAGTACTTCGTGGGGGAGGGGCCTCTCGGCTGAAAATTTCATTGCTGTTTACTAGCTGAAAATGGGAAATTGGCGTTGGCACTATATCAAGAATTGATTAGTATGCGAATGCTTGTAATCCTGCAAAGTTTGGTGCTTGTATCAAAAATCGCACAATTTCAGGAGCTAAGCCGCCGGACTAGTAAAATGTGAAAGAAATATAAGGTACAAAAAATGAACGCATTACTAAACGAGTTATTAAAAAAACGAGCACAATTGAATGAATTGGGTTAGAGATTCACGCAATAAACCTGTTACTACGAACCCTGATACTCTGGGCGCAAAAACATTTAACAAAATAGAATTTCAAATAAAGGCTAAAACTACTGTTTATTTAAAAAATATTCCACGTAGGTCCATATACAAATGTTAACTAAAAATGTGTTAAAAGCGTAAGAATGCGGAAAGTATGTAGAATGTACAAGAAAAATGGGGTACAAAAATAACTTTTTTACGGGGTCGTGTGTTCGTGTGCGAACCGTATACTATAAACGCAACGAATGAAAAATCGAGAGAACTTTTTAAAAGCCAAGTTTAAAACGTGTAAGATGCTTGCTTTTTCCATGACTTGTCAAACCAAACAAAGATTGGGAAAAATAACGTGCTTTTAAGGTGTCAAGCCAAGTATGCCATCACCATAGTTAATTTAATACTAACCCACGAACAAAATGTTTCCAACATTTCGAGGTAGATAAGTTACTATTTCTTAGGCCTTTTTTGGCTGCTTTTGATGTGCTAATAAAGCTGCATTTTAATAAATCAGCTTTCGATTTCGAATGAATAAAAATGGTTCTACGATCACGCAATCACTTTAATTTTCTTAATGGAATTTTGCTTTTTTTCTCACCCTGTTTCGTGGCGCTGTCAAATTTTTTATTGTCGACTAATTGCTTTCAGTAGCGTTTCGTGATAGCTCAGCTTTCGATTTTGATTCTTGCTTGTAGATAATGGTTCTACGATCACGCAATCACGTGCTTTCATCATGAAAACTTTTTAACAGTGCTTGCTGTGTAACTACCCCACTTTGACACTGTCTGAAAATGGTATTGACATTCTTCTGTTTTCTCACCTTGTTTCTGGGCGCCACTGAATCTTTTGTTGACTTTGTTTTAGCGTTTTGTGCTAGCTCAGCTTTAATTGTGATACAACAAAAAAGCTTCCACGATCTCGCAATCCATGCACAGTGAATTCGTGCAGCAGAGAGAGCAACATGAAGCTCGCGCTGTTTTTGATTCTTTGTCTGGCGTTCGCCTTCGTGGTTGAATCGTTTGAAGAAGAGGCAGTTTTGGAAGGCGAACAAGGAAAGGAATCGTTTGAAGACGAGGCAGTTTTAGAAGGCGAACAAGGAAAGCAATCATTTGAAGACGAGGCAGTTTTGGCAGACGGGCGAGGAAAGGAATCGTTTGAAGACGAGGCAGTTAACGTTTTCGCAGACGAGCAAGGAAAGCAATCGTTTGAAGACGAGGCAGTTTTGGAAGGCGAACAAGGAAATGAATCATTTGATGACGAGGTAGTTTTGGAAGACGAGCGAGGAAAGGAATCGTTTAAACACGGGGCAGTTTTTGCAGACGAGCTAGGAAAGGAGTCGTTTGAAGACGAGGCAGTTTTGGAAGGCGAACAAGGGAATGACAAACGTCGTCTTGGACAAAGGGTGAGTGTTTTTTCTTTGAAAAATATCAACTATAAAAAGACAGGAATCGATATCTGTCCATACTGTTTTGTTAACTCAAGCTTTTCGGAGCTTTATATAAACTATCTACCGCGAAATCCACAGTTACTCTACAAGGTTTTTAACCACATACAGCCAAAAATTAGGGACCGTTCATTTTTTATGGGGCAGGGGGGGGGGCTGGTGGGATTTGATAGATAGTCACTGTTATATATGATGGCCCCCCCTTTTTCAACGAAAATTTTTACCTGGCCCCCCCTCGAAATCCAAATTTTTTTCGATGACCCCCCCCCCCAAAAAAAAAAAAAAAAACAATACTCAAGTGAAATTAAAATATATCGACCCTTGTGACTAAAGAATGTATCAGTGTACAAAATCACAACCCCAAATAGCTGGCATTACCTCAATTGTTTATTGTGGATGCCATCTGTTAGTATGGGTTGTCTGCATTTGTAACCAATATATAAGCTGTTGGGTTAAGTTAATGATGTTTGGTACATAACAAAGTAGGGGGGTCCGGGGGTATGCTCCCCCGGGGAAAAATTTGAATTTTCAGAACCTCAGGAATGTTATTTTGGGCATTCTGGCAAGCTTTTTAATCGGGCGTGGCCGATTTATAGTTTACCCTTTGGTCGTCCTACACGATAGTCTCCTGTCGGCTAAAAATGACGGGGATAGCCTGGACCAATCGGTTTCATTTCAGTTTTGACAGTAAATCGTTGTAGGTCGACTTTTGGGCTAATCTGCAATCTGGTTCTCTTCTTTGCTTCGGGGGGAGGACAGAGAAAAAAGCTTAAGGGGTAAAGTACTAATAATCACCATTGTGAAACTGTAGTTGCTTTGACAAGTTGAAGCTACTTTTGTAAATAAAAGGGCTAACGTCATTCATGCCACGCAATGTTTTTGTGGGAAACTTTGAAACTAGACGCTTTGCTGGTTTCTACAAATAGCAGTGTGATCTGGCGGTACAGTTTTTTGAGGCGGACTCCACTTTAAAACTATTTTTTTTATATATTTAGCAAGAAGTATGTCGATTTTCATTTCCGCACAGTTGGGCGTCAAAGTCGCCTGTCACAAAGAGTAGAATGTTTGCACAACTTGGTTTGGATATATTTTAGATTTGACTAGTGACGTTAGTAAGACACTTCTCAAGACGTCAGCAAAAAATTGGCAATGTACAGTATTGGTGTGAACTTGAATGGAATTTTTTACGAGATCAGTAAAGCTATCGAATGAAAAGATGACTTGAAAATGAAAACTTCGAATAATTATAATTAAATACCAATTGAATTTTAGATGAGAAATTCCGGAAGTGGCATCTGTGTTCAAAATAGGAATTTTTGTACAACTTAAAGTTCCGAAAAAAAAAGACCACATGTTTTGTAAAAATCACAGACAAACATGATCAGGAAAACAAAACAGACCAATGGGTTTTATTCACGAAAATACAACTTTCTTAAGAAAGAGTTTGTAAACAAGACAGTGGAATCGAATTACATTTCACACGAAATTTGCATACATTTGAACTTGCAAAAAAGAAGTATCTCTGCCGAGACATAATAGCGAGACCTTACATTAAAAATTATTGTATTCTGATCTGATTGTTATTTTTTATGCATTAACTATTTGAAAGTGGTTCTCATCGATGAAAACAAAACGGTCTTTCATTCACTGCTTGAAGTATTAAAAGACGTGAAAACATTCGCTTAATCAAATTACATTCTGCACGAAATATTTTGTATCCATTTGTCCCGAAATTTTGAGGAAATTGAAATCTTTGTGGACAGTACTGCCTAAAAGCAGTTCATAGAATTGAATAAAAAGATAAGAACCATATTGATAAAGGAAATTTTATTTTGGCTCATTTTGACGAAATTCAGGATTTTCAAAGACTGCCAGTAAACGGCTGTATCTTGTCTGTCTCTAACGATTTTGCTACGGTTTCGAACGAGCTAATTTTTCAACATGATATCATGGTA
The DNA here is from genome assembly GCF_052425735.1 of Oculina patagonica. Taxonomy (NCBI): domain Eukaryota; kingdom Metazoa; phylum Cnidaria; class Anthozoa; order Scleractinia; family Oculinidae; genus Oculina; species Oculina patagonica. The sequence continues at coordinate 5,913,544 of NC_135760.1, forward strand.
GCGGGCAGAAGTCGGTTCGTTCTGAATTTTTCAATACGGTATACAAGTTACAGGTCAATATACAGACCCTCTGTACAGTAAAAAACGTTTTGGGAACAAACCATTGTGAACTTATTTTCTATGTTGATCAGTAAAAATCCTTAGTACGACATGGGGTTTGTTATCAAGTTCGTTAATAAGTTAATACTGCAAGGTGTATAACCTCAGAGAATTATTATCAAGTGTGTTTTGTTTTATTAGCGGTTTATACTCTAAGGTCTTGGTATGGGAGATCAAAATTAAGGTAAATTTCTGTTATTATCTGATTGCTTGGAACAGATTAGAACGATACTGAATTGGTTAGGAAATATAAACAAACATTAAATTGAATGAGAGTAGAAAGGGAGGGACAGGTGGGGGTGAAAGGCTAAGGAGATGGAAAGGGAGGGAGAATTAAAATCCATGCTTGGTTATATCACGCAACCTTTGACTTCTGTTGTTTTCTCACAAGAACAAAACTTAAGGTGGGGTTCTAGCTGAATTTGAATGGAACTTTAAGAGATTTAAAGAAGGGATAAAAGAAAAGAATGGAAACACCTCCAAACAGTTGACCCCCTCGCAAGAGCACTCCGGGTTGTCAGGAGACTGTTTGGTATCCGTCCACCAATTTTTAACTTCAAATTCAAATTTTAAAATCACATTAAATCTCCAATATTTCTTATTTGTCTAAATTTTACTAATCCTTTGAGAAAAACTATCGCCTCCCAGACATCCCCCAAAATCGTCCAAAAATTAACAAAATACTGCAAAACAAATATATATGGGATAAGTTAAGTTTTTTTGGATTCCTTGAAACGCGGCTGAAATGGTTTTCAGTGTTTTCCAGCCCTTATACTTTGGGTCAGTACTACTATTCTTCACCAGTTGCTATTACAGTAATGGTATGAAACAAATACCTAATCATTGGTCAATAAGTTGTGATTATTTTCTTGACAATAGTAGTTACCTGATTAGGAGTTGTATACTGTTCCATTAAAGTGTAAGGGCTGGAAAATACTGAAATGCTTCAGCCACCTAAAGCGTTGGAAAAAAATTGGTCTTCAGGTAAAAACCCCGCCTTTATTAAGTATTGCGAAAAGGCTGCACTTTGCTAAGTGTTACAAATTTATATTTTCTAGACGTCTAGTTCAATCGTTTATTTGTATTGTGCGAAATATATTTTTATAAATTGAGACCATTATGTCCTTAAGTAATAATGCAATCTTGAAAACATTCCAGATTTTCATTATTAAATAGAAACACAAACAATTCAAATTTGGGAAAACAAGCCTGTCAAAATGACGTTGCCATGGTTACAAGTTACTGGCACAATAACTAATCCTACCAAATTATTGCGAGATAAATTTTAGATAAACGCGCTAAGTTTGGCAGCGTTTGGTTGAATCTTGAAAAAGTTATAAGCGTCCAAAGTCAGCGCGGGCCTCAAAAGCCCCCCCCCCCCCCCCCCCCGGCCTGAATAGGTTTAAATGACTGTTTTTCCAGTGATTATTACTGTACTGTACCCTGCCTTTCAAGTCAAAACAGATAGCTAATTATTAAGCGCCCGATTTTAAGCTTCTCAAGCTTCTCAAGCTTCTTGTTTACTCTTACAGAAGCCTCTTTACAACACTTAAAAGTATAATTATTTCTAGTGACCCCCCCTTACAGTCCATATTTTTTTGGCTGACCCCCCCTTTGAAGCCAATATTTTTGGGATGGCCCCCCCTCAAATCCCACCAGCCCCCCCTATCTCATAAAAAATGAACCGTCCCTTAAAATGTAAAAAAGCAGGTTTATTGACTACCTTCACTAAAAGTAAATATATTGTTATAAGTCAATGTCTCTGCCTGGTTTATAAACAGTACCGGATCAAACCACCGATAATCTAAATCATAGATTTCCGCCAAACGTCGGAAGATACACCGCGAAAGATTTCTCCCGAATGTTTCTCACGAGGAACCCATTAACAAGTCCCATAATATCTTATTTTTCAGTGTAAGAGCCATGCTGACTGTGATCGTTGGATATTTTCGCCACAGGTGCGGCCGTTTTATTTTAAAACTGAATCAGTTAAAGATAACATTACAAAAACAAACAAGGAAATATCCCAGCAAATCTGGGGGAAAACCCGCCTCACGTTCGGTAAGATATAGGACAGGGAGCGGAGGGAGGGAAAACTGGAATACGCCATTTTGTGATAATGCTTCAACGAAAGTCGAACTAGTCCCCAGGTTGCCTCATTTTCATGTAAGAAGAAATGATGTAATCCCTCACCGGAAGCTGGGAACTACTGCGTCACAAGCTACATAAAAACATTTATGTTTCCTGCGTGAAATAAATATCCTTTCTAGAGCTGAGAGCATGCAGTGACCATCCGAACGATCCAACAGTCTTATTACCTCGATCTTCTATCTCCGCAAATAGCAACCACTTTTTAAAATAATAATAATCGAGTTTTTTGAATACGCGCGGAAACAACTTGTGAGGTTTAGCCTTAATCTTTCAAATTGCAATTCATTTCCATTCAAGCCATCCGCAGCCACGAATGCGCTTGTTAACAGTTTCAGTGCTCTAACATAGTTGTTGTTAATAAAAATGGACCATTATTTCAACTAGGCTTCCTACGAGGAACAGTGTGAATCCATGACAAAGCCCCTTCAAACCGCCGATAAGCTATTTTATTAATTTCTGCTAAATATCCGAATATACACCGTGAAAGATTTGTCAAATGTTACTAAAAAACCCAAATAACAAGTCCGTTAATATCTAATTTTCAGTGTAAGACCGATGCTGACTGTGATCGCCTAAAATGCTGCGGGCTTTTCGGCCGATGCTGGCCTAAAACAGGACCGTTTTGCCCTTCGTCTGTAAGTAATTCTGAAAGATATCAACAGTTTTAATTACGGGTTTGGGTATTTTTAGAGAGTAGTGACCATTCAAAGGATTCGACAAATTCAGTTCCTCGATCTTTTATTTTCTGCAAATAGCAATCACCGGACGGTTATAACATTTTCTGGCTTCCTGTAGCTGTCAACTGCGTACCATCAAGATATCATTATTTAGTAATATACAACAACTTTAAAAATAATTTTCGAATTTTCGAAGACGCGCGGAAACAACTTGTGACTTAAGTTGAGCCTTAATTCTTCAAATTGTAATCCATTTCCATCTAAGCCATCCGCAGCCAAAAATGCTTGTTAACAGTTTCAGTGTTCTAATATAGCAGTTGTTAATAAAAATGAACAATTATTTCTAGGTTTCCTGCGACGAAAATATAAATTTTGGCGGCTCAAAACTGCTCTGTTAAAATCCGTGACAAGCCCCTCTAAACCACCGATAAGCTAATTTATAAATTTCAGCCAAATGTTCAAAGATACACCGTGGAAGATATCTCTCAATGTTTCTCAAAAAGGATCCCACTAATAAGTCCCTTTATATGTGATTTTCAGTGCCAGGCCGACGCTGACTGCCTTCGAGGACAATGCTGTTTTGTCGGTCAATGCAGGCCTAAAAGAGGACTGGGGGAGTTTTGCATTCCAAAAACTGTAAGTAATTCTGAAAGATATCAATAGTTTTAATTACGGGTTTGGGTATTTCTAGAGAGTAATGACCATACGAAGGATCCGACAGTTTTAGTACCTCTTAAATTTCCTGCAAGTAGCACCCACCCGACGGGTATGGAAGTTTTGGCATCCTCTACTGTTGCCGGTCGACTTTGAAGACCACTTTGTGACCACTCTGGCAAACGGGACTGCATACCATTAAGATAGCACAATTTAATAATGCAACAGTAATAAAACTCTGTCATCTGGTAACAAAAATCCATCCAGACGTAACCAAAAAGTTATGAACTGAGACATCTTTAATGCATCTATAAACCGTGAAGAAACCCAAGGCCAAACTAGCTATCTTAGTTAAAATTATGTGTATCATGAAACTAATGAGCAAAGGTTTTGATATACATAGGCAAGTAAAAATAAACGATAATAACGAACGACGTTTCGGAGTCGTCATGACACCATTTTCAAGTTCAAAAATGAAAAGAATAAACTGTCAGAAAAAGTTCGCTTAAGATTAACATAATAAATATGCAATGTCACGCAAATAGTTTGGCTCGGATTGAGTCTGATTGGACATTTAGAGATGGTGACAATTCTCTAATTACTAGCATTTCATGCACTAAACAATCAAACTTATTCTTGCACTTCTTGATGACATGAAACTGTTTGTCAAGGTCTTTTGGGACAATACAGTGTTTGTCTCTATAATGCTTGCCAATAGATAATGTTTTGTTCTTGTGCTCGTCCACGCGCTGATGTAAATGCCTCAGTGTGTATCCTACATAACTTGCATCGCACAAGTCGCGAAAATCATGAAACTAAGCAGAAAAAAAAAATATCGCACATATACACCATTTTCCTTATTATTTTTTTTGTTTATTTTCAAACAGACTTGCCAGCTTCGTTGTCACGATGACCTTGAGTGTCGACAATCGTATTATTTCTATAAATGCCTTGCTCCTCTCCCTCCTACGCCAACTACTGTGGTGCCAACAGCTTCCGGCTAAAAAATGACCCGCAAAGAAAAATGGTTGATCCTCTTAACGGAAAAGAGATTTAATTTGTAGTTGTTGAATGTTATGTGATCTAACAATCTGTAAACGGTTAAATAAGCTGTTGTAAACGATAATAATGTTATATAACCCATGCAACAACGAGTAAATTACTGTACGTACGGTGAAAGAAGTTTCTTTTGTCCAGATAAGTGACTGAATATGAAAGGATGCCTACAGATCAGATGCCTGTACATTTCGCAACTGCAAAATCTTAATGTGATGCCCTCGCCACGCATTGAACATAAGAGAATAGGTTTCAAAATGTTTAGTCGTTGTTGTTTAAGGACTCTCGGAGCGTTAGATTAGTCCGCCAAGCGTCCAAAAGCCCGTTTAAGTAGCCTCTGTTTTTGTGCATAACGATTTTTCTCACTTGTTACGGCCAATTCCACACTTTCACGATCTTACCTGCTTTGACGCTTTGACATAAAATTGCCATTACATGTTTCCCCAACGCTTGCCATACGTTACATCTATTTCTTCGCTTGTTTTTATTTCACATATTTTTCAGCGTCAGAGTGAAGAGATTGTAGAGTTGAAATTACGCAAGCTCTTTTTCGAGCGAAGTACGCTAAGAAAACTTTGAGGAAATGATCCTTCGCATAAAGCCATGATATTTTCCCCTAAATTTCGGTAAGACAATGAAAGGACTGTACGTTAGCGCGCAGTGTCTGTTTGTTTGAAACCATGTAACATCAATAACGATATCGGCTCAAGGGAGTCTGGGCTCTACATCTCAAACACCGCGCGGACAACGGGGCAAGAGAGAACGCCAAGGGACTAGGCTACGATATCTCACGTATTTTATATTTGCCGTAAATTTAGCTCCGGTAAACAAAATAGCATTTTGCAAGTATTTTTCTCTATGCGTAGGAGCGTTTCCCACGAGGTTTCCTTGGCTTTCTTCTGGTTGAGGCCACGCGAATTTAAATCCTGACCACGTTCTTAATTGTTAACCCTTGGAAGTATACGTCTGAAGGAACGCGAAGGTACGCCGAAGTATACGTCAGAGGGTACATTGTTTTGCAAATTAAAATATGTTCCTGCACTTGTATACTTTCCCGATCTTGTCCCACGTTGCCAGACGTTTGATGCTGTTTTTGTTATGGTCACCACTTTTATATTTTCTAGCGGCATTTTGAGAAGAACGTGGATTCACACGCAAGTGGCTTCAAGCTATGATAAACAGTCGCCGGAAAAGAGCTCAAGAACTTGCGTTATTAGTTTTATTTGTTTGCTCTTTCTTCAAGTGTTTTACTCGATATTGATAAGCAGGCAGGGATCTAAGAAGATTTCCTAAGGTCCCAAAGATTTCACAAAGTTGATTTCAGAGGACGAATTATCAACTGAAAGTGGGGTCAATGTCTGGTGAAACATTCACGCAGTTATTTACACTAGAACTTTATTTCATGTAAATTAGGTTTCGTTTCCCGCGTCCCACTGGGACAAAGTCTTTGCGCTTTGCGCATATTTTATATATATTTTTTAAAAACCGTTAGCAGTTGTGGGCAACGTTCGTTACTATAAAAATCGATATCATACCTTAGGCTATCTTGCTGGCGATTCATTCGGGAAAAATTCTGTAAGTTTATGTTCTTTTGCTTCTTTTGTTCTTTGTTTTTATTCCGCTAGGTTTGTTGTTAATATTTATTTTGTTGCTGTTCTTTCTTTTTTTTTCTAGTCAAACTCGTAGTTGTAAATGATAATAAATGTGCGATGTTTGGAGGTCCCGTTTGATGATTTTGCTACTCTTATGCGACGATAACATTGTTTGAAGAATTTCCTTGATGTTTGAGATGTCTAATGTGGATCCTGAAGGTCCTGAAGTTATTTCGACGATTGAAGCGGCGACTGGTGGAGTTAGGATAAGACAACCAAATGTTACCATCGATCAATCCGCGGTTACGAACAAGCGAATTCTTATATTGAAAGCTTCTAGAAGCGCCGCCAAAGGAGTAGTCACCCGTAAGCAGAATGAAGCTAGAGAAATTATGTCCGATTTTGGCGACGTAAACGACCTCGAGCGAAAAAGCATCGAGTTGGATGAAGCGATTGATAAATTTAAAACAGCGCACCAAGCTTATCACGATAAACTCGACGACCAAAATGAGATCGACGATTAACATGAATACTACGAAACTGCAATACTTCTTGCTAACGATACTAAAAGAATTATCGACGATTGGATACAAGGTTTCAATTTACCGCCACAAGCTACCGACCTTCCGGAAATTAACCCGGACGATTCTATCAGCTGCGCTGGTTCCCAAGTTCCCCCTAAAGTTACGGGTTTGTCGCAGAAATCGACGAAGCTCAGTGAGCAATGCTAGGATAGCAGTTGCGGTAAAGAGAGCGTCTTTAACAGCCCAAGCCTCTATGCTACGAAAGCAACAAGCCTTGCAGCAGGAAGAACTACGCTTACAACAAAGGAAACAAGAGTTAGCACGCGAAACTGAAATTGCAAAGGCCGAAGCAAAAGAACGTGTCCTTGCGCAAGCCGAGGCGGGCGTTCCAGAGCGTGTTACGGACGTTGGACTTCGAAGTACTGCACCTACTGAAGAAACTGAATTCAGAGTAACTAAAGAAGAGCCTGAGAACAGTCAGAAACTTCGTGCACTGGACAAGCATCGTCCATCATCTGAGATAAATGCTAACGATTTTAGCATTTATTAGCATATTTCGATTTTGTTATTTTTCTTTTACTTTAAAGTGTCCCCATTTAGTGGTTTTATTACTGCTATTTTAGTTTTTGACACTCAAATAAAGGTTTTATTATTTATTATTATTATTAACGAAAGGCGACGCGTTGTAATTGAGGACAGAGAATCTCAGCATTCAATTTCTAGCGAAGAAGGATTTCTTCAATTAATAGAGTTGCAACGTCAGCAGCAAGAGCAGAGTCGTAACATGATTAACATCCAGCAACAACAAAACCAGCAAGTGCAACAATTGCTGAAGCAACAGCAGCTTCATACTTTGGCCCTAACCTTGCCTCAACCTGAAGTTCTCACATTTACAGGCGATCCCATCGAATATTGCAGTTTCATTAGAGCCTTTGAGAGTATGATTGAGGCCAAAACGGCGAGTCCTAGCTCAAGAATGTACTACCTCGTACAGTATACAGCTGGCGACGTACAGGAGTTAATGCGCAGTTGTCTTGCAATGGATTCCGATAAAGGATATCTAGAGGCCCGAAAGTTGCTTGCCAAGCGCTATGGTCAACCGTATAAGATTGCATCTGCCTATGTCGATCGCGTTACTAATGGTCCTGTGATAAAAGCTGAAGACGAAACAGCGTTACAGTCGTTTTCTGTCCTTTTGACAAGCTGTAAGAACACTTTGAACGATATCGGATACCTAAGCAAGATTGAGAACCCAGATAGTCTAAGAAAAGTAGTGGCCAGACTTCCGTTCAATTTGCGCCAAAAGTGGCGTGACGTGGCTGATGATATCACGGAGACGAAAGCAAGTAACATTTGCCGATATTGCGAATTTTGTAGAGATGAAAGCTCGAGTATTAACGCATCCAATATTTGGAGACATTTCGAGGGAGCTGGAAAACAGAACTGTTCTCGAGGGAAGGAAACCAATGAGCAGGAGGGCCTCTTCGTTTGGAGCAGACGCCCATGATCCCCATAGCATTAACGAAGGCGTGGCAAATGACGTCTTGGAGTCACGATCCAGCGACCCTAGTCAGAATTGTTCTCTGTGCAGAGCCTCTCATTGGTTGTCCCAGTGTAGGGATTTTAGAAGGAGAAGTGTCCGTGACAGATATGAAGTCGTACGAGAGAAAGAGCTTTGCTACAACTGTCTGGTCCCAGGTCATTATGCTTCAACGTGCCCAAAGACGAGTTTTTGCAAGGTGGATGGATGCAGTGACAAACATTCGACATTCCTGCGTCCACCAGCAGCACGAGTTGGCAACGAAACGCAGCTAGAGATAGGAGCCCAGAGTGCTTATGTAGATGTGGGCCAGTCGCGGTGTGCCTTTACTGGGGCCGGAACGTCGGTAACGGGATTACCTGTAGTGCCAGTCAAAGTAAGAGCCAAGGGCGGCGACACCATGGTACACACTTATGCCTTTTTAGATGGTGGCTCGAATACGTCTTTCTGCAGCGATCAGCTAATGAAGCAGCTCGGAATCAAAGGCATTAACACCACCCTATCGCTAACAACGATGGAAAGAGAGAATAGTACAAAAAGGAGTGCATTGGTCCAGTTGGAAGTTTTCGACTTTGATGAAAACAATTTCATTGAGCTACCTCTCGTGTTCTCTACACCTAAACTTCCAATAGCTTCAGAGAGCATATCCAGTCAAGGTGATGTCGACAGGTGACCCCATCTGGAAGGAATACGCGTCACTGAAATAGAAGCCAATGTTGGTTTGTTGATAGGCCACGATGTACCTAAAGCTCTGGAACCGAAAGAGGTTAGAGAAAGTCAGAATGGAGGTCCATATGCGACCAGAACATTACTGGACTGGGCGGTCAATAATGGCCCATTGGGCAGAACCGGAAAGGCTACACGCACTACAAACTTTGTTCAAACGGACACTGCACTTGACCAACAGTTCCAGAGATTTTGCAATATGGAGTTCAACGATTCTTTGCTTGACAATGAGAGAGCACTAGAGGACAGAAGAGCCCTGAAGATTATGGAAACTACTGCTGTTCTTAAAGAAGGTCATTATGAAATTGCTTTGCCGTGGGGATGTCCTCCACCCTGCCTCCCGAATAACAAGCTTTTGGCAGAACATCGACTGAGGCTGCTGCGAAGAAGACTTAGCAGAGATCAAGACCTCTTTCAGAAGTACTCGGCTTTCATTGACAACCTCCTTGATAAAGCCTCTGCAAGAATGGTCCCGGATTATCAACTAAGCCGTCCGGGTGTAGCTACGTGGTTCTTACCGCACCATTCGGTTTTCCACCCTAAGAAGCCTGGGAAAGTTCGTGTCGTATTCGATTGTGCAGCCAAGTACAGGGGTGTTTCCCTCAATGATGTACCGTTGCAAGGTCCAGACATGACCAACACCCTTATCGGTGTTCTACCTCGGTTCCGACAAGAAAGGATAGCCATCATGGCCGATGTCGAGTCTATGTTCTATCAAGGCCGCGTTCGTCCAGACGATTCGGATGTGCTTCGCTTCTTGTGGTGACCTGGCGGTAATTTAGAAAGTCGACCCGAAGAGTATCAGATGAGAGTTCATTTATTCGGCGCTGTGTCCTCCGCCAGCTATGCGAACCTTGCTCTCAGGAAGACGGCCGAGGATAACCTGCATTAGTACGATTTCGAGGTCATTAACACAGTCAAAAGAAACTTCTATGTAGACGACTGCCTAAAGTCCGTGCCTGGTGAAAATGAAGCTATCCGTCTGACCGCTGACCTCAGAAGGCTTCTAGAAAAGGGAGGATTCAATTTGATTAAATGGGACGTAGAAAGTGACAAGTTCTGTTCTGTCGGATTACTGTCTGTTGTCTCTTCAGTATATGATCCTCTTGGTTTCGCAGCCCCAGTAATCTTCCCAGCCAAAGTGATATTACAAGATTTATGTCGAAAGAAACTGGAATGGGATGACCCAATTCCCTATGAAGAAAAAAGTCGTTGGCTAAAATGGTTACAGGATCTGTCCAAGCTCGAGCAATTCTCGGTTGATCGCTGTTTCAAGCCACAGAACTTGGGTAAACCATGTCGCTGCAACTTCACCATTTCTCTGACGCCTCTCAACAAGGCTATGGTGCGGTCTTTTACCTCAGATCTCTAGATGACGAAGGCGTAATACATTGTTCTTTCGTAATGGGGAAAGCGCGTACTGCCCCGCTGAAGTCTATAACAATACCAAGATTACAATTGTCAGCAGCTGTACTAGCATCAAAGCTAGACAAGATTATTCGAAGAGAGATCGACCTTCCGATACATGAATCCGTGTTTTGGACGGATAGTACCTGCGTAATCAACTACATTAGACGCAACCGACCACTGTCAAAGAAATTCCTGATGACGATCCTGAAATCAATAGGGAGATTCGGACGCATTTCATTGTATCCGACGCTGAGATCGATAGCATGAATCAGTTGTTTGGGAACTTTTCATCATGGTCTCGCCTTAAAAGATCTTTGCCTGGGTTTTGCGCTATCGGGAGAGATTAAGGACACCGTGCGAAAGGCGTAAAGGGGGTTCGCTACCGGAACTGAAATCCTCTTCACGTTAAATTGGCTTTATCCGCTCTAGCTTAAGGATACTGGATTTTTGCGTGGTTTTCTTGACTGATTTTCAAGCCCAAAGCCTACCGCGATATTGGAAATGATTGCGATGGATGATTTGTTTATGGAATTTAGAAGGGAATCCCCTTCTTTGTACATTACAAGGAACTGAACTTATTACTTTAACGCGGACTGCTAATGTAACTATTGTTTGTTAAATGCTATAAGTATCCCGCATTTAGAGGCCGGGATGAAACATTCACGCAGTTATTTACACTAGAACTTTATTTCATGTAAATTAGGTTTCGTTTCCCGCGTCCCACTGGGACAAAGTCTTTGCGCTTTGCGCATAATTTATATATATATTTTTTAAAAACCGTTAGCAGTTGTGGGCAACGTTCGTTACTATAAAAATCGATATCATACCTTAGGCTATCTTGCTGGCGGTTCATTCGGGAAAAATTCTGTAAGTTTATGTTCTTTTGCTTCTTTTGTTCTTTGTTTTTATTCCGCTAGGTTTGTTGTTAATATTTATTTTGTTGCTGTTCTTTCTTTTTTTTCTAGTCAAACTCGTAGTTGTAAATGATAATAAATGTGCGATGTTTGGAGGTCCCGTTTGATGATTTTGCTATTATTATGCGACGATAACATCTGGAACGTAGCAATGAAGAGTCAATTTTAACCTGCGATCAGGCTTTCTTTTTCTCGCGCGGAGGGAGGGCGAAAAAGAAGGAATTCATTTTTCCGTTGACTACACCGCCGCGAGAAAAATAACGCCTGATCGCAGGTTAAGTCAATTTGAGAACCATGCCCATGCCCTATGACATTTTTGAAATATTAACTTTAATTAATTAAGCCTGTGAGAATTTTGAAGCTGCCTCCTAGAGGCGCGCTGAGAGGGACCATGGTCCTTGTACTACTTTTTCTTTCCCCTGTACGTGGCTTTTCACAACGGAAGGAGTTTTTGATAATCAGCAGCTGATAAAGTGAGAAAAAGTCTTACCAATCATGCCCAAGTACGAATGGATGAATTGTGTTGGAGAAACAGGCAATAAACCTCTTACTTCCAACTCCTGATACTCTGGGCGCAAATCATTTACAGTTAAAACTACTCGGGGAGCAGGGATAGCGCAGTGGTGAGAGCGCTCGATTCCCACCAATGTGGCCCGGGTTCGATTCCCGGACCCGGCTTCATATGTGGGTTGAATTTGTTGTTGGTTCTCGTCCTTGCTCCGAGGGTTTTTCTCCGGGTTCTCCAGTTTTTCTCCCTCAACAAAAACCAACACTTCTCAATTCCAATTCGATCGGGGATTCAGGGCCACAATAAAAACTACTGGGACACCAGTAATTGTGTTACCCAACAAAAGTCGTTTTTCTGTTAAAATTAAAGGCTTAAATGCAAGTTTACGCCGATCAACGGTTTAACAGGGATAGGAAATATATTCCGTGTAGGCCTAAAAACAAAAGTAAGGTAAAAAATGTGTGAAAAGCGTGCTAAGAGTGTTGAAAGTATATAAATGGATAAGCAAGGCAAAAAGGTACAAATCTAAATAAGAAACGAGTCAAATTAAATGGCCCAATGAGTGAGTGTCGTTGTACAAAGTGTCTCTCCAGATATGCTAACTGAAAATAGCCGTTAGAACAAAAAATCAGCGAGTTCGCTGGAATCCTATCTGAAGTTTATGAAGGTTTGTATTTTCTTATGTAAAATGCTTCGAATAAGCGTATACCTCTCTGGGTCGTGTGTTTGTGTGCAAACCATTTAATATCTGATAAACGGACTAAATTAATGACAAATTTTTATGTTTTCTTTAGGACTTAAAACGTGCAAGTTGCTTGTTTGATTCGTAACTTGATAAACCAAACAAAGATCGGGATCAATAATATGCTTTTAAGATGTTTATCTAAGTATGCCATCACAATACTTATCTTAAACACAAACACGCGAACAAAATTTTCCCAACATTTCGAGGCATAGAAATTACTATTTTTGGGCCGCATTTATTTATTTTTTTTTTTTTTGCTGTAGAGAAATATTAAAGATTTCGGTATTGAACAAAAACATAAACAACAGTATTTTAATTCACTAGTTGTAGTACAGAAGAGTCCAAGCGTCTGAAACCAAGCACGTCCGTAGCGTTCGTTAGTCTTTAGCCAAATCGCCCAGCTGCCCCAACTATTTATTTTACATTTGAAAGTGTTTAAGAGCATTAACAAAATGGTAAAATGTTTGGTCGAAAATCAACTACTGAAAGGCGTTCTTATCGGTATCCGGTCACCTCGCCACCAGGGAATCTCGCCACCAACCAACTCGCCACCAAAACTGGTGTATTCCTCGTTCTTTAATCCATGAGCCGAGGTGACTTCGCTTTGTGGCGAGTTGGTTGGTGGCGAGATTGCTTGGTGGCGAGGTGACCGGCATTCTTCTTATCAAACCAATGGTGTCCATCTGAGAGCAACTTTATAAATGCTGGTAGATTCTCTACGGAGCACATGACCAACCCAACTCCATCGTTTCCGCGTGAGAACAATACTTATTTCCTCCTGTTCTGTCAATTTAAAGAGCTCGTTGTTGGAGATCTTTTGTGGCCAAAAGATGTGCAAGATTTTTCGGAGACAAGATGTGTGAAAGCTTTGCAGCTTTTTCAAGTCGTGCACAGTCATTCTCCAACATTCAGATCCGTAAAGTAGTACAGAGAGTATACTTGCTTCTCTGTCGGATGTCGATGTCAGCCCCCCCCCCCCCCCCCATCACTGCAGACTGTACTACCAAGAGACAATAAGGGAGAGAAATTGAGGGCGCTGGAGAAAAACGAAATAAAAAAAAAGCTCTGAATCAGTGAAGTAGATAGCTTTTTTTCTTATTTTAATAACGATTCTCTTTATCTAAAGTCAACATTAATCAACATCAATCCTAAACTGCTTTTATTATATTTGCTTTCATCATTATAGTTTTGACTATAGTTTGCTGTTTTATCTATCCCAACATAAAGGTCGCGCAGGACCCTTTAGATCATTATTTATGTATTTATTTAAAGAGTAGGCACGAACTGCGACGACTGAAGCCGACAACAAATGAAATATTCATGACAATGTTTTTCTTAAAGTTCTTTGTACAAGTAATTACACGGTATTGTTCTCAGCTTTGCGTACCGTGCGCTGAAACAAAGCGAATTATCATAATTAGATTCACTGCTGCGAATATAGCACACGTCGGTTGTAAACATTGACTCGGAAGGTCTTCGGAAGCGGAAAATCCTGCAATTTTGTGTCCAAGTTTTCTTCGCCGATATAGAATTTCAGGAGTTGATTCGCGAGGAACATGAATTTGGCGCACCCTATTGTGTTATGACAAGAGCGAATTTTGAAATTTCGTTCTTAAAATGAAGATAGCACGTTTCAAAGTTTAGATTTCACATTTTTAATCTCTTAGAAGCAGATAACTTCTAGCAGTTTTTGAAATCGAAAATTTCGTTCTTGTCATAACACAAAAGAGGTTATGATTCATCAGTAGGTTATATAATCATTTAACTCGGTGCGCTGTAGTAGCCGAAAACTTGGACACAAAATCGCATTATCTGCAGTTAAACTTTTAAGAACCTCTAACATTACAGTAAACGGTCATCTCTCAGTAAAAGGACAATCATGATGTAATTCCATCATCCCTTAATATCCTTGAAAATTTTTAGAGAAATCGATGTTCAAAATGTAGCGAATTAAAGCTTTACAAGATAGCACTCCGTCAAGAAATTTGGCTAATGAATTTATTAATGAGCAAGGGTCCTGCGCGACCTTAAGTGAGTTTGACACTGTCTGAAAGGGTATTGACGTTCCTCTGTTGTCTCACCTTGTTTATCGGCGCCACTCAATCTTTTGTTGACTTTGCTTTAGCATTTTGTGATAGCTCCCCTTTGATTTTGATTGAAGAAAAATGGTTCTACGATCACGCAATCACTTTAATTATATTTGTCTTCATCATTATAGCTTTAATGTGTTTGCTGTGTTAAGTATGCTAGTTTGACACTGTTTGAGTTGGAATTCACGCTCCTTTGTTTTCCACCTTGTTTACTGGCGCCACTGAATCTTTTGTTGACTTTGTTTTGGCGTTTTGTGTTTGCTCAGCTTTAATTGTGATACAACAAGAAAGCTTCCAGGATCTCGCAATCCACAGTGAATTCGTGCAGCTAAGAGAGCAACATGAAATTCGCGCTGGTTCTGGGGCTTTGCCTGGCGTTCGCCTTCGTGGTTGAATCGTTTGAAGAAGAGGCAGTTTTGGAAGGCGAACAAGGAAAGCAATCATTTGAAGACGAGGCAGTTTTGGCAGACGAGCGAGGAAAGGAATCGTTTGAAGACGAGGCAGTTAACGTTTTCACGGACGAGCAAGGAAAGCAATCGTTTGAAGACGAGGCAGTTTTAGGAGGCGAACAAGGAAAGCAATCGTTTGAAGACGAGGCAGTTTTGGAAGGCGAACGAGGAAATAAATCATTTGAAGACGAAGCAGTTTTGGCAGACGAGCAAGGAAAGCAATCGTTTGAAGAAGAGGCAGTTTTAGCAGACGAGCGAGGAAAAGAATCGTTTGAAGACGGGGCAGTTTTAGAAGGCGAACAAGGGAATGACAAACGTCGTTTTGGCCCAAAGGTAAGTGTTTTCTCTTTGAAAAGTATTAACTGAACTATAAAAAAACAAGGAGCTGTCTATTCTGTTTTGTTAACTCAAGCTTTTCGAAGCTTCATATATGAACTAACTACCGCGTCACCCACAGTCATGCTAAAGACTTAAAACCAAATACAGCCAAACATTTAAATGTAAAAAAAGCAGGTTTATTGACGATCTTTACAAAAAGTGGATATATATTATTTTAAGTTAACGTCCCTGCCTGGTTTGGAAACTAATTTATCGATTTCAATTCCGCCAATTGTCGGAAGATATCTCGATCCCGAATGTTTCTCAAAAGGAACACCATTAACAAGTCCCTTAATATCTGATTTTCAGTGTACGACCGATGCCAACTGTAAACACAGCGGAGAATGCTGTTTCATGACTCCCGGCGACCTTCTCGGTGTATGCAGGCCTTGCCGTCGAAAGTCTGTAAGTAATTCTAAAAGATATCAACAGTTTTTATTTCGGGTTTGGGCCGTAATTCTAGAGAGTAGTGACCATCTGAAGGATTGGACAGTTTAAGCACCTCGATCTTCTTTTTCCTACAAATAGCAATCACCCCACGACGACGACGAGCTAGGAAAGGAATCGTTTGAAGACGAGGCAGTTTTGGAAGACGAACAAGGAAATGACAAACGTCGTCTTAGACAAAAGGTAAGTGTTTTCTCTTTGAAAAATACCAACTTAACCATTAAAAGACAATAAGCTGTCCATACCGTTTCGTTAACTCGAGCTTTTCGAAGTTTTATATGAGCTAACTACCACGACTTCCACAGTCATGCTACAAGACTTGAAACCACATACAGTGAAACATTTAAATGTAAAAAAAGCATGTTTATTGACTACCTTTACTAAAAGTGGATATATGTTACTTAAAGTTAATGTCTGCCTGGTTTATATATGACCATATATAATCAGCCCATTAAACCACCGATAAGCTACAGTAATTTATAGATTTCCGCCAAATGTCGGAAGATATCTCCCGAATGTTTCTTGAAAGGAATCCCATTAACTCGTTCCTTAATATCTTATTTTCAGTGTAGGACCCATGCCGACTGCGATCGCCTAGAATGCTGCGGGCGTTTCGGCCGATGCGTGCTTAAAATAGGACCGTTTTGCCGTCCAAAATTTGTGAGTAATTTTGAACGATATCAATAGTTTTAATTACGGGTTTGGGTATTTCTCTAGAGTTGTGACCATCCGAAGGTCCGACAGTTTTAGTACCTCAATCTTTTATTTCCGCAAGAAGCAACCACCCAACGGGTATGAAAATTTTGGCAACCTGTAGCTTGTGAGCACTCAGTGGCAAAGTCCACTGCAAACCATCAAGATATCACAATTAAGTAATGCAACAACTTAAAAAATAATAATCGGTTTTTTTGAAGACGTGCGAAAACAACTTTTGAGGATTAGCCTCAATCTTTCAAATTGCAATTTATTTCCATCCAAGCCATCCGCAGCCAGGAACGCTTAATTGTTAACAGTTTCAGTGGTCTAATATAGCAGTGTTAATAAAAATGGACCATTATTTGTAGGTTTCCTACGACGAAAATATAAATTTAAAATCCGTGAAAAAGCCCCTTTAACCCACCGATAAGGTAATTTACAAATTTTTGCCAAATGTCCGAAGATACACGGTGGAAGATCTCTCAAATGTTACTAAAAAAGATCCCATTAACAAGTCCCTTAATACCTGATTTTTAGTGCAAGACCGATGCCGACTGTGATCCGCGCCTAGAATGCTGCGGACGTTTAGTCGGCCGATGCATGCCTAAACCTGGACCCTTTTGCCGTCCAAAGCCGTCTGTAAGTAATTCTAAAAGATATCAACAGTTTTAATTACGGGTTTGGGTATTTCTAGAGAGTAGTGACCATCGGAAGGATCCAACAGTTTTAGTACCTCGATCTTTTATTTCCTGCAACCACCTGACGGGTATGAAAATTATGGTATCCTGTAGCTTGTGGCCATTCTGGCAACGCGGACTGCAAAAACCATCAAGATATTACAATTCAGTAATATGCAACAACTTTAAAAATAATTTTCGAATGTTTGAGGACGCGCGGAAACAACTTGTGAGGATTAGCTTCAATTTTTCAAAGTAACTGTAATCCATTATTTCCATCCAAAACATCCGCAGCCAAAAACGCTCATTAATAGATTCAGTGCTGTAATGTAGCAGCTGTTAATAAAAATTAGACATTTTGTATAGGTTTCCTACGACGAAAACACGGCAAATTTTGGCTACACAAAAATCTGTTAAAATCCGTGACAAAGCCCTTTTAACCCACCGATAAGCTAATTTATAAACTTTCGCTAAATGTCCGAAGATACACCGTTGAAGATAACCCGAATATTTCTCAAAAGGACCCTACTAACAAGTCCCTTATTATCTGTCTTTCAGTGTAAGACCGATGCTGACTGTGCTCGAGGAGAATGCTGTCACAGAGTCGGGCTTTACAGTCGATGCAGGCCTAAAAGAGGACTGTTTCAGTTTTGCCATCCAAAGTCTGTAAGTAATCCTGAAAGATATCAATTCTTGGTTTTCACGTGACGTCTTCAAAATTTTAAAACCCTAAATTGCAAGATCCCTTTGTTTTTATTCTTCCCTGGCTATTAGACGTCCTTAATATATATCTTGTCTTTAAGATAGGACATTTTGAATTTCGGAGTTCCAGGCCACACGAGATCAAAAACAACTGCCAGAAGGCCGTCGCGTTTTCTTAAAAAAATCCCTCATTCTGCGATTTTAACAATCTGAACAGTTGAGGGTTTGCGAGAAGTGTTTATGTGAATGTTTACTTCAGTCATAAGGGTCATCTGACAGCTTTTTGTAGCAGAATTTAATGCCAGATGATTTCATTGATTTCCGGTCGCCATGTTGGAGCCCAAGCAGTTGGGCTCCAACATGGCGTTTCCATACTGTGCTCTCTAAATTTGGGTAAAACATTTTGACGGATAACTCGAGTACGGAATAACGTGCAGATCTGACACTTAGACAAGTAGTTTATATAGTAGTTTTCTACAACCTGTAATACTCTTGATTTTTTTGACTCAATGGTTTTGAATTTATTTTTTTTTTTGCGGCGTGGCGTGACAGAGAAACCACCTATAGTTTTAATTACGGTTTCGGTATTTCTGCAGAGTAGTTTCCATCCGAAGGATCCGAATGTTTTTTTTTTAAATATCTCTTCCTGCAAGTAGAAAACTCTGTCATCTGGTAAGAGACATATCTTAAACTAAACAGAAAAGAATTATCACACACATTCGCCATTTTCGTTATTATTTTTATGTTTATTTTCAAACAGACTTGCCTGCTTCGTTGTCAAGATTACCTCGAGTGTCGCTTCTTCAGATGTCTTCGTCCCATCCCTCCCACACCAACTACTGTCGTGCCAACAACTGCTTCCGCCTAAACAGCGACCCGCAATGAAAAATGGTTGATCCTGTTAACGGACAAGAGATTTAATTTGTAGTTGTTAAATGTTATATGAGAATCTGTAAACCGTTAAATAAGCAGTTGTAAACGATAATAAATTCATAAACCATGCAACTTCGAGACAATTACTGCACGGTGAAAGAAAGTTTTTTTCTTCAGTGAAGTGACTGCATATGAACAGATGTACATTTCGCAAGTACAAGATTTTAATGTGATGCCCTCGTCACGCATTGAACAGGTTTCAAAATGTTTAGTCGTTGTTCTTTTAGGACTCCCAGAGCCTATGAATTACTTCGCCAAATTAAAAGCATCCAAAAGTCCGTTTAAGTAACCTTTGTTTTTGTGAATAGAGATTTTCCTCACTTGTTAACGTTTCGGCTAATTGCACAATTTCCTGATCTTAAGGCCGGTTTACACGCTACGCCATTTGTCGGCCCGATTTGGCCCAGATTTGATAAAAAAATGAGTGCGCATTTAAAAATCGGCCCAATTCAGGTTGCAGAGTAATAGATTTTAGAAATCGGGCCGATTTCTTAAATAATAACTTTCTTTCTTTACTGATCTTAAGTCTCCCCCTGTGCGGGCCTAGATACACTTAAAGAGACTTTTTTTTTTTTTTTTTTTTTTTTTGAGATGCGGGCAATGGGCTGAGAAGGTTCTGGGACGAGAGTGCGTAATTTTAGATTGCAAAATACATTCATGTTGTTGGGATTGACACAGTTTTCGAATTCTAATCGTTTTTAAAGAACAGATTTTCAACTTCCAGTGTTGCGACAAACTATTGTGATTGACACATTCACGTTCTTGGTGGAAGAACAAATTTTCAATTTCCGCTTTGAGCTGGCCTTTTTATAAACGTGGCTCGCACGCGTTATACGCAATCTGCTGGTCACTGTCAAGATTAGGGTTGCGGGCCTCTCTAGGGCACGCAACAATGTAAACTAATTCAATATTGTGTGAACTCGAATGCGTACAAGTGAATGAGAATGAGTTCTTATGAGCTAACTTTAACTCCAGACTTTATGAAAGTTTTTGGGGTAGTAGCAGTTTCCTTGCCATACATAAACAATCGCAATATATAGACCAAGAATCCCAACAAGAATGAAAATAATAGACTATTTTTATGCAAATATACACGCATGCGCGTTCTGTATTTGTCTAGGTGTCCCCCGGCCGTTCCTCTCGGATAAGTTCCCAGAACGAATTGACCGTGAAGGCCTGGGAGAAAGCCGTTCTGACACTGACCATACGTACAAGGCATAAACAAAGGCAATTAGACCGGAGCATTTCACGAAAATTTTGCTTTTGTGAACGTTTCTCGCTTATTCCCTATCCCCAGTCGCTATATTTTAGAAGAACTGGTTTATTCATTACTTAAAAAGCTTGAGTTGCTCTCGGCTACGTCTCGAACAACTTTACGCTTATGTGCAGTCGTTCTTTTCTTATTTCGTCGTCCATCCATAACAATTAACTTTTCCAGGCGTTCGGTTAGTGGGGAACGGCGGCGAAGAATAGCGAGTGATAGATGAAAACGCACCGTTCCCTTGAACGCGGTCAAACGTCTCAGGCAGCTTTTCTTTCGTTTTCGGGGAATTTCGTTCATATTAAGTGAAAGTACGAGGAAAGATAGATAAAATAGTTGCTGAGTGGCTGAGTGTCAACATATTACCATTATTCCATTTCCTCAATGAAACGAGTAGTTTTACTTTTAAATGATCTGCTCCCGATTAAATATGCTTTGACAAATGGCACCGACACATCCGCTTTTCCCCGTATATTAAACACGAAGAACTTATTTAGTAAAGCTCCAAACAACTTAGTAAATCGTCAGGTGATGTATCGTACTTTCGACAGTAAAAATTAGAACCTCATCTTCGATCTTTGAAGTACTTTTCTTGTTTTTGCAAATTTCTGTCGTTTGACCGCGGTCGAGCCGTTCCCTACTAACCGAACGCCTAGAACAGGCTGATCGATAACTCGACTCGGGCGCACGCTAAGCATATTTGTCCATGTTAATTACCAGTCCACTCCCTTGAACTCTGGAGATTTATTTAGTACAAATATACTCGCAATTCGCTTTTTTCACGATCCCATAATACATCTTGTTTTATTTAAATAACCCCCCAAAATGTTTGCATAAGCATTGTTTTCAATTTCTCTGGGGACGATTGCACGTCACTGTAAATCCCAAGAGAAATTGAAAACGATGCTTATGCAAAAATTTTGGGGGGTAAACAAGATGTATTATGGGAACGGTGAAAACAGCGAATTTTTAAGATATTAAAGGATAAATCAGCTATAAGAATATGATATTTTTGAATATTAAAGTGACTACTATATTTTTATTTTCACAATATTCTCCCTGTATATAATGGGGTCATCGAAACGTCGTTCGATTTTCGTATCGCTGATTTTTATTCTTAAATGATTTTCAAAACATTTGGTTAATCAAAATTTTTAAAACGATGCATTTAAATGTTGCAGCAGGTGTTCAAATGAATGATCTCAGTGAATAAATAAACCGTTAGACTTAAACATGCCAAATGTTTGTTTACCACGGATCTTTGACTTGCAAAACCAAACCAAGAATGAGAACAAAGCTCTTTGGAGGATGGCATCATTCAATGAATAAATCAAACAAAATAAATAAATCGACTTTGTTTAACGAGGGTTGCACTTAACCATCTTGCGACTGACAAACATGTGGCCTTTGCGAATTCCCGATCGATTTGGTATTAGGAAGTGTTGGTTTTTGTGAAGGAAGGAAAACCGGAGAACCCGAAAAAAAAACCCTCGGAGCAGGGACGAGAGCCAACAACAAACGCTACGCCGGGTCGGGGAATCCGCGAACCCGGGCCACATTGCCGGTGGGTTGGCAGCATTTTCACATCTTCGCTATCCTTTCTCCCCCCATTATTGTTAGATCAACACAAACACACTTTGCAAAGCCCTTTTTTTAACAATATTAATTTAAGATATGAAATTGCTTTTTCTAAGGTCGCATTTGTTTTCTGTTTGTTAAAGATATGGCCATTGAATAAAAAAAATAAGGCAACAATGTATTTTGATTTCGTATTCAGAAGTGGAGTCCAAGCGTGTAAAACTAAAGTCCTTTGCTAAAGGACAACAATCATGGGAATCCCTCAGCTGCTTGAGCGTTTGTTTTCCTTTTTTAAAGAGTTGTGAAAGAGTATTTACAAATAAACTGTTTAGCCAGCAATTAACTGATAAAAGGTTTGTTTATAGACCGGTAAACAACTAATGAAAAGATCTGGTTTGAGATTTGATCAAACGATAATAAAAATGAGGGGCCTTTCTAGATTGTAATAGGCCATTTCCGAGTTATTCTTTCCCGTGTTTAAAGGTTGTCGGCCCATTAAATGAATATTTTTTTTATAAAAATGACTTGGTAAACTCTTTTTTTTTTTCCCCCCTTCTTTTGCAGGGGAGGGGGGACGCGCCTGTTAAACCGTAAAATACTGGTAACACAAAAACGCAAGCATACAATTACACTTTGAAATATTTAAATGCAATCAACGAATGAAAAAAATCCTCCCTTAATCCCTCAATCCTAGATGAAGGTCGAATTTAATCTTAGATTGCTTTTCGTTATATTTGCTTAGCATTGCATCATTATAGCTTTAATATGACTTGTTTGCTGTGCTGAGTATCCAGTATTAGGTGAAGTTTTGACACTAAGATGGTATTGGTGTTCACCGAACCTTTTGTTGACTTTGCTTTAGTGCTTTAATTTGTGATAGCTCAGCTTTTGACTTTAAATGAAGAAGAGTCTTTCCACGATCTCGCAATCAACAGTGATTTCGTGCAGCAGAACTGAAGAGCAACATGAAATTCGCGCTGTTTTTGGGTCTTTGTCTGGCGTTCGCCTTCGTGGTTGAATCATTTGAAGAAGAGGCAGTTTCGGAAGACTTGCAAGGAAAAGAATCGTTTGGAGAGGAGAAAGCTTTGGAAGACGAACAAGGAAAGGAATCGTTTGAAGAGAAGAAAGCTTTTGAAGACGAGCAAGGAAAGGAATCGTTTGAAGAGGAGGCAGTTTCGGAAGACGAGCAAGGAAAGGAATCGTTTGGAGAGGAGAAAGCTTTGGAAGACGAACAAGGAAAGGAATTGTTTGAAGAGAAGAAAGCTTTTGAAGACGAGCAAGGAAAGGAACCGTTTGAAGAGGAGGCAGTTTCGGAAGACGAGCAAGGAAACGACAAACGCTTTTGGTTCGGCAGAAGGGTAAGCGTTTTCTCAGTTTGCAACAATCAACCATAAAAACGTAAGCAAGTTTAGCCGAAAAGTTTTTTCCTTCTTTATTTATCCGGAGAAAAGCTATATTAAGAATTAAAAATTGTCTTTTTGAACTTAAGCTTTACAGCCACAATTATTCAGTCGGCGACCCATAAAATATCGTTTTCAGTTACCGAATATCTCGGTGTAAAAAGTAGCTCCTTTTATAAAAGGCCAAAGCGTTTTCTTTTGAAACAATCAACCATAAAAAGTCAAGCAGTTTAAGCTAAAAAGGGTTTTTTTTCTTCTGTATTTATCCGGGAAAAACCTCTCTTTAGAAATTTTCAGTGAACTTCAGCTTAACTTGAAAAACTGCCTGTCAGCCGCAATCATGTTACGAGCTATAAAACTTCGTATTTCCGATCATTTCAACGTAAAAAGCAACTGTTGAAGACTTTTATTAAAATTAATTCCTTTTTTTCAGTTATTTATATCGCGATCGTCTTGATCATGATCAGTTGGTGTGTAAAGACAAGGCTTTTTAAGTGAATATGGAAACATGGAAAATACTAATTTTGTTCTTCCACGTTTTGGGGGTTTCGCTGGGATGGCGTGTTGTACATAACTGCAAGTTTCAAAAGTTAACTCAGTCCGCGCGCGATTTAATTTCGTTAAGTTTTATACTACTTTCGTTAAGTTTTATACTACTTTCGTTAAGTTTTATACTACTTAAAATGCAACGAAATAGTTGGAATTCTTTATTTGCCAGAATTTTGTTATTATTATTGTTGTTTGTTATTATTCCCTCCCGATTTCTTTGTGGCGATAGTAGATTTGGCCTTCAGCCTCATCAAGTATCACACCATAAAAATCTAGATCTCATAATCTAATTGTAAGTAAATTCCGCAAAATGTCCGAAGATATACTGAATATCGCTTCGAAAGGACCCCTAAACGAAGCCCTTATTATCTGATTTTCAGTGTAAGAAGGACGAGAACTGTGAAGACGACGAATGCTGTTTCAGATTCCGAAATTCCGGCTGGTGTAAGGCTAAAAAGAGAGAGGGCCAGTGGTGCCGTCCAAAGTCTGTAAGTAATACATTCATGAAAGATATCAATATCTTTAATAAGGATAGGCGAGGGATCCCTCTTATCTTCCTCGAAAGCGTTGACCATCCGAAAGATACGACAGTTTAAGTACCTCTTGTTTTTCCTACAAGTTTGTGACAATCTGAAAAATACTACAGTAACAGTTTCCCTTGTTTCTTGTTTTCCTGCCAAATTTTGGTACCGTTGTTTCTCGTCCTTAGCGACCATTCAAAAGATACGACAGTTTTGTTCCCCCCTTTACTTAACTTCCTGTTAAAATTTAACTAACCCCCCAGGGAGTGTAAAGCAACTCCTTCTACGATATCATTTGGTGTCGTAACACCCCTTTGACAAACAACTGCATACCACCAAGGTGTCACAATTTATCAATAATGCAACAATTCAAAATTTTTAAAACTTAGTGATTTGCTGCCAAAACCTTACCCAGACTAAAACTGAAAGCAAATAAAGGCACCAATGGAAAACTAAATCTCTTAATTAAAAACATGTGTATCATTAAACTAAACAGGAATATGTTTTCAATTTCAAACAGAAATGCTTTTCCCGTTGTCAAGATCACCTTGAGTGTCAAAAAACAGAGTACTTCATCCATAAATGCCGCCTTCGTCCCATCGTTCCTACGCCATCTGAAGAACCAGGGTCTGGCGACATCCCAGTAAACCTCTAAACAGTACCCGCAATTAAAGAAAAAATGGTTAATCCAGTAAATGGACACAGGATTTGTAGTTGTTGTTTGTAAGACGGAAATCTGTCAACCGCTAAAAAGCAGTTGTAACAGATAATAAAAGCATCAAGTAAACCTTGCAACTAAGAGTTAATTATATGACTTATTGTTCACTTGGGTTTGTGAATGGGAATTTTCCCCCCGCTAGTCACAGCCAGTCGAACATCTCACGTAGGGTGACATGCATATATGTTTGCCCGCCCTTGCCGCACGTGACATGTCTTCCCGCGCTTACAAAACGTTACATCTTTCGCGCACTTTTCACGTAACTTATTCGTACGGCCGAAAAAGCTAAGAACATACCGTTAGTAGCGCCTTTTGGTCAAATAAGGCCAAACACCTTTCCCTATTTTTACCTCAAGCCTGTTCTCATTCTCTGAGTTATCAATAAAAGATTGAATTGTACGATGTTAAATTCTTACGAGTGATTAAGCTCAAAAGCAAAGAAAACGATAGTATAATGATGTCACTGTCCTTCCAAGGAGACTGGATCGGAGTTACGTCATGAAAATAAAAGTTTTTTCAAAAGCCTCCGTTTTCGCCGTCCACAGTGGTACTGTAGCGCTCCGTTTTCAAATGTCTCCACTTTGATTTCTAGTTAATAAAACGATGAGCGTATTTGATCGCTGTAGTGTGGACGATCGGCGATAGGTGAAAACTCATCGACGAAAATGCGTGAACGGGGCCTTAGCTTTCAAATTCCAAGCACGGTCAATATCAAACTTCTCCTTACAATATCAGCTGCCTCGCCCACAGGCGTCCTCCTCCGTGATCGTTCACGGTTCGCTTGGCGTTGTGGGACTGATGTGCACGGTTCGCTTGGCGTTGTGGGACTGATGACACCATCAACCCTCACGCTCCCTGTTTTCCCGCCTTTACCGTCCGGCCGATGGGCACCTGGGGATGAGGCAGCAATATCAGTAGATGGGTGATGAGGATAAAGAAAGTGATCTGTTAGAGAACACTATTTTGATGTACTACCAAAATCTCAGAAATGGCATCAAAAGAAATGTATTACATGTCAGTCTCGGTTCTGAGCATGGGGCTGGGACTAACAAAGTCATATTTGATCATTCTTAAAGGGACATTGTCACGTGGGCTTTTCTGCTTTTCAGTAAAAAAGTACCAAAATTGGCTAAGTACTCTCGCTCGTACACAAAATACGCCCAGAACATTACGATAAAGATATAAAGTAAATTGCTGTTGAAGGAAGTACGAAGCTGTTTTTAGTTTTTAGCTGTTTTTCCAGGTCACAAGGGCAGAACTTGAAAAAGTCAGCCTTTTTTTTCAAGTTGCAATCTCAAGTTCCTGATTGCATCACAATAAAAACAATAATAACTCTTGTTTATATCTTCAGTACACTGGCATATTTATTTATTTATTTTTTCAAAACTGGACCACTATTTATAGGTTTCTAGACGTCTTTAGCTAGGCTCTAGAAATTTTTAAGTGAAGCTCGTGACATTGCCCCTTTAAAGACTCTCTGTCAACCAGGATGCTTTGTGAGCATTTGTTATTATTTTGATTCTATCGCTGAAGAAATCGTAACGTTCGAAAATCCAAAAGATTTATTGGGGTATTCGCAGGCCGTAAGCAGACCTTTGCCATAGACGAGGCAAGATCTTGCTAGTGGGTTCTGTGGGCATGCCCTCCAGAAAGTTTTTAAATCTTGAAGCTACGAATCTTTTTCGAAGACATTTTTCATGAGGTATTTCTTGAGAAAAATCAATCTTGTTCAAGTGGGGATTATTTTTACACCAAAACAATTTTCGTTTTAATTTTGGGTAAAACTTTAGACGAGGCAAGTGCCTCGCCTTTCCTCTTGCTAGTTAAGGCCTTGATTTGGCGACCTAAAACAAAATATACCGGTAGAAACAGGTATAAAATGTTTGCTTTTGAGGTTATTTGGCTAAGAACTACTTTATTATTCTATATTCACCAGTCCAATACCGGTTACTGAGAATCATAAATATGAATCGAATTCTTGCTATCAGTTAGCGTATTATTTTCAGGAAATTTGCAAAACGATTTTAAAACAAATAAGCTCAATGAATAGCAACCGCAACAACTTTAACAAGCCAGATTCTCGTTTTACCCTTGACTTGAAAAACCAAACAAAGAATAGGAACAATGTGTATTTGATTTTATTGCCCTAGGTGTTCAACTAAGTATATAACGTGTCCATGGCAACCAACCACATAAGCCAATCAAAATGAAGACAAAACCAAGGAAATCCAACACCTGCCTCAGATGTTAGCGTTCACTTTAAATAGCTTAAAAGCTTTAAGTATATAACAAAAAAGACTTTGTAGTTGGTAATCAGCTGATTAAAGCCTTTTTAAGGCATAAAAAGAGATTAGAACTGAAAAGCAAATACTATTCAGTTTGCAGTTTTTAAGATCAACTTCCTATATCACCAATCTGGAAGTAGCTTCTAATCAACCTCGATGACTCAAACTTTTTTTAAAAAAAATCTCAAATGTTAGTTTTTCCAATTATTATTGCCCTTTTGATTCTTCGCTGGTTTGACGAACTCATATTAAACTTACCTGTTGATTGACACTATATAAATTTGTTTTGACACTCCTTAATTTTTTCACCTTGCCTTTTCAGCACCAGCGAAATTACTTATTTGTTTTGTATTTGCCCTTGAGATAGAACAGCTTTAATTTAAACTGATAAAGGAGCTCTACCAATTTTAATTGCGCAAAACTGAACTCGGGTCCGTGACAAACTAGCAATATGAGGCTCGCGTTGTTTTTTGGAGTTTGCCTGGCTTTCGTTTTTGTAGTCGAGTCGTTCGTGGAGGATGAATTTGTCGAAGACGAGGAAGGAGAAGAAAATGAGTCGCGCCATCATTTGCGTAAGCTAAGTTGTCAGTTCAAACAATTTTATTAAAGGTTGTTTTAGAAGAAAATAAATCTGCTAGGTTTAAGATTTTTTTGTGCCAAATATAAAATTTTCCGAACATGGTTAATTTTGTAAGGTATGATGATTTTTATTAGAAAAACTCCACTTAAGTAAATGAATGACTATAAAAAAAAACCTCAAATGACCATTTTACTTATTAATTTATCTGTTGCATTGCTTCATCTTCAAACCACACATCGACAATGTGGATTGAAATTGCTTTTTAAATTTGAGCTGCAAACGACCGGGAATCGGTTCACATGATATCTTTCGTAGTTATCAGTTAACATTGTTTGAAAAGTTGTAACTTTAAAAACCGTCGTTAAATAAAACTTTTACCCCACGACAAGAAGAAATCAAAAGCTCTTGAACTCGGCACCGTTTTTTTTGTTGTTGTTGCTCTTATGTATTATCGAAAGTCATGCAGTTCTAACGGAGGCCTTTATTTCAAAATGTGTCTTATTAGTTTGCCAAAATTTATTCTTTCCAAACAATGACGCGTCATGAAATAATTTAAGATCGCGAAAACCTGCCTTAATATAAAGGAACTACGTCACGGGGATTTTGGAGATTTTTGGTCTAAACTGTTCTGAAATCAGTGGTAGACAACTTAACCCCTTGAAAAAATTATCTTTGAACTTCTAAAAAAAGATATAACCTTAATTTGCTACGGCTAAAATATCGATTTTTTGAAGATGTGTGAAAATAGGCTTGAAAAGTTATCCTTAATTTTACAAGTTGCATGCAATCCATTTCCATCGAGCCATCCGCAGCCAAAGACGCTTGTTAACAGAATAAGTTCTCTAACATAGCAATTTTTAATGAAAATAGACCATTATTTTTAGGTTTCCTACAACTACAAATGTAAATTTTAGCTGTTCAAATATCTATCCCTTAATTGGACACTTTTTAATTTCGTGTTTTTTCAGTGCAAGGAAGATGAAGACTGTAAGGTTGGAGAATGTTGCAGGACTTATCGACACTGGTTTTGGTACAGATCCAGATGCTTTGCTCAGAGAAAAGAGAACGAAAGATGCGTTGAGAAGACCGTGAGTGTGTAAACCTTCCTTTTTCTAGCTGTTAACCTTTAACTCCCAGTAGCACTAAAAGTCAATCTCATCACATCAACTTGAAAACTAAATTGAAAAGCAAACATCGCCAGATGAAAGTACTACAGACTGTACTTCATAGCCAGGCTTCATGTGAATGGTTACGCACTATGGTTTTATCCATACACTGACTCCAAAGCTACAAACAACTACCTTGTACATTTTAACAGCGCCAAATGAAAATACTGAACATCTTCTATTTGAATGGTCACACGCTAAGGTGTCTTAATTTAAACTTTAAGTCTTGACAGAATGTCAAAGTTTCACGTGAATAAGCGCTTCTAATTATGAACGACGAAAACTGGCGTTTTGACTCATCTGTTAGATGACCTTTGATTCGTTCTCCATTCTACTTATTTTCGTCGATATACCCATAAGCTTTTTATTTGCGGTCTTACTGATTTCATAACATACTTTATATAAACTGCAGTGGTATAGTGGGTGGTAACAAATCGAGAAAAATGGTATCACACATGTGTGGATAAAAATGGTATCCACACATACCGTAGAATTCCGGTTATAAGCCCTGGGCTTATACAACATCGTAAGGGGTTTTGGGTGGGCTCATAAGCGGAGGGGCTTATATCCGGGAGGGCTTATAAGCGGAATGAAAAAAATCGTTTCGAAAAGAGCCACGGGAGTGTTGATCGAAATACGTTTTTAAGTTAGAAACGCACAATAAAGCAACATTTAGCCCTGTTCAGTACTGTCATCCGGTAGAGGGGGGCTTATAACCGGGGGGGCTTTTAATCGGATGTATTTTTTTGTTTCCGGGTAGATGGGCCTATAACCGGGGGGGCTTATAAGCGGGGGGGCTTATAACCGGAATTTTACGGTATGTGATATCATTTTTGACCAATCAGATCGCAGAGTTTGCAGTGTTTCAATGCTCAATGAGCCAAATTTTATCGATATTAAGTCGAAACATCTTCGGATCTTCCTCGGCAATCTTCGGTAATCTTCGGAAAACTTCGGAAATTTTTGGAAAAGTCCGGAAAATATTCGGAATTATTCGTACGACCTTCGACAACATTTTGAAAATCAAAAACATCGCAATTAGTACGTTTATATAATAAACAGAATAATACATGGTTGCTTGGATATATGAAATTTATCTCGTGTTCAAAACCGATATCTATCGATTTGAACACTCGAAGATAAATTTCATATCTCCACGCAGCCATGTATTATCCTCTATTTATTAAACATGCGGTATTGTCAGGTAATGTGATCATTCGTATCTAAGGTTTTCACAATTATCCAAAATTTCTTTTGGAATGATTATCTCAATTACTTCAATTTTGGAAACACAAAATAATAATTCCATAATATAATTATAGAATATAATTACAGTTTGTAATCAACACTCGACCCGATTGAGAATTTCACGACTCTTCTAATGAAAGGAAACAATAATGATAAAAGCATAAAACAAAACAAAAAACGAAGATCACATCTACCAACGTCATGTGTGTACTTCTTATTTTAAAATAATAATACTACTACTACTACTACTACTACTACTACTAATAATAATAATACTACTACTACTACTACTACTACTACTACTACTACTACCAATAATAATAATAATAATAATAATAATAATAATAATAATAATATATCAATTTGTCAATTTTAAAAACGATAAAATCTTAAAAATTGCAAAAAAATTGGATAGATATAAATTAAAAACTAAGAGAATGGGCGATTTAATAAAAGTTTTTAATTTAAAAGATTTTTTATTTTATTACAGTCAAAATATACCTGCCATTTTGGTTGTGCTGATGGCCTCGAGTGTCGTAAATCAGGCCCACCGCGTCCTCCAGGCGGGAAGCCTCCTCACCCTCACCGTCCGCGCCATCCTCATCATCACCACCATGCTAAGTGCGTCCGCGCACCTCCACCGACCGAGGAGCCTGGGTCTGGGGATGTGGACGACTTCTAATAAGGGAATTCACACATCGAATCTTGGGTTGTTTAGCAAATTATTGGTGATGGGATTTGCAAGTGGTACATAAACTGTCCACACTTGATCAATAAAAAATGTGTTAATTTAATGTCTGTGAGCCTTCTGTCTTTAAAACAAAAAAGATTGTGATTCTGAGGAAGTTTTTCCTTAGCCAATCACACAGGTTGGCATGATATTGCTGGCCTTCATCTCTTGCAACATTTTAGCGCTAATCTCTTTCTTCCATTGCATGCTAATATAAAAAGGACAGGTTCCCCAAGGTTGGGGGTATCCTTTTCGAGTCATGTCTAAGGTTGTCCGTTGTTTGCGCTTTGGTTATCCCACAGAATACACAGGGGAGGAATGCAGAACGCGATACAACACAATACACAAACGCGATACACAAGCGCGAAGCGCGAGAGTGCGGTGACAGAAAATAAACATTTATTTTTTGTATCGAGCTGCGCGGTCTCCCTCGCTCCCTCGCACCAAATTCTCTGAACTAACGAGAATTGATATTTGGAGCTTGGGACTGAAAAGCTAGGTTACCGAGCCTATAATCTCTGATCATGCGCACTAAATTTTAAAGGCTGGGTTCACTAGCGACATCAGCATAAGCACAAGCATAAGCATATAGGCAGTGAGGACAGCAGCGACATACGCATAAACACAAGCACTAGCACAAGAATAAAAACGAACCCATTTGTGTTGTCCTCACTAGGAATCGCCATGTTCGTGCTTTCTTGTTTTTATGGTAACGACTCATTAGAGAGGGCCACAAATTTATTAGTTGTAAAACTATTACGTGTAACCCTCTATAAATAAAGTTTGATTGATTGATTGATTGATTGATTGATTGATATGGTAATGATTTCTAGTGCTTATTCTTATGCATTCTCGTCCCCATAGCCCTTTCGTTCCTCTTAGCGGGCTTGGCCTTGGCACGAGAAAACGAAGGGCTTGGCTCTGGCGACACAGGATTTCCAGTCCTAGGTTCTAGGACTTCCGGTCTTCATTTATGCAGTCATGACGTTTCAAAAGAATGTATGAGAGAGTCGTTACGTTTTCGACTTCCGTTTAGGATTTCTTTGTTCCAAACAGCCACTAAAAATATCGAATTAATTCAAAAACCCTATGTCCCAGAGCCCTTCGTTTTCTCGTGCCAAGCCAGCTAAGAGAAACAAGAGGGCTACGGGGACGAGAATAATGCTTATGTCTCTTATGAAAACCAGCCTTTTTTTTTCATTTATTCTATCTGA
Organism: Oculina patagonica; assembly: GCF_052425735.1. Lineage (NCBI taxonomy): Eukaryota > Metazoa > Cnidaria > Anthozoa > Scleractinia > Oculinidae > Oculina > Oculina patagonica. The sequence continues at coordinate 5,945,762 of NC_135760.1, forward strand.
TACTTGCCCTTGGTCCAGTCCCTTCGAGCCCTGGAGACTTGGAGTAGAAAAGCGAAGAAAGGGGTCTAGGGACAAGACTAGAAGACTACTACGTTCTATCGTTGCTTCTTTTGCAATAAAGTACAAATCATGAAAACCAATTTCCAATTCCTTCGCGAAAGTATTCAAATATTTCTATCGATTTTTTTTATCCTTTATCGTAGATTTTCAAATAAACTTTGAACTCAGACGTGTGTAACAGCAGGGAAAAACATAAAGCTGGGGGAACAACATTTTTTTTTATTATCGCTGGCGTGGGTGAAAGTATCAAAACAAAAACCTTCAATTGCGATCAAAACTCGTTAACCAATCGAAACTTAAAACAAACTGTTTTAAGCTACATAACAATTAACTTTTGTGATGGATAAATCAGCTGATTAAATGCCTCTTTATAAAAACATAAAAGAATTTATGGTATAAAAGAACTTAGAGCAAACTAAAGAATATTCCTATATCAACAGTGTGAAAATTTTCTTTCTCACAATTGCAGATCTATTTAAACTGTTTTCAATTGCCCAAAATCCTTTTTTCATATTTCGCGATTGTCATTTTATAAGTTCACTGCTTTGATTACCTTAAAATAAAATATTTAATTTTGTTTTAATTACTTTTTACACAACACTGTCTTGAGCAAACGAAACCTTGGTTTGTTTACATTTTGTTTGCCCTTGTAAAAGAACGCTTTTATTTAAACATTGATAAGGAGTCTTGCGGCGGTACGAAGTTAAACTCGATCCACATCTAGTTCGTGCAGTTCTTGCAACATGAGGTGCGCACTGCTGTTTGGACTTTGCTTGGCGTTTGTCTTGGTAGTGGAATCGTTTGGAAATCAAGAAAATGATGATCGTCATGGCCTGCGCAAGGTAAACTTTTCTGTAAGGAAAAATGGGAAAAAATTGCGATGATAAGTTATTTCTGTGAAGTAAAAATTGAAATGTGGAAGCTGTTAAAGAAGTTTTTAAATGTGAAAATGAATGGAAAAGCTTTCATTTGAGACAAACAAAAATGGTTTTAATAAGGAATTAAATGGTGGTCTTGAGTTGATCTTTATAAAGGTGGAGCTCCGCTGTAACTGTATTTTATTTTTATTGCATAAAATTTATATTGGAGAAAGACGGTGAAAATCCAAGATTTTAATTTAATTTCTGATAGAAATCCTTTTTGATAGAAAATAAAAAAATATATTTTTTTGAAAAGGAAACGTATTAACTTTAAATAAATACGAATTTTAAAAATCAGATATTTTCTCTCGTATTCTTCATCATAATGCTCTAAACATTTTACAGTTTGACTACTCCAACCAAGGTCACCTGACAAATGCAAAATTTTGTGCAAATTGATAAATGAAAACCTCACACGTTAAATATAGATTTCCAACATATTAACAATCTGAGCAAGCTGCACACTACAGAAGCAATAAATTTAGGTCCTTTTTATCGCTTTAAGACCCTTTTAACACTCAAACACTAAAATAAATTTGCTTGGGTGGCCTTGGTTTGAGTAGTTGCACTGTAAGACTTTTAAGAATGTAACTTAAGCTTATGTTGATCTCCAAAACATTTCCAAATGAATCCGAAGATATCCCGAAGATTGCCGAAGGTCGATTTGTGAAGAATACTGGATGAACCCTTTATTATTTGTCTTGTAGTGCAAGAAAAAGTGCAAAGTCGGAGAATGCTGCAGGATATTCTGGTATTGGTACGAGTGCTTTCTCCAGAGAGGACTGGGTCAACCCTGCCGCAGGAAGCCGCCGGCTGTAAGTGTTCACTACATCTTTTCCCGCCAAAATCCCGCCCGCAGTGGGTTTATATTTTTTCCTGCGGAATGACGCTTGTTTCTTTCTATAACTGTTTTGTAGACAGTTACTATCGGTGACTTCAATATCAAAATCCATTTGGTTGAGTAAAATTACCACAAAAGATGCTGATAGCTTTGCTATATTTTAAAGTGAGCACAATGTGACATTTTTTAATATTTATCCTAAATTCAAGTATGTATCAGAAATGTCCTCGATCACACCCTTTTCGTCTTTGAAGTAGAAAGTTAAAGACCCATGCATGTAATGATCTATCTATCTACTACTAGAGGTTTGGGTTCCAAAGTTAAAGTTAAGTTCTGACTTAAAACAAAATAGTGTGAACTTATGCAGAAGTTCATCGTTGGTGCTTCAATGCATTTTTGTTATAGTTTTTATTTTAGCTCTTTTGCAAAATAATGCACATTCGTCGATGACTAGAACACCTACATGTGTTGTTTTGTTACAGTTTCTCTGTCATCACGCTTGCAAAGATGGACTAGTGTGCAAGCGTTCCCGCCGACCTGGCCCCGGAAGACATCCTCATGATCGAAAGCGCGGCTTCAAGTGCGTGCGTCCTCCACCGCCAACACAGGAGCCTGGGTCTGGGGACTTCAACTTCTAGATGTATAAAATGCACACAATAAAAGGTGTTTGATGTGAGCCTTACGTGTGTGTCGTGCTTAATTCAGCCTTAACTCTTTTGTTTCGTCAACAGTAAAAAAGTTCCAACTCTCGTAATATTCTCGATCGGTTTCTTGAAAATAACTTAAACAAACAGGTCTGTAAAGTTCAAAGGACCTTATTCTCTATCAAACTTAATGGAGGAACTAATGTATAATCCGTTAGAAAACAAAATTGCGGTCTTTAATGATAATAACATTTGTTGTTACATTGCCCAACCTTCCATATAGCGCTATTAGATCAGCTGAATTACTTTCCATTAGAACAATGCCTCGATCAATTTTACGGTTGTCACTGAAAGAGATGATTCTTGTCAGCGTTGCTCTGCTCTTGCTTACTCAGTTGTTCTAATCTTGTTAAAATGAATTTTAAGGAACATAAATATATTTGCTGGATACAGTATTTTTCCTGATTAAGAAAAGGAATACTCAGTTTTATCTAAATGTTGAGACCCCAGTCCTGCTTTCGAAAGTTATAAAAAGACCTTCCAAAGTCGTCACTATTGTTCGTTATATACGGCATGGGGAGCTTCCAATAATATATAACACGGTAAATATTTTACTAAAATTCAGCAAAACGTTTACCTTCAATGTCAACATCGTAGTTCCATGTAAATTGAATAAGTTCAACCTTTTATCCAGTGATTTACATTTGCTTTAAAACAGATCGTAATTATTTCAAGAAGGCTCTTAAGCTTTTTCTTTTCAAAACAAAAGGATATATTTGCATCAGAATATAACTCATTTCTTAAACGAATCTCCTTGTTTGGGAAAATCACAATGACCGTTGTGACGTCATATATCCCGAACATTTCCAAGGAGTAAAACATCAGCGGCGACTCGGTCTTACATATTCACCGGGCATGTGGGATAACCTGGCCGCTGATTTTGCGAGTATATATTAAAAGCGCTGGGACAGATATCTCAGCCGAAGACAGCTGTCAAGGAAAATGCAAATAAGATAATTAAAACAGCGCTACTTCCCCCCCCCCCCCCCCCAAAAAAAAAGAAGCCAGCCATATACAGACCAGCGAAAGGGACAAGCAAGAATTGAAGCGGAGAAGCAATTTTCTCATTCACTCTTAAGTTATATACCCATGGTCATTCAGTCGTAATTTCTCGTTCCCGTTTACTGACAAGAACTTCGATAACTGAGACTTTCATGAGGGACTTGATCAAAGTAGGAAACATTTAGGGGTATCAAATGGTCTTTGCGAGCATTTGCGAGCATGCGAGCAAAGCGTTTTTTTTTTCGAGAACGAGCATTAAAAAAATTTATCCTTCCGAGCAACAAGCACTTTTAAAAAACCCCCCCCCACTAAAAAAACGAGAAGGGGAGCAATTTTTAAAATATTCGATAAACAAAAAAAACACACCCCATAAAATTTTTCCCCCTTTTCCCCACTCTTAATTTTTTTTTACAACCCTCCCCCCCACATTTGTTCCAGTAGCTCACTACCCTACGAGTAAACAATGGAACAAACAACAGGAACGTAATTAATTAACGATGCTCCTAGTCCCCAATACAATAGCAACTGCTACGTATACGCTAGAGTTTCACTAGAGTTGCACCGCTTACGAGGGCTGCTACATTTATTCACGCTAAGGGTGGCTAAACGAGCGCGAAAGACGTGTTAACTTAAAACCAACTCTTGCATAAAGAAGAAAATCACAAAGGAGAATTTAATTTTCGAAACAACCCAAAGAAAGCAAAAAAACGTATTCTGTAAATACAGTCCTACGCATTGCTTCCTATGACGAAAGCTGGGCAGGACGTCGGGTTTTCCGTCCATGACAGGGCAATTATTTTTACGCCCACTTTGAAAAGTGGCGTTTTTACTGACTCTTTACTCTTAAGTTGATTTTAAGTGACAGTCAAAGAGAAATACTAAATACCACAGTTCATTTTCCCTTGATGTTAGCTATCGTTTTCGAAATTTTCAGTAAAACGTCGAACAAGCTGGCAGAGAGGGTCATATGATAATACTCTTAATAACCACCCACTAACCGATCAATAAAGGTTTTTATACTACCATACATGGTAGTATAAAAAACATGGTTTTCCGTCATTTTAAGCTTAAAATGTAAAACTGGAGGTAACAACGTTTTTAGCTTCTACTGTTTTCCTTTTTCTACAATTTAAATGAAGTCACGAGCTTTTGGAAATAAGCTGTTAAACTTCCTTGGGCATTTTTTATAACAATTGAAACCTAATAAAACTTTAGCAGTTGAATGAACAGAGAATTCTTGCAGGTATTTTCCGTGTTCCGTGTTCTTTTGACATGACGCCTCTTCATACGGTGATGACTTCTTGACTTAATTAACAGAACATGCTAACTTGATGCTGTTTTTACAACATATTAAAAAATAGCGAGCATCAGCTGACAGGAGACCGTGGGTTCTTGCACGTCTATCTATCCCTTTTCTCAGTTTCTTGTGACCCTACATCACCTAAAACAATATCATTTGAATAGAGCTAGAAATCGTTTCCTGCCGTCTTGAATTGAGTTTATTCTTCTATAACTCTCCACCTTTTGTTCTAGATTTGTTTTGCTGCTTGAAAAAAAAGGTGAAAATGCTCGCAGGGTTTACATAACGTTGTAAATAATGACTTCTTTATATGGCTTTTTTGCGGGGGATGGCGTAGTGAGGGAGTTTATTAGGTTTGTTGTCTAATATAACAAAAAAAGGAAAGTTGCGAAATAAGGGAAACGTATACCCTTCCTTAGAATTATGAACATGCCATTTTTTTTTATTTCTGGGCAATTAATCAGGGGGGGATTCAACCTTAAATCGGCTAAAAACACTACACTACGAATGTAAAAAAGTGTTTTCCTTATTGCACTTTTAATTTTTTTTTCTTCTTTTCAGACAAATTCAATATGAATTCAAAACTTGTTTAAATACATGAGAAATTTCAAGTAAACAATTTACATCGAACAAAGGAAGGCATAAAAAGAATTAGTAATAAAGGGTTAGAACGAAAAACCAACTTCACTACAAGCTTAAAACTTTGCACAATCATTTATTCGATTCACATCTTAATGACAAGTCCACAAGAGGGCGAATTCTGTGTAATAAACGCTCCGAGTTGTAACGTCATCTTGTTTGCAAAGTCTTGACAGAAGCTCACCAAGTGTATTCACTTGTCCAAACTCAGTGCTGAATTTCAATGCAGCCAATTTTTAACACGTCAAAAAACGTTTAAGGGAATAAAACAAAAATGGACGTGTCTATGGTTAATGGCGAGAACATTTGATTTTCAACACTTTTTGTAAGTGAACATTGTCAAAAACACATTACCAAAGTGCTTTTTCAAACTAAACTTCGTTTTTCAGCTGTTAAGCTGACATCAAACTAGTGCTTCTCTGGTTTCAGTAATTATCTATATGGCCACTTCTATTGTTACGTTTTGACTCAAAACTCTTTGCAAGCGATCAAGCATTACCATCTTGGTTCTTTAAATTTTAAAACAGAAGTAAAAATTGCCGCTTCTCTGTTTTCAGTATTTCTATGTTCCTTTTTTTTTCTTAACTTACAGTTGCAGCTAGTTGTTATCCAATTAGGGATACAAAGTTTAAAGTCGCTTCTAATTGTTTTTTCCCCTAGTGGGATTGCGTTTGGGTTTTGATCTACTCCAAGATTTCTAAGATTCTTGATATCTAATTCTCGCGATTCCCACGAAATAAGTAAGCCAAACATCTGTAATATTCTGCGCGGAATCGAGCGTTTAACATGCAGTAAATAACAGGGTTAATGCACGCGTGAAAGTTATCCAGGACGTCGGAAAACTTAAGGAGAATATCAATAGCTTTATCCTGACTTGATCCGCCGTTTCCAAAATCCATCAACAGCCACGCCACTTGCCCGGGAAAAAGACAGATTGCGAACAAGATCACAACTGCGGCTAAAGTCCTGATAGCCTGGTTTCTCCTCTTGATCCTTCTCGCCTCGGCTGCGATCTGTTCCTCGGTGGCAAAACTTCCACTGCGTGCGATGTCACTGCTATTCAGGAGGAACCTTGCGATTTTAGCATACACGATGGTTATGATGAAGAGTGGGATCAGATACTGTAGGAGAAACAGCGCCAACGTGTATGCTTGCCTGTGGCTGAAGCTAGGCCAGTTCTCTTCGCATTCGCCTGTGTCCGAATTAAAGTTCGTAACGACAACAAGGGGCAAAACAACGACGAAGGAGGAGAACCAAATGCCAGCTATCCAAGTGTAGGTCATCCGTTTGCTCGGTTTGGGCCGGTAAGGCAGGACAATTGAACGACAGCGTTGGAGAGCCATGGAAGTGATGGTGAATATACTCAGGAGATAGAAAATTGTGAACCAAGGCCAACCTACGCGGCAGTATATCTCGGACTTTTCAATTTCACCAAACATTTCGTACGTCGACAACGGTAGTATAGCAATGATGAACAGCAGGTCTGATATCGCTAGATTTTGCACTAGCATTTGATACGCAGACTTGTTCTGTCTCTTGCGACAAATCACAATAATAGTTAGCAGGTTACCGATGAATCCCACAACAAATATCGCAGTATTGACTGCCAGTTTTAAGTAAGTTTTTGGCTGAATTTCCATCGTTAAATCTTGTCGTCAGAACAAATGACTCAAACTATAGTTTTCGACATTTTCCAACCAGTACCAGACGTTAATATTCTCTCGGATCAGCGCCGTGTCTTTCCTTTTGTCGACCAACGTTTTATTTGTTGATCTTTGTCCTGATGGAAAATAAAATGAATTTGCGAACGAAAGATGTTAGCTTATTTATTACAAGAAACGCTAGCCGCCTGCCATGTCTCGTCATCTGTCAAACCTCTCATCCAATAAAGATCGATCATTTTCGCGTATATTTCTCAGAAAATAAACATCTGAAACTCACGAAACTGCAACGCGAGCATAAGCCTACTCTATGCGTTCGGTGAGCTGGGAGCATGGAAAAGAAGGGCGATTGAAAAAAAAAATAGACGAGGGTTTAGTCGGAGAGAGGCGGCGAAAAGCCTCATACCATTTTTTCACTTGCCGTTCTTTTTCGATAATCCCGTTTCTTCGCGCTCGCTTCAAACAGCCTACAAGAGCTGCGACAATTTATATCTATTAAAAAAAACAGAAAAAAACAAACTTGAGATTCTTGTAGGCGCAAATTACCTGTGTAGTCTGAAGGAAAAATTAATGGCTTAAAAGACAAAGTTAATGAAAAATTGAAATTTACCTTTTCTTTAAGAGGATGGGTAATTAGCATTTGTATTTGGTAATTAGCAACGGAAAATAAATTTCGCATGGCAGGTAACTGATATATGTATGAAGAAGGCCAATTTCAATTTCGTGGTAGGGCTTTGCTAACCCCGCCTAACCAACGTAGAAGCGCAATTTCGTTTACCGAGTGGCGAGGACACATCCGTTTACAAAATCGGTAATCTTAAAACGAGATTTATTCTGTTGACATCTGTTAGCAAAATGTATTTTTTTCTTATCTAACTGGATCGTTCGTTAAATTCTTCGCCGACGGTAAACTTTAGATTTCCCAAAAAAAAAAAAAACCCGAGAGGCTGTTAATTAAATTGTGGCGTTCGATTTTCTAATTCAATGCCGGATTATCCTCCCCACAAAACATCCGTCGCCATATATCCTTCCGACAGTTGTCACCGATTTACCGCGGAGAATAGTAAATTTACATATATCATTAATCTAAACACAGCGCGAAATCACGAAACTACGCATCTACAACTATCGCGTAAAAAAACGTAAAAATATGAGGCCTGCTTTACGTTGTTTACGGACAAGTCTCGTGTTCCGTAAAGACGCCGAAACACAGAACGCTCAGAGTTTCTGCCAGTAAAGGATCGATACTACATGTGCGTACAGGACTTAGAGAAGAAGATGGATGTAATATTCACCACTTTTTATTAAGAGAAATACCGAAAGACGTGAAATATATATGTCTCATCGATCATCAGTGAATTACCGAGTTATTTTGATGTGCTTCTCCATAAACAATTTACGCGCCTTAAAATTCTCTTTGCGAATCTTTACACACTGTCGGTTGCTCACGGACTTTTAACTTCCTGTCGGATAGCTATTTTTCGGTACTGTGAAAGTGTTGCAGAATCATTTCCAAATGGAAAAGTTTCTCTTCAAAGATTAGTGGCAACTGCTTTTTGTCATTTCTGCTACAGAGAAAAGGGCTAGGGCGAGCCGAGTTTGTTATGGACAACTTGAATTGAATCGAAAGCTATTTTGTCCCTTTAGCCCGACTATAACTATGGGGACTAAGCCTCCAATTTGTGTTTAGTGTGGGCATGAGTAAAATTAATAACGTCGAAAGATTGCTCCATTTAATCAAATAGAATACAATCAGGTGTTACTACAGACATTCGGTATAAAAGTCATTGAAGTCGTAAAGTTTTTGGAAGATATTAATTCGTTTAGACAGAATTTGAAGAGCGGCAAAACTTACTACTATCAAATCAAATTAGAAAGATCTCTCCTAGGTAGATAAGATTTCTTGTCAGAAGCAAAGACGATTTAACCCTTTTCGGACGCGTACGAGTGGGGTCGAATTCGACCCCGTCAGAGTCGAAACATTTTTCCCTCCCCTACACAGGTTATTTTTGCCTGTATGAAGCTGCAGTGACGGGGAAAACTATACAGCGGTTATCCAATTACATAAACATAGAGTCGGCCATTTTACTTTCAAGAAAATTCCCAATTTCTCTTCGCCGTTTCGTCGTTCTACGTTTGTTTACATCTGTGGAAAGGCATGGCGTCAGATTATTTTAATACTGAACAAGCTTTAGAAATGTTTTTGCGGGCTAGAAGTGATCTTGAGGACGAAGAAAGCTTGGAAGACGATTTTGACGATCGTGGAAACTGTATCTGGCTCGTTGTTCATTTATTTCGTGAGACGGACGTTTCTCTGAAGGATCGATTCAACCTTTGCCACCATATCACAAGCCTTCGCTGCTAGAATAGGAGATAGAGCTAAGAATTTATTGTTTATTTTCTTTAATATATTAGACGAAGTTTAAAAATGGTTGTTTGAACATTTTGGCCAAGTTAAATTGACCTGTTCGATTCGAAGCTCACTGGAAGCTGTCCTAGGAGCTGCTACCACGTGTTTCTCCCTATGTTATGAAAGTCACATTATTTTGTATAAAGGAAATCGCTGTTGGCTAAATGATTGTGCTAAATGAATAACATATATAATAGCCTTTTTGATGATATATACATTTCCCAGAAAAAAATGTAAAACATCTTGAGAAAACTCGTTCAAACCTAAAAGTTTTTATTTTATTTGCATATTTGCATAAATTATGTATGTTTATCGGTTACCATGGAGACGGATATAAATTATTTGTTTATGTTTTGGGTCAAAAAATGTTCAGAATTTTATAAGCTTTCTAACCATATATAACATGTGTATATTACTGCAAAGTGTACTTCTTGATAAAAGTATTTTGTTTTGTAGCCCTGAGAACCATTTTCTGTCTAAAAAAAATTCAGTCGGAAAAGGGTTAAAAACTCTAAACATCGACCCATACGAGTCCCTTGCTCGATGGAGTGACGATCGCTTACTCCCGTTTCATCTGATGAGGCTTAGCTTCGCGCGCCATTGCGAAAATAAGCCGAAAGCTCTGTTTCAAGACTTTGCTTCTGACATGCAATAGCAAGAAACCTTATCTTCTTACGAATTCTCAGCAAAAATTTTTTTTACGCTTCTTGACTACAATCAGTAAGATCCAGATGGATTCAGTTCATCGTCATATAGACCTTGGGGCTTTCACCCACCATTATCGGTAAACTTCTGCAGCACTGATTTCACCCGGTTGCATGAATCATCAAAGTCATGGTTTGAAATAATAGTTTAAAAAAAAAAAAAACATCATAGACATCTCATGAAATAACAATCGCAGACGGGGAAGGATACGATTGGCCTACACTTAGTGATTACTCGGAAAAATGAGAAGCCTCACAATGCCCATGTTGGATAACTCTTTGTTCGAACGTCATGTAACTAAAGCACATAAAACATGTTTTATCCAAAATGGATAAATAAAAAGCAGCTGAACCATCTACAAAAACTACGTGATATGTTAGCAACCGTTGTTATAAACCCTCTCTTTGGTCTGTAGTCGTTAACTTGGCCATGGTGTGACTTTTCTGATTGGCTGAAGAAACTGTTTGTCGCCAAGCGACAACCAAGCTCGTCCCAGGGTCTTGAAGACTTGATATCCAAGATGGCCGACACAGTGTCTGCAATCTTGAATTTCAATGCAATGCGTGAATGACGCTGGAGACGAGCAGTTTGCTGTCGTGTGTTACGCTGGCAAAATAATCGTGACGGGTTGAGAATGAATATATGAAATTTAATACATTTAAAGGAGCTACGTCACGGGGATTTCGCAGATTTTTCGTCTAAAAACTGTTTTAAAATTAGTGCTAGGCAACTTAACCCATGAAAAACGTTATCTTTGGACATCTAAAGGAAGATATCACCTTAATTTGTGGATAGAAATCAAACTTTGGCTAAGAATATCGTTTTTTTAAGACGCGCGGAAACAACTTGAACAGTTTATCCTCAATCCATCCTAGCCAACTGCAGCCAAAGACGCGCTTGTTAACAGTTTGCAGTGCTCTGAAATAGCAATTTTTAATAATAACGGACCATTTTTTTTAGGTTTCCTACAACACAAATATAAATTTTTTTATGCTTTCGCATATCCGAGTGTAAAAAATCGTGACATAGCCCCTTTATACTACGTGTGCAAGGCTTGATGGCTCAGTTGGAAGAGCATCGCACTAGTTTTACAGTCCATATTAGTCCAGTCCCTGAACTCTCTCTTCCGCGCGCCCATTATAGGGGTTGAACCCAGGCGCGCAAAGAGAGAGTCCAGGAAACCTTGCATGCGCATGCTCAGAATGAACCAATCAGAAGCGAGGAGTGTGGCGTCACTTGCTTGGGACGCGCGCTCTTGGTTAAAAATGTTCGCTCAATTGCATCCAAAACCAATTCAACAAACAGCTACAAAACTAGGAATAGTTGACGGATAGCGATTTGTGTTTTGGCCGTTAGCTTTTAGTAAACACTGTCTGGAAAGCTAGGCTTTTTGTTATTCCGGTGATCCAGCTTTAGTACACGGTCGCGTAGTTGAACTCGTCGTCTGTGCGCGCGCGTTTTCAAAAGTGCTGCCGAATATGGTTTTCCCCCGATTTTGGGGAAAAAACTGGCGCATGCGCATGCAAGTTATCCTGGACTCTCTCTTCGCGCGCCTGGGTTCAGCCCAGTTATTCTGGACTCTCTCTTCGCGCGCCTGGGTTCAGCCCCTATAAAGGGCGCGAAGAATAAAGAGTTCGGGGACTGGACTAAGTCCATAGAGGTCATTGGCTCGAAACCCGTGGGTTTGAATCTCGGTTACTCGATCGGTCTTTTGTCAACTTTAACACTGTTAGGTGGACTTTTAAAATCACTAATTCTCGCCTAATGTTTAAGGCGACGTTTTACAACTTGCCGGCATCAGGGTTGTGGAAAAGTCGCGACAATTTCTTACGTTTTCCGCTACAGGTTACGACATTTACATGGTCTATATTCACATCGACCATAACTTTTGTCCAATGAGCGAGAATTCTCTCATTAAGTGTCATAAAACTAGTGCTCATTCCCCTGACTGTGTACGCTTTAATTTCAAGTGCATTACAACCCTGAGATTATCTGAGGTGGCTAGATTGACGGGCGTTTAAAAGTTCATCAGCGTTTTCATTAACTTCACTAAATCGACTGACATGGCAACTCGCTAACTGAACGATTTCCGAAAGCTTCAAAGGAATACTGACATCGACGTTTAGCATGAATTGAAAACAAGCTCTAAAACATATCTAGATCTTAGGAAATTCATGAATGACAGTTTGATTTTGCAGAGACGGCACTCGGCGTTTGTCGGAAACCATGCATTTGAAAGAGAGGATGACTAATGGTGGCGAAGATGGAAATATAAATTGCAATCGATTGCCACAGACCTGAAGGCTGACGAATATATCAAGCGTTTGAGCAGTGTTTTTCATCATTATATTTTGTACAATGCTAAATTGTCTAAATTGATTTAAATTGTAGTGCAAAATTCTAGAAGTTTTATGATTTTGGAATGATTTAAAAAAAATAGGAGGGAAGATAAAGTGAATTTAAAATATTTAATGAAATAGACTAATAGACTAATAATGAGACTTATGTTCATTTGAAAATATTTGTTTCCTCTGTTTCAGTGGGATGCCTGTAAACTAGCTATCTCGTTGAGATATGAAGCTTAGTGCATGACCACTACAACGTTTATTTATTTATTTATTTTTTAATTAGAATCTCGATTGAATTAGTCATTAGCAGGTAGTCAACCTGCCGTACCGAGTCTCCTGTTTGGTTTGTTGGTGTGATGTGTAATACAAGTAAACCTTCTTTTTTAAATAATTCACTTAATCTGTATTCCACTTAAAATTTCAAACAGCAGGATCCTTTAGAAGTCGCTCTTTATGATCGAATTAGTCATTTCATTTGTTGAGGACAGAGCATTTTCATTTCTTCAGGTAAATACCCTTTAAAGCGACAGCGCGTTTTAAATTAAAAGCCTAAGACTTTCATATTTTATCTTAATAAACATTATTAATATATTTGAACTTTGAAATTACTTTCATTACCTGAAAACAATAAAATCTCTTAAGCTTGACATACTTCCGACGCAAGTCACTTAAGAAGCTGAACCTAAAATATACATGGGTCAAATTGAGGAAATGCCAAAGAGTTAATCCTTAGTTATTAGTTTCTCTTTATACGGCTTATGTCAAGTTGCTTATTCACTTCAGGCTTCGTGAAAGATAAGGCCTCCATCTGACAACTGCGTGTCTCAAACTGTTTCAGTTTTGCCAGTTAAAACTAAACAGTTTCAATATTGTGAAGGAAACGTCGTGCTCGGAAAGGCGTTGTTCTCGACTACAGCTGAAGTTTTCTCAAGGCAAAGTAAAACTCCTTCATTATTCAGGGATTTAAAGTGCCGAGACAACAGATTCTCTGCTAAGATGTTCAAGAAACCTATTTGCGGGATAACAAATGTTTTTCTCGTCTTTTGGTGGGCAATATTGTCGTTTGGGGGAACTTATGAAAGCAAGTCTTCCTACTATTTGATAACCAGAAAGGAACCTACATCAAGCGAGACATTCGAAGTGTATAACGCACTCAATGAAGTTGCATGCATGTCTTTGTGCAACAACAAAGATGGATGTTTAAAAGGTGTTTACAGTCGTGATAGCAAATCTTGTTTCCTGGAGATGTCTAGCTGCAAAAAGCAGAGAGCACAAAACCGAGCGGGGGCTTTAATATCACGGACGGAGGAAAACATTCTTCAATTTAGCAAGGTAGTTAAACATTTTGATTGTTTCACAGAGTTTTCAAATAATTAATTTTATTTCATTGTAAAGAAGAAGTGTGCATTTGCGTGCATTCTTATTTAATGTCGACAGCATTACATTTTATAAAATAAACGAGGTACGGCGCATAATGTAAATACATGTGTAAATGGTTGTAAAATGCTTCTTAATTATATTCAGAGTTCAGAAATTAGTTATGGAAGTCTTGGAGAGCTTAAAATAGTCGTGGAAACAGCGACGTGTCATAGGCGTGAGAATTTATTTACAATAATTGTTATTTCTGGTATATACTATCAAACCGAAAACAACAAGACGTTCTAATACACTATATTTTTCTGGCTTGTTCCACGTACGTGATTGCTTTATGCGCGCGCTTTTTTTTTACAGCTTCCGCTGAAAATTTTGCTGTTCTTTCAGCTTGGTCATACGTATGATTTCAAGGAACGAAAATTCCGTGGGAAACCACATGGTATGTATTGGATTAAAACAGAGAAGAAGAAAAGTATTTCAATTGAGATGTGAAAGAAGTGCGAGACAGACAACCTATTTAACCTCTTTATTTCAGGTACAGGGAGGCGCGGTGGCCTAATGGTTAGCGCGCTCGACTCCGAGTCAATAGGCCCGGGTTCGAGGCCTGGCCGGGGCGCTGCGTTGTGTTCTTGGGCAAGACACTTTACTCTCACAGTGCCTCTCTCCACCCAGGTGTATAAATGGGTACCGGCGAATTTACTGCTGTGGGGTAATCCCTGCGATGGACTGGCATCCCATCCAGGGGGGAGTAGCAATACTCTCAGTCGCTTAATGCTACGGAAACCGGAATAAGCTCTGGCTGTATGGGCCACTAGGCTCGGACACAGACTTTACCTACCTTACCTTTCAGGTAGAGGCCATTCTTCAACGCCTTTATCATGCAAAGAAATCTACGAGACTGACAGGTAGTTATAAAACCCAATAGACCTTGCGTAAAAATGGTCGTCATTCATTTCCTTTAATTGGTAAAGTTTCTTTAAACGCCGATATCATGGTGACACTTGAAAATATATGAAATAATATTCTATTCTGAGAAGTTTCAGTGTTATTGGTTATTAAAAAGCTGCAGAGTTGTGATTCATTCAAATTTAAGAGATTTGTATGGAAAAGCCACCCTGCTCGTCTGCCTAGTCTCGTTTTCATGTTTTTGGCAATATAAATGTCCCTGTTCCTTCCCATTAGATAAAGGTATAGCCTCTTATTTTTAAGTTAAAGTAATTTAATTTTGTTGGCAAATGATTCTTTTGGAAGCCAAAAATTAGCAGCCGCCATATTTTCATTAGGTCAATGAATTATATCAAAATCGTGCTTAAAATGAAAACGCAAAATTTATCTTTACATTGTTTACACTGTATGATCATAAGTTACCGTTGTTTGCAAGCAAGCACTACTTTTAAATAAAAACAAGTAAAAACAGTTGGTGCTTATTCTGTGTAGGTTGGCAGAGAGCGGTGCCTATTCTGTTTACCCGGATGGAGCAAACGGCACTAAAATAGAGGTTTACTGTCACATGACTATAATTCCCGGATGTGGAGAAGGGGGCTGGACACTTGTAATGAAGATTGACGGCACCAAGGTGATAAGCAAGCGAACGAACAAATAAAAAGTACAGAAAACAACCAAACAAAAAATTGAGAACACTTATTGAAGCCAAGCAAAATATACAAACAAAAACCAATAACAACAAATCACTAAGAGCATGTTAACTTATAACTTTCCGCCAACCTTAGGAGTATAATTTATGGTGGTGGTTTACAGGCTAGTACCATTTTCCTTATACTTCATAAATTTTGTATCACATGCATGGATGACGTAGTAGTAGTAACCATGCCCAGAATTCGTAATGACATTAACTTATAATAAAAAGCAGTAATTTTAACCGAGTAAGACCATGCAAGGAAAAGAGTTCCTTTGTCCTTACTCCCTTGACGATCGAGTCGTGTCGAGTGCTTACCAAGAGCCCGGTGAAGGGGGTGGTGGGGGAGGGGGTATGATGGACAATACAGGGAGGCTCAGCCCAAAAGAGGTATCTTTTTTAGGCAGCAAGTATACAAAGATTAGGGATTTCACGAGTTTGAGTATAGAAAAGGGTAGGGCAAACTGATATTTAATTAAAAGTGATTTTAAAAGTATCTCAAACAGATGCACCGAACGGTAAGTATTTTACGGGGGTTTTCACGTAAAAAGTTTAGAAAAGAGATTTAGTATCCCTATGCAGAAGGGGTACCATTTTTATTTCAAAGGTATATGAAAGGATTATCTTTTATGTTAAGAACAGATAAAAGGTAATGGGTAGAATACCACCCCCCCCCCCCCCCCAACCAGTGACCAAGAGCACCTCTTGACTTCGGAGTTTACGGTATAAATCATTCATCAAAAGGATAAAATAAATTAGACTGTTAATAATAACTAAACAAATCATCTTATGCAGGACACCTTCCGTTACGACTCTCATTACTGGAGCAGGAAAGAACCCTTCAATCCATCCTTAGCTCTGAAGGGACTGGATCACAATGAGGCGCTATCCCCCGCCTACTGGGCTACTTCGCTGACCAAGTTGTGCCTCGGCATGAAGCAAAGATCAGAAAGAGAAACGCATTGGATCATGGTACAGTTGGCGCATGCGCAAAAACTTCACAGCTTGATCGCTGATGGAGGTCACAGGCCCGCATCACTTCGCCAAGAGAAGTGGTTATCGCTGATGACGAATTCTTTCCTTGGACTTGCATGTTCAGAAGAGGGATTCAACGCCAAGATGAATACGCAGAAAGTCAGGATCGGTATGATAGCTGGAAAAAGGTGTCACTCGCCTGAGCCAGCTAGCCTGATCGGGTTTGGTCCCACTGGTAACTATTCCTGTGGAAATTTCAAAGGGGATGATGTTTCTGGAATGAAGCACGTACCGTCCTTTGGTTATATTCTTGTACAGTAAAAACGACGTTAACTATTGTGCACGTTCAGTGTCAAATCAACATATTGTGACCATATAAAATTATATTTTATGGGTCATAGACAGATAGATTTTATTAGTGAACTCATTACAGCCGCCCGAAGGGCTGAATTTAATACGAACTACTATACAATGTAGATGCTTTGGTTCAATTTTACCCCTGGTACAATCTGCATGATATTTTCCTTTTAGTGTTTTTTATTCATTATCACATATTCTTGGTTTTCCCGTGACGTCATCAAAATTCTAAATCCAGAATCGCTCCTCCCCTACCCTTTATCCTTCACTGGCTATTAGACGTCCTTAAAATATATCTTATTGAAGGTTTTTATCTCGATAGCATTCGCCGTCTTTAAGAAATAACATTTTGAATTTGGGAATTTTGCGCCACAAAACATCAGAATGGCCGCCTGAAGGCTGTCACGTATGCTTAAAAAATGCCTCATCCTGTTATTTTTAACGATCTGAACAAATTGAAGTGTTTATGTGAATGTTTACGTGTTCACGGACTGCGTGTTATGGCAGTAGTGAATGCCAGATGTTTTCATTGATTTCTGGCGCCATCTTGGCACCCCTTTACATGCACTCTAACATGGCGTTTTCATACTGTGCTCTCTAAGTTTGTCTTGGACACGTAGACTATCTTGTTATTTTCTACAACTTGTAGTATTCTTGATTTGTTTGACTCAATAGCTTTGGGTTTATTTTTTGAAGTGCGTGATAGTATCGTTACTTGTGTGACAGTGAAAACCAGCAATTACCACACACCAGAACAAAGGAAAAATACCAATTTGTACCATTACCCGGAGCGTGCAATTTCCATTCACACTGCGTCTGTAAAACGGCGTTTTCAGAAGTAAAGGTATTTTTAGATATGGTTTTCCCGCCAATTGGTTCCTGATAGCCAATCACAAGCGATTTCGTAAAAGACTGTTGATACGTGACTACAGTACCTTGTCCACCTGGGAACTTAACATAGCGGATACATGCGAGGAAACTTTTTCAGAGTGTTCTGAGAGCATTTCAAGCGATGATTTCAGTAGTAGTAAGTAGTAGCTGACTTCATTGGAAGCAGTAATTTTCACGGAAAGACAGCTAAAAATAACTGTACTTGTGAAAACGCCGTTGCACAAATATAATTATGGAAGGTGCACGCTCCGGGTAATGGGCTCCTGGCATGGTCACCAATCGTCAAATCGAACCACAACAAAAGTAGATATTAAAGAAATAAAATTAACAGTACCTCGTCCACCTGGGAACTTAACACAGCGGATACATGCGAGGAAACTTTTTCGGAGTGTTCTGAGAGCATTTCAAGCGATGATTTCAGTAGTAATCAGTAGTAGCTGACTTCATCGGAAGGTGTACTTTTCGCGGAAAGACTTGGCTAAAAATAACTTTACTTGTGAAAACGCCGTTGCACAAATATAATTATGGAAGGTGCACGCTCCGGGTAATGGGCTCCTGGTCACCAATCGTCAAATCGAACCACAACAAAAGTAGATCTTAAAGAAACGAAATTAATATACACTCAAAGACATTAGTCTCCAAGGATATTGCCATTCTCATGTGCAAAGTAAAAAACAAATCGTCTCCAAATTCGTCATCAATAAACTATTTCAGTGCCCCAATAGTACTAAAACCTCCGCAGGATAGAGTTTGTTATCTCCAAAATTAACACTTAATGTTGTCATGCTGGGACTAACAATCTATTTTCGTTGCGGTCAACCCGTTTTATGAAGGGCCTCGGTTGTTGGCGCAATTACGCGACTACATAAGGAACGTGAATATTTTCTTACGTCTTTAAAGAACTACATTAGGAAGCTCGGCATCTTAATCGAAATCGACGACGGGAGGAATTTCTACTCCCCCCTGATGCTAGTCCAACGCAGGGTTACCTCAACATTAAATTCGCCGGTACCCATTCACACTAAGGTGGAGAGAGACACGATGAAAATAAAGTGTCTTGCCAAGAACACAACGCAGTGTCCCGGCCAGTGCTCGAACACGGACCGCTCGATCTGAGTCTAGGGCGCTAACCATTAGGTCTCCACGTCTCACTTTTTACACTCAGGGTTTGGCCTGCTGTCCATATTAAAACGGCTTTTTCTGTCACTGAAAACAAAGCTTTTCGAAAACCCTTTCCAGAGTAGATAAATTTGAAAACTCCCGCTAGGTATTGTAGTAAGGACGAGCTGAGAAATGAACCGGGATGTCTATAATCAATAATGAATATTTGTTGCGTGACTCCCAGAAAATTGTAATTTCTTGTCACGTCGGCCAAAATTGCATGACGGGAAAAACATACCTTT
This sequence comes from Oculina patagonica, assembly GCF_052425735.1. Lineage (NCBI taxonomy): Eukaryota > Metazoa > Cnidaria > Anthozoa > Scleractinia > Oculinidae > Oculina > Oculina patagonica. Next base: position 5,964,988 of record NC_135760.1, read on the forward strand.
TTCTTGGAAAAACCGGAAACTACAAATTTTAAAGTATGCTCTATACTCCGAGACAACTGAAGTTACATATTTCGAAATATAATCGCGCTCAAGATAGTACAAGTTTTTGGCCTGATTTTTTTAAGGTAAGTATAGTTTCAACTCAAACGCACGTCTTAGTTCACACTAGGCCAAAATAGTTCAAATCTTGATCAGACGAAACACGTTAAAAATGGCGGACATGCGGTGAGGAGGCAGTCAGCCTGATCATGAGGCAGTGCCCAAAGATCCAAAATTGGGCTTACTATGAGACCAAATGTTTTGTTGAAATATGGGCGATGAAGCGATACAACGGAAATTATCCGCTATGCGTAGAAAGCAGTATATTTGGGAGAAAATCGCCGCGAAACTTAACGACAACAGATACAAGCGCGCAGCAACGCAATACAAAACCAACATTTAATACAACGGCAATATTTTTTCTTGTACCAAAGATAGCGCAAATGCTGTAGCTTTGATCAGCGCTGGGAAGCCCTTCCCCAATGAAGGGCTTGAAAATTGACAGTAATATATATAAATCAAAGTGGAAATGTGGAAATGTTATAGTAATTTCTGTAATTTCGAGCTCCATTTTTTGGTAAATGTACAAGATTTATGCGAGTACCGTAAAATCGCATAAATTACACAACCAGGCATATGAATGTGTTTGAAACTGACATCTAATGTAAACAATGCATAAACATGTTTACTCTATAATGTTTTGGGTTTTGTGTTCACATTTTAGAGTAAACATCTTTTGGGCACTCCCCTCCTGACACCACATGTCCGCCTTCTTCAATCATGCTTAGAGTAAACATGTTTTGATCAGAATTCGCGCAATGGACCGCCTGATGTGAACACTTTCCATGCATAGCAAAACCTGCTGCAGTCGTGATCAGACTAATCACAGTGTAATCATGTTTCGGCCTGGTGTGAACACTGTCACAGTATTTTAGATTATCCTTCATGACATCAAGTCTTTATAATCTTTACAATAAACATGATCTTTAGTTATGACAATATATTTTGTTACTTGTTTTCAAATTTCAGAGGGCTGTTTGCAACTGATCATGTACAGTATTTACGTAACCAGCAAACTTGACTTTTTCGTATACATGCGTCTCTCAGTGGAGAAGATGCCGACTGCTGATAGCTACGCACAGAAGATAAAGAAAGAGATTGTTGAAGGAAATCTCCACCCACTTGCAAACCAATCTCTCTTTGTTTTGGCTCTCGGGGGCTTCTGCTTGATCACCCCAGGCAAAACTCATGCTTTTTTAGTGGAGAATGTGGCAGCTCCCGTGTATGTGTCCGTAGTGTACAGATCCACAGTTTGGGTGGCTAATTTTCCATTGGATCCTAAAATGTACGGATGCATAGCCATAAGATCCGTGTTCTACCAGCTAGGTGATCTTGAGGATGACGAGAATATTGTCGTATCGCCATATAACCCTGAAGCAGTTTGGCTTCCAGCTAAGACTCGTGATAAACTTCCGAGTGATATCATTAAAGCTGGCGTCGGCCGTTCTGATAACGAGCACCTATACTTCGGTCGTAAAGCAAGCATGTATGGCGGTATACCATGTGCCGTTACTAGCAATGGTAGCCTTTGCAACATGTGGTCAATGGCGGGTAGTGTCACATTTGAAAGTGGTGAACTCCTGAAGAACACTGCCTTTGAACTCATTCGAGCCAAGCGTGGCGATCCCATTCCACCAAATGCAGTTATGACTGGCGTGACAGAGGCTGACGGATCACTGTATGTGGGGAGAGTCGGTGGTAGTATTCCTTGTCACATCACCACTGAAGATGGTAAAATCCAGTGCTTTGTCTATGGCTTTAACAAGGAGATAAGGGTCGCGAACGGGGAAGTTATGGTGCTGACGCGTTAATTACTTTAGTAGTGCCGAGACAGCCGAGGTGTCTTCGTATTGTTTTTCAGTTTAGTGTTGTTTGTTTATGTTCAGACTTATGAGGACAGATTTCTTTCGTAGACACCCGTAACCAGGTAGGTCCTGGTAAACTGTCCAAAGCCGGCAAGACTAAGCATTCCAGAACTACCTTATTATAGGAAATTAACGCGTCATGAAATTAACGCGAATTTCAAACACTCGCGTTAATTTAAGTCGCGTTAATTTTAGTTAGCGTTAATTTCCGCACCGTTAATTAATTGGAGCGTTAATTTTCATTATTTTGGCACCGATTTCTCGTTACAGTCCAGACGTTCTTAACTCTAAGGGAAAAGCATTGTTTTATCTGCCACTATCATTGATACTGCGAAGAGCGCTCAAAGTGGGAAAAGTACCACGAACATTTTTTGCGTTTAAGATTATACGCCTACAACTGTTAAAATAAACTTGTTCTTGTTGTGTACGTCGCGTTAATTTCCTTCATTTTGAAATTTTACCCCCTCTTTCGCGTTTATTTCCTTTATTGGGAAGTAATTTTTCCTTCAATTCGCGTTAATTTAAGTTGCGTTAATTTCAAATACCTTAATTAACACAAGCGTTAATTTCCCATAATAAGGTTGATCAAATTACTCAGTAAACTTCGACGGAATTCAGTTTTAAAACGCGGTTAGTTAACTGTTTTCTAATGTTTTTTTGTACAGCGTTTTTGTTTTACAGTTCAAACTTAGTATTGAAAAACGTTTAATCGGAACATTTTATTACATGTATATCACCTGTTTGGTCACGCCACTTGATTTTTCTATGGTAACCTTGATTGTAAAGATTGTTTTAACAATATTTGGTATTTTGTTATGTTTAATTTTACGTTTTAGTGAAATTTTGGTTTTAGTGAAAGGTTTTGTCCAAAATCTTAGTTTTTGCATTAAACATTTTGAAAAAAATTAACATGACCTAAAATTTTGATTTTCGAAAAAGTTGGTCATGTAGTGAACTGTGTTAGAGCGTCTTTAGGGGGAAAAGCTCGGCGAGAGGTAACCAAGACTCTAAGCAGATCTTCTGAGTTTCTTCTTTATTTTCTTCGGCTACATCTGGCTCTTCACAGCAACAATTCTACTACTCTCTTACTACTACTACATTAAACCTCGAAGGTTTCTCAACTATATAGTAAAATTGTAGACATGTTTGGGTTCGAATCTCTATGACCTTGGAAAACTTGAGACATTCCCATGACCTACTTAAGAAAGCAAATACAAACAGGCCTACATGAAAAACCAAAATAAAGAGTAAACGGCCAATGACAAATTCGGAAGAATTAACACGAAACTATAACAGGAACCTTTATGGAGGTCCAAACCAAGTTCAACTAAAATTTCCAAGTTCATTTACCGTAGGAACGTAAACGTCTAATACAAACACTTGACTTAATAACCAACACAACCTAAACTTAGAAACTTCTTGTGTGAGAAAAACTCTCAAACACTCGATCACTAACCCAAACATATCCACTGAAGAAGGCAATCGATTTAAGCTAAAAACTCTTAAAAGATAAACAACTATAAACCTCTGTGCGGGCTGTCGGGCCCTTAAATCACAAGATTCTCATGATTGACAAAGTTATAAACAATTAATCATGATCTAAAATTACGGAGCTCTAAACATAATATTTCACTTCATAACAACTGTAGTTTCATGAGTTTTCGAAGGCGTTACTAAGAAAACAGGTACAGGACACTCAAACGGACTAAAACAGTAAATATACCGTCAAAGCTAGTAAAATATGATTAATACTGAAAAACAAAGCATTTGGGTAAGCATGGAGCTTTTCATGAGTGAAGAATAAATTTCACTACATATATATGACAAGTCAATCCATTAAACAACTGGGACGGGTTGTTCGAAAGCCGATTAACACTAGCCCAGAAAAAAAAAAAAAAAAAGGAATTAAAAGTAGATCCAGGGTTCAGTTTCTCTTGTATGGAAGTCATAGAACTGTTCTTACAGCTTATGTTTGGTGGAGTTTGAGATTAGTCGACGTCAAAACGTAAGGCCGGACAGAAAATATAAACAGAAAACCTTTCAGAAAAGGTAAAAAATTGAAATCAAAATTCACGCTAATCCTGTATTAGCTTAATCGTGCTTTGAACCACCCGACCATGGTCGTTATGTTTCAGATGGTTCTCTGCCTGTGCCAGACGTGCCCCGTGCCAGTGCTTGTGATAAAACTGAGATTATATCTATTTGCTAAATGGCCGACCCGAGCATAAGCAGTATTTTGGCTGTGATATGGATATTAATAGTGGAGATGTATATCATCTAGGAAGAATAAAAGTAGTTACCAATCACTAAAATGTTTCTTGTGTTACGCACGCAACTATAGTAGTTTTTAAATAAACGCCGGGGGCGTTTGTTTGAGGTCCCGGCGTTTATTGCAGGTCAAGCTAGCAAGAATATATATTTTGTTTGTCACAAATCTTGATTGCAACATAAACGTTTCAATCCGTAATAATGCACCTGTGGACAATTATCACCTTTGGATACCCAGGGACAGTTTTTCGGGGCAGAACGAAGAGAAAAATCGTCCTGCCTTGACAAACTGCCCCTTGGTCTGATCTCGAAGATCTGTAAGAATAAATCAACCGAATCAACCTGAATAATTGGCAGAAAATTGCAGTCCTTTAATAAACGCCGGCTTCAAATAAACGCCGTGTTCGATTAAATTCACCAAGCCAAGTTTGAAATAAACGCCGGGGGCGTTTAATTGAGAAAATACGGTATATTGAATCGACCCGCTTCTAGCAGAAGCATGCTTCTAGTTGATATGCTTCTGCAGTTGCCCAGTTCCTGTACGGCTTTTTCCCCAGGCCTTCGCGGTATTACTTACGTCGACGAAACGACTGGAAAAAGGACTGGATCAAACAACTGAAACGCTGACCAATCGTATTTCGGCTCTGATTCATTTGAAAAATGGCGGACGGCGCCAAGGAACATGTGTTTTTGTTTTTCCTGTTCAGCTGACTGCAGTCAATGATATAAGCAACTTGCAAATGGTTAAAAGGTAAGGCTTTTTTAACGAGACAAATGTTGTCTTTTTGAAAATGATATAAGGTATCTCAGACTTAATGCAGCTAAATGAAACAGTGCTAATGGTTTCCATTTTAATTTGGAACGAGACAAAATGAGAATTTGTAAAAATCAGCTGAGTTGCCCTGTTGCACATTATTTAAACATATCATTAACGCTTTATTCTTTATAGCTCCTACTTCATGAAGAAACGCTTATCCTCGCTTGTGTGTCTACAATAGACGTGTGCAACACTTACAATTTTTGAAATATTATGATGACTCATGAGAAGAGCTTGGGCTTCTTAGCCAATGTTGCAAGTGGGGAATTTGCCAGATAAGGAACAACTTTTTCAGCCTAGCTCAACATCTACATTAAGGTACCTCCTTTAAATTTTATGTTGTTTATGTTATCTATCAAGCTACACTGCATAACTAACTTAATTAACCCTATTAATAGCTCCCAGAAGGAACATAGGGCAGGCACAAACTCATGCCATGAACCTATAAATGCCAACCTTACTTTGTAAACAGTAACCCATGTGCTATCTGGTGATGAACACATGACCTTAATCATACACCCAGACAGAGGGGGGTGGGTGTTAACAACACCCTGGCCCTTAACAACACCCTGAGTTCAGCATACAGTACAAACTATCAATCAAATTGTAAAACCCAGGCTTAACATATCCAGGGTGTCGGCCATTTTTATTTTGGGTAAAGTTGAGTTGAAATATTCAACCAATAGTAACTCACTGGCTCGGGTGACTAGGTATTGAGGGGAACATACTTTAACTTATTATTCTTGGCATTATCTTAATAAGCAAAAGGTATCTGGCAATTTTTCTAATATATAACCTTAGCCTTAGCCTGTACTACATGCTACATCCGTGCAGTACCTGAGGTATAGTGGACTAATAGTAGTGTGTTCCAGATTGAAAGGTCCAGCTTTGAGTGGGACTAGGGTCACTGTGTTCTTGGGTACATGTACCGTAATGATTCGATTTAGCGCCCTCCTTCCAATAAGCGCCCCCTTCCGAATAAGCGCCCCCCTTCAAATGTGTTTTTGTAAATAAGCGCCCCTGTTCCAATAAGCGCCCCATTCTAATTAGCGCCCCTACTCTTATAAGCACCCCTATTCTAATAAGTGCCCCTATTAGCTCCTATTGTGGATAACTGGCCCTACTGAAGTCATTGACGTCAACTAGATAAACTCGTGACCGTTCACCGTACAGTTCATGTATATATTTACTGCTAAAATGAACAATTATTTTAAAAGTAACTGAACTTTTAACAATTTCTAACTGTTACAGTTTCTGTTGTTGTTAGATACAATTGGTTGTTTCTCAAAAAATTAAATAAGCGCCCTGTCCCGAATAAGCGCCCTGTCTCGAATAAGCGCCCTCCCTCGAGGTGCCAAAAGTAAATAAGCGCCCCGGGTGCTAAATCGAATCAAAGACTCTTCACTCTCACAGTGCCTCTCTCTCCCCACCCAGGTGTATAAATGGGTTCTGATCGTGAATATCGCAAGGATAAGGGCAACCTAGAAAAAATACTGAGAAGGCTCTCCTTCTTTTTTTTTTTTGTTTAAAAAAATAAAAAAATGATAGCATTATACTTTAGTTGCTTCTAACAAACCATTTGGCTCCTCTAATCCTTAGGTTTGAAATTGAGTTTATTTTTGTACAGAACCCTGTGGCCATATATATCTGACTTTCACTTGAAAAATCTTGCAGCTGACTTAAAAATAATTTTACTGATTGAAGTTAATTGAAAACTACAATTAAATTAAATTTACCTTGGGTGCCAGAGGGTATTTTTTCTCTTTTTTGTGGCAAAGCCGCCCTCTGTTTGTGGCAAATCCACATTCGTGGCGAGTGAAAAAAAAAAAACATTTAAAATTTTTGGGTGAAAGAATTTTTTTTGCTTGCCACTATCCTAGCTTGGCTGCTCACAAATAACAGCTTTGCCAGAAAAGAGAAAAAAAAACCCTCTGGCACCCAGGGTAAATTAAATTTAGAAACGCAATAAAAATATTAAAAATTAAGATAATTTTTTTAAAAATTGCTAATTTCTCTTACCAGAAAATGTGAAGAGTGTTTCAAGCTGGTTCACAGTAGGTTTGACATAACTTGCAACATAATTTAAAGGTACTTGTCAATGAATGTACAGTTCAGAATCATATAATCATGTTGTGTATACTATTTTCATAAAATTATACATAATAGCATTCACATTAATTATTTATTTTTATTTGTGGAGTTTTAAATGTCTGTTGCCTCCCATTCTGCCAACTTTCTGAACTGGCCTGAGCAGGAAATTTGCTATGTTTGCCTTCAGCCTTCATATGACCTGGGATCAATCCTTGAGGGTTTCTAAAAAATTTTCCTTGATTTCTTTGTCTGTTTTAAGTATTTCTTACACGAAGCTGTATTAGTAAAGGAAAACTCTGGTAAATGTATGCCAAAAAGTTATCATTCCCCTTCCCCCTTTCTCCCCCTCCTTTTGTTACAAAATGACAGTCAGGCTTCAGTGTGACACACACTGCAGTACAATTTAGTATAAATTAATGTGTCATGTCTATATTTTATGCAAACACACAAAAAATGTGGTGGCAATGTGGAGACTGAGAGAAGTCTGGTACTCATTTCCAGGTCTCTCACAACCTCTTTGTTCACGAAGCTGATGAAGATACTGAAAACAATTTATTACCACCTTCAAAAGTGTATTTTATAGAAGCCAGGGAACGAAATTAACAAAAAAATAATGAAAAAAAAGGGGGGAAAAAGAGAAAATTTTTTTTGTGTGAAAAAAAGACAAAAAAAAAGAACTTAATCAAAATGAAAAGGTTATTAAGCTGTGTGTAGCGCTGCTGGGTGCTAGGCATATCATCCAAGTATTTTGTGGTTTCTTTTATAAATTTAAAATGTGGGTTCTGTGGATGAAACCCTAAATGTGTCCCATTTTTTAAAATTTAAAACAAGCTCTTGAGCAATGTCTTGCAAAATGAAACTTCTTTTTGTAGTTTTTTTTTTCTAATTTTGAGCATTCAGAAATTTGGCAGCTTTCAGGGTCAAGTGATATGGTAAAATAACTATCTATTTGAAGATATATTTTTAACATTTGGTGGGGAGGAAATTTTCCTCGGGTCCTGCCGGGGCTGCGATAAATTTTTTTTTTAAAATATTACTATCACGCCATGTTGCCGATATTGACAAGTCGCTGAACCGTTCCAAGCCCTTTGAATATTTAATTATCATTTAATTAAAGCTTCCTCTTTTGATTTGTGCTATATTGGTGGTAATTAATAACCGTCAGCCGGTGTTTTTAGGAATAGTACAACTTGTGTAAAATGATGATCCAAAATGAAAAAAAAAAACATGTATAATATATAGAGTCACATGAAATGGCGGCCACAAAACGACTACAAACTAGGGCTTCATTTCCCTGAATGAGACGAGCAGAAACAAAAAGGTGTTGCATATTAAAAGTTTTCAGTGGACGATTTTCAAACTATACTAGAGAGCTTATTTTTCTGGGGTTAAAAATTGACCACCCAGTCGAGTATCATCTCTGCTAATATTAAATTGAGCGTTTTGAAAATGTTCCCACCTACAGAGTGTTTAACCGACGCTGTTGAAAATTTGTAGATGTAATTATTTTAATCTGCATTTCTTATTACATGTAATTTTTTGGTGATTGTTTTGATAGTTGCTCGTCGTTTTTAATTTTGGCGGGGATTTTTTTTGCTCGCGTGATCGCAGCTTTTGTGAATTCAAGCAGTGACACACTCGTTCAATATCTCGCGCTCAATCGTTCCTAATATCTTTGCGGCGAGAAAAATGTCTAAATATTCTGTCTGGAATCCTTTGTTTAACGTTTCTTTATGAGCTTTTCATTGTGTTATTCTTAACACTTGAGCGAGACACCCATAATAAGTGGATTTTGTTTTGTCTTCGATTGGCGTTGAGCGAAATTTAATGAGCCCAATCATCCTTGACACACACAGAGCTGATGTAAATTTGCATAGGGATTAATTGTTAAACACCAATATTGTTTTCATGTTTACAAAACGTAATTTTCGTGATAGCCAAAAATAGGTTGGCTTTCGTAATATGTATTGGCTGTTTTGAGTAAGTTAACACGTAATATACCTCAAAACACTTACAGTATAAAGTTAACCAGGAGTTAATCGACCACACGGGAAGTTCTTGACATTACCAATATTCATGTCTTCTTGAATATTCCTTGTAGATGCGGTGAATTTATTTAGAGAGTCGATTAGAATTTGATACACTTACTTGTGAATTTCTAAATACAGCGTTTTGAAAATAAATAAATAAAAATGATTTAGAAAAAAAAACGCAATTTAATTTGGCAATGGAATATGTCACGGCTGTCGAAGTAGGCGTGATAACTAGTGCCCGGAAACTCTTAAGTTTCGTTTTGACTTGATACATGTTAAAGAAAGCCGATTAAAAAATAATTGCGGTGCAAAAAATGCCTGTTCTCATTGTTATCAGCAAAAGCACCTTGACTGGTGCCAGAATGTCCAAAATAAACCACTCAAGATATGCAAAACCCCATCGTGCTTTATTCAAATTAACCATTCGCATCCTGAAGGCTTGACAAATTGCAGTTTAATATTTACATACACTAGAAAGCTAATAATGGCCACGACAACACTCAGCGACTTTCTTTTGAAACTCAAAGGAAAGTTCACATGTTATCATTGCAAGGGATCGCTGAACAATCCGAAGATTCTACCATGTTTGCACACCTTCTGTTGCGGTTGCCTCAAACGGCTCGAGATGGAAAACCTCGGTGCGGAACAGGCCAGATGCCCGTTATGCAAAGCTATAATCGAGTTGCCTGAAGGGGCTAATATTGAGAGCCTCCCTTCTCCGCTGTACCTTAGCCGACTGCAAGAGATGATCAGAATTCGAAACAACAACCCCGAGTTGGCGTGTGGAAGCTGCGATCGAAAAGCCGCTGCGGTGTCTTACTGCTTCGACTGTAAATGCCTCATTTGCGTCAGCTGCGTCGAAGTTCACGCGCGGATAAAGGTGATGAAGTTTCACCGTGTAACCGAGCTTAGGGAGTTCTCATCAAAAGATCTTCCTGTGTTGATTCAAACGCCGCTGTCGTGTCGCCAGGATGGCCACAAGCAAGAGGCCCTGGATCATTTCTGTAAGGATTGTGAACGGCAAGTTTGCGAAAAGTGCGTCAGTTCTTTGCACAAGGACCACAACATATTGGCGGTCAGCCAAGCGAGCAGAGAAAGCAAGAAGCGTATTTTACATGCCATGGATGGTTTGCAAGACAAGATGTTGTCCTGCCGAGAGGAGATAAAGCGAGTGGACCAGAGTTACAAAACTGTGGAAAGGAGGGTCATTACGGCACGGCAAGAAGTACTGAAGAAAATTGAAGATTTGATAACTTTCCTGCGAAAGCACGGCGACGAAATGCTGGCTAAGCTAGAAGGCATTTACAAAGATCAACAGCTTTCTATAATTAAGCAGCGAAAAGAGCTAGAGTTACAACTAGGGCAGTTGCAAAAATCTCACGAGTACACCAAAGAAATACTGGAAAGGAACATCGAGGGCGAGATTTTAGACATGGAACGGCCGGTGAAGAGACGCTTTCAGCAGCTGATGGCCATGAAACCCAAGCCCGTACCGCACTCGCAGAAAAGCATCAACGTGGACTACATCCCTGATCAAGAGGTGCTCAAGACTCTCGAGAAATCAGAGCTTGGGCGAATTTTTGTGAGCCATACAGACCCCGCTAACTGTATCGCCGATGGAGAACAGATGACTCAGCATCTCACAGGAACTGGGGAACGAATCGAATTCACGATTCAGACGAAAGATTCCGATCACAATCCGAGTTATTCCGAGAATGATCGTGTTACAGTCTGCATCCAATCAACAAAGGGCACGGCGATTCCTGCAAGAATCGAAGACAAGAAAGATGGGAGTTACGTTGTCAGCTACACTCCTTTGAAAACAGGTGTGTATCAGATCGACGTAAGAGTCCGAAGCGAGCCGATTAAAGGAAGTCCTTTCACAGTTCACGTAACCACTCGAGCGGAGTACCTTAAAGCTAGCCGAATAAACCTGGAAAATGCCAGCAAACCTCACAACTACAAACCTGTCGAGTCCTTCGGCTCCTCTAGTCAAGAAAAGTTTCAGATTAAACGGCCTTGTGGTCTCGCTGTCGGCTCTTCGGGAGAGGTCGTCGTCGCAGATTCGTGGAATCGTCGGCTATTGGTCTACTCTCAGCGCGGTAAACTTAAAGCGCCGTTTGAAAGCCGGGTTCTTGAAGGTAGCGTGGACCTAACAAATCCAGTCGGCGTCGATTTTGACTCCGAGGGAAACGTCGTGGTGGCTGATAGCGACAATCAGACAATACACCTGATTGATAGATGTGGCGTGACCATCAAGACGTTTGGCAGCGACGTGCTCGAATGCCCGTGGGGTGTTTGCGTGACGCGTGAGGGTAAAATTGTAGTGTGTGACTGGGGAAGCGCTTCTGTCAAAGAATTCTCCCAACAAGGAAAGCTGTTAAAAGAGTTCGCCAGCCGTTGGGCGGCCAAACCTTACTATGTCATTCATCACAACGACAAATATTTCGTCACTTTCGATTCGCATTGCGTTGAAGTATTCGGGAGCGAAGGTGACTTCATGTACACGATTGGCGAAAAGGGATCCGGCGATGGGCAGTTAAGAGACCCACGAGGAATGGCTGTAGACAGCAACGACAATCTTGTAGTGTGTGACAGCGGGAATCACCGACTTCACATGTTCACCACAGACGGGAGAGCGTTCGCATTTGGAACTAAGGGTAAAGAGTCTGGACAGTTCGACAAACCACAAGATGTAGTCGTGACATCTGATGGTCGATTGTTCGTGACTGATTATTGTAACAATCGTGTGCAGATATTACAAAAGAATTAGTAGAAACCGCGGGGATCACCGGCTTTACATGCTCACCACAGATGGGAGAGCGTTTGCATTTGGAACGCAGGGAAGAGAGTCCGCAAGTCTGGACAGTTTGACAAACCAGAAGATGTTGTCGTATCATCTGATCGTAACTGATTATTGTAACAGTCGTGTGCAGATATTACAAAAGAATTAGTATAAACGCGGAATCACCGGCTTCACATTTCACCACATGGGGGTCGCATTACACATTTTTGGGGACAAATCTAGACTAACAATCTACAGCTGGTAAATTGTTTTTGTTTTTTGTCCTGCTATACTATAGAACGAAAAAATACCAGTTCGTGGCTTTCCCGTTATGTTGAAAAGAACCCAAAATATGGCTCGAAATACGTACAGTGTTCGTCTGAGACAGTGGGGTAGATCTAGTGAAGAGATCCAGGGGCGCCGTCCCTCCCTCCTTAGCACTGAAAAAATGTAAGGCCCTCCCCATTTCTTTTTGAGTACAGACAGTCTGTAAACTCGACTTAAGATTTCGCTGATGAAATAAAGAAGATGTAGTTGTGCTACCAAGAACCAATCGTGCATTCACTTTTTCAGTTTTCCATACATCTGTCCGTATAAAGGCTGGGCAGGAAATTTTTGACTGTTAAAAAGGAGACTGAAAAAACGCTACTGCTTGAGTACTAATCCCAGCCAGTAATTTACATGCCTTAGATTTGTTCAGTAAATTTCTTGTCAAGTATCTAAGGCCCGGGCGCGCCACATGAGTCGACGCTGACCAAAACAATAGGTTTGCTCATTGCATAGGTCACGCTCTGTGAAGTTCGACGTTTGGCCTGGGCCAAGTATCTAAACAATACTGTACTTTTTTATCGGTACTGCATCATTTTCAGTTCTTCGTGAAAACAGGAAAGGATTATCAGACTAAAGAATGCGTAAAAAGAAAACATTGTGGCCAGTTTTAACCTCATCCAGTTTATTGAGACTTTTCAAGCAATAGGGTCCTTAGAATAATGCATCGGTTATGTTCCGCGATGGTAATCTTACAAGGCATCCGAGTACACTAGAAGCAAAGGGGATTTTGCAATTTTTTGTTGATGCTCCAGCCATTATTGTCATTACGTTCTTATAATGACTTGTTCGTTTTCCAAATTTCTGCTTTCTACGTATGTTTTAGAGCGATTTTTTCTTTAGTTTCGAAAGTAATCCGCGATTGCTTTGGTTTTGCATTACTACGCTTTGTGATTGGTTTGAAAAACTCGCGTTATTTTTTTAACCAATCAAAACACGCTATGTTTGCCAGCGCTTCTTGCCGGCAACGTGTATTTGCTTCGAGCTTTGATTGGTTCACTGGATTGTCTGTGTCTTTTGTGCATGTGATTAGCTAGGATGACTTCATTGTTTGTCTTTTTTACCACAATCAATCGAAAGTCGCTCTACATGGAGCAATGTCACGCCAGTGATAGATTTCCTCAATGTCTCTTTGTAAACTGGCGTTTAATAATTAATTCCTATGCATCACATCATGCTAATTGATGACTATTGATAGCAAACAATACTGTTTAGCTTACTGGTTAATAAATTTGTAAATGTATTACGCCACAGGCATGTCAGATTTTTCGCACTTTTGTTCCGTTTCGGCGTAGCAATTGCACACAGTTGTACGTTCAACTAACTGATTTTCATTGCACGCAGCAATGTCACAGGCTTGTAAGCCGCGTCAGAAATGCATATGGCCACGTTTATTGAAACGATCCGCCATATTGATAAAATTTTTAAACAACGGGAAGAAGACCAGTAAAACTGGTCGAAACGTCAATTTTATGATATTTTAACCTCGGAAAATCCCAGAAACAGTTTAAAATTTTATTTCTTTTATTGAAACAGTTGCAAGCAATATTTCTTGCATTGTTCCAGCACAATTTTGAACCCTGACTATTTTTAGCTATGAATGATAGTCCCTTGCTTGTTACGAGGGGGCATTTGGGGCTGCTGAACACCGCATTGCCGCAAAAAATTAGGCCAATGCCGCAATACCGCGAAAAAAATCTAGAAGATACCGCAATGCCATAGTAAGCCTGTATAGCTGGTGGTTTTGGTGTCGCGAGGGCAAAAAGAGACACGACTTTTAACTGCAGGTTGTTAAAACAGTCAAATTGTTGATTAACTAAAACTACTTACAGTCATTTACTATCACGTGACATATTAACTCGTGTGACAGAATGCCGCTGTTTAACGTTTGAGCTTGTTTCCGAAACGCCAAAAAATCCTAAAATGGTCGGGAAAACGTGAATGATAAGTTTGATACTGTCGTCGACCAAAGCATAAGAAAAAAAGCAACCCCTGGTTTGAAGAATAACGCAATACCGCAATTCAAGATTGATACCGACATATCGCATGAAAAATCTGAAAAATTGCCAATAACACAAACCCCAGTATCCCCCTCTGCAACCGTTACTGAATGAATATTTTACAGAAAGCTGGATAGCTTTCTATTGTTGGATGTGAATTGTTAGTGATAATGACTTCTCCACAACTAACTCCATGAAGGCTCATTCCAACACCACGCACAAAATATGGTAAGGTACAACGGTTTAGTTGTTGGGATTTCAGTGCAACACGTGACCTGATAGTCCATGGATGTGTTACAGGCAGGTTGAAGCCGTGGAGCAAACAGCTTTTGTCGTTATTGAGTTTAGATGGTAGACGGAAAGTCCATTGTGATACATATCTTGGTGAAATTCCTCAGCCAGTATCCCGGAAGTTTAATTTGTTTTTTGTTCACATTGAAAGATGCTTTGAGTCTTGGGTTGGTTCAAAGACGGGAATCATAGTCAAACTTGTGCTAAGGCGTGAGAACTGAGTATTAGATTAACTGTTAGATATAGGGCGCGTTTTTTCTCCACAATTCTGGAGTAAGAATGGCTGGTACAGAATGCTAGGAATAATTCGGATTGCCTGCATTAAAAAAAAAACGCCATGTAGTCGAGATGATATGCGCGTTCCTGGAACGAGTAGACATTGCGTAAAAAATATGGCGGCCGACGAAGGTTGAATATTTAGAAGAAAAAAAAACATAAATTATTAAAAGTTTATGAAAAACAACTCTAGCATTCATTTACTATGAAGTTGTTTCTCGAAATCGACGGTGGTACGCAATCGACCTAGATAAATCTTTAAATAAAAAGGTAAAAAGAACGACCAATCCACGAAGTACAAGGAAAGAGATTGATAATTATGGAACCACGATGCAAAAATTAAAAGCAAATAGCATAGACATAAAAGTAATGCTGAATAGCTTTCATTTGAATGGTTACACAGTTTTATTTACAGACTTGAAAGTTAAAACTGTCATCTACTTAACATAGACCACACTTCTAGGGCTTCGGCGTATAAAGCCACGCGGGATGTTGGGAGAACCCGGTTATCGCGAGCCGATACTATAGGACGTCCTCAAAGAAATGATCTTATTTTATTCTATTCACGACGAGGAAACCACACGCGGGAGTCAAGCCTCCACACACGACGACGTTAAAGTCAAAATCGATAGATGCGAGAAAAGCCAAGAGTCCTTCGCCGGAGAGCTGCGATGTGCGCGACGTGGCACGCGACGACTTCCTCCATAGTGTGCGGACCTACTTCTCACTCAGTCAGTTTCTTCGTTCAGCTGCTCAATTTGGGACTTTGTGATCCACCCCATCATATCATTTACGATAATCATATATCCTCCGTTTTCCAAGAAGACAAAAAACAAAACTAAATTCTCGTCCGCGTGACGAGCGTCGGCTGGGGACAGAGCGGGACTACCGGTACAATAGTACATAGGTTTTTTACCAATCAGAGCGCGCGTAGTATCTGAGTTATTTTATAAAACATGATAAACGGTGCCGTATGAAAGTACTGCTAAAAAGGGTTCCTTCCACAGATTGACTGCACCTTTTCTATTGAAGGGTATATAAAAATACTGTATACTCTCTTGGGACAAAAACTAAAACTGAACTATTCAACGACATTCATTCTAAGCAATAGTCATCAGATTTGGAATCTTGAGGATATTTTAAACTCATTTTACATGCATTTCACTCAGCGTTGCCTACCTTTTCTAGAAGTATTTTACCAGAGTCGGGCTTTTCAGTGTCTTGCCGTTTCAGTTTTTCTGTCGCCTTCACCAAAGAACTCACCTTTTTGAATCCTTTTCAAACAGCACGTAATGACACTCAATGGTGGAGGTACACATTGAAGCGCAACTAAATTCATCCTGAACGTTTGTAGCTAGAATATTCTTCTTCTACATCAAAATCTTCTTGAGATGAAATTTTGAAGTATGAAGATCGAAACATCTGGGCTCGCCAAGAAAATAACATGTATTCGGATGAATATCAACATTTTCATATAGGACGATTTAGTGTACCTTGGGAGCCAGATGTTTTTCTTGCGTGGCTTCCAGTATCGGTCATGCCTCACTTTGCACCGTTTAGCTAACAAGGGAAACGCAATTTTAATCGAGTGATTTAATAATGAGACACCGGTTAAGTGTTTTTTTTTTACTTAAAAGGGGTGTCAAATTAACTGAGTATCATAAGTACACTCAAAAAATTGGTTTAAATTAGACATTTTCCTTTTTATAATACTTTTGAATTAAATTTTTTATGTCTTTACTTTTTCTAGTTAGGGCGATAAAGTTTAAGCGGTTTGCGTCTATCACTGAAAGCCCCTTGTAATTTAAAATTCAAATTAAGTTTAAATATTCTAAAAAGAGTAGTTTGTTTTTTTGCCGCATTTTTTTTACATTGTTTTGAAAAAGTTAAGTAAATAAAAATCGAACTGTTTCCTGCAAATAATAAACCGACTAATCTTATTCAAAGTGGCAGTTGACAGCCAGTACCACCGACAAAGGATTGGAAAGGACCAGATTGGATTTCTTTTCTGTTGTTGCAAAAAAGGTGTCTGCTTTTAGTTTTACCGACAAGACAGGTGTGTACCAGTTCTCTCGGTATCTTTGCGTCCCATGTTGGATTTGGTGCCATTGCTTCAAAGGCCTGTCTCAAGCTAGTTTATAGGAAGCCATTTTGTGTGCAAAGATAACTCAATGGCTCACTATTACGAGCTCACTCCCAAAGGACGACCAATGCTCATCGTCGTTTTTTTTTTTTGGGAACAGTGAGCCAGACAGTTAGCATATAGTGAAGAATAGAAACAAACTTCCCGTTTTATTTTTCGACACGCATTGGTGTAGAAGAACTTATGTGCAGAAACAACTGCGTACAGTATTCAAGATTCATTTTTGCAGTATATAACACCAATTATAATTTACTTAAGTTTAAAGACATAGCAGACCATTGGACACGCTATTGTCAGGTATACATGAAAATCAAGATCTGCATGTTTACATCGAATCGTGATAATTGATAATGACTACAGCAAATATGAATTAGAGTTAATTGGTTAATATCACAATAACGCTACGGGAAACCCATATTTTACGCATTTGACAATGGATGTCTCTTCAGTTACGACCGTTACTGAATGAAGACTTTACATAAAGCTGGGTAGGTTTCCACTGGTAGGTATGAATGTCTAATTATGAGTTCTCCGCAACTCATTTCAGCATCTCCCTGAAAGCCAATTCCAACACCACGCACCAAATATGGTAAGGGACACTTCAGATGCTGGGATTCCACTCCAACACGTGACTTAATGGCCCATGGGTATGGTCCATGCATGTTGAAACCTTGGATCAAACAACTTTTGTCGATATCGGGTGGAGTCTCGATGGTAGTCAAATCTGCTGGCAACGTCTTCTTAGCTCCGTCGTGAAGAACCGAGTAAAGAGATCGTGCAGTGTGGTTCATCAGTAAGGTTGCGTTTCTTGAGCCATTTGCTGGAAAATGCATGGTGACACAGATCTTGGTGAAATTACTGAGCCAGTATCCAGGTAGTTTGATTTGTTTTTGCTCGGAAAATGTGCGCAAAGATTCTTTGCTGGTCCAATGACGGGAATCATAGGCGAACGTGTCCTAAGAGGTGAGATGTATTTACCGTTAGCTATGGTTTGCACTAAGTCGACTTCACTGTGTCAAAAGACTTCACTTGAGTCATGTTTTTGGAACCGTGGTACAAATTTACAGTGGAACCTCGATTTAACGAACCTCTATATAACGAAGTCCTTGGTATAACGAACGATATCCCTCAGCCCGGCCAAAGTTACAGCAAAATGTATGGAACAGTACCTCGATATAACGAACCTCGATCTATTGAGTAATGAAATCCTCGTTATAACGAACGCAATCCGGAAGCCCAAACGTAAAATGTACCCCGATATAACGAATTATAGTTAACACGCGACGAAAGATGAATGTAGAACAGACCAACAAGGATGACAATTCTTTAATCTTGTAACAGGAGAACAACTTTAAAGACATATGTCCATATCTACGTGAATGTTAGACATTTAAGCACCAATGTTATTTTTGACAGTCGTTCAGATCAGTAAATGCTGGCTAGTGCAACGTAACAGCGTGAAAAAAATTATTAACTATACCTTGATATAACGAACATTTTGGTTGTTTTTCCACAAATTCGTTATATCGAGGTTTTCGATATAACGAACCCTCGATGTAACGAACAAATTTCCCCAGTCCCTTGGCACTGTGTTAAATCGAGGTTTCACTGCACAAATCAAATCAATCTGGACCACGACTGAGTGTCCTTCACTTTCATAGCAAATCGATCTGGACCATGAAAAAAACGAAACCTTAATTTCTAATAAGTTTAGCAAAGACAGAACAACTGAATCGGGCAAACGGTTTTTTTGTCGCAGTATTAATTGGATTTACCGAAAGAAACTGCGCAGGAAAAAATACCTTTCCTCCTTTAAATCTCATCACTAGTTCCCAGGCTCCACCTCCACATCCTGCAATGCCATTCATTTGACACAACGTCGCCCACGTGACGTTGCTGACTGTTATGTTGTAAACACCAGTTGGACTTGAGCTGCGATAGGAAATATTTTGTTTGCTTGATTATTTTTTGCTGTACATGTTAATGCGTTTCACCATTATGAACCAACTACCTGCAAAAATGCTGGAGGTTTACTTGCAGGGAGAAGCTTCCCATCAAGTCTCTAGCTTCATGCTATGGAAACCGGAAGTTCAGCCTGGTCTGAAAAGCCACTTAGACATGTAAAACGACTTTGACCAAAGAAATCCCGGGTGTAAAATGGGTGAACTGCGACTCATCCATATGAACAATTAGATTACAAAACTCTGTAAAAAAAAAAAACTTTAAAGAGTGACGTACAATCTTATGTGTTTATGTTAATATTTTCAACAAAGAAAGGCAAATTTTTTAACCTTACCTATTTTTTTGCAGATTGTCGCTACAAGAGATCCTCGTAGTTTTCGTTTTTGCTTTGAGAATAAAGAAGACGGTTAGTAGTTACTGGAAATCAATCATTTTTTCAATTAATTTTTTACAAACTCGAGTAGATCAAGCAATCGTCATCACTATTATTGATGTTATCATCAGCATCGTCATCGTCATCATTTTTATTATGGTTTGTTTCGTGCTTAACATGAGTGGCGCAACTTTTGTCCATTTCCACTGAAGCACAGTCTTGATTGCTGTTTGGCGCTATAGTGACCTGTAAAGACAAAAGAAGTGCTCTGTCGGAAAGTACGTCAACTGTAAAGTTTAACTTATAATGCGCATTATCACTTAGAGATTTTCACCTGCGCATCACAATGTTTGTAAATACTAAATACTAAAGTACATCATTGGTTCAAATTGTAGTAGTGTACTTAGCGCTGTTCAAAACCATTGCATAAACAAATCTTGTAAACTGACATCTTTACTTACTTACTTACTTACTTACTTACTTACTTACTTACTTACTTACTTACTTACTTACTTACTTACTTACTTACTTACTTACTTACTTACTTACTTACTTACTTACTTACTTACTTACTTACTTACTTACTTACTTACTTACTTACTTACTTACTTACTTACTTACTTACTTACTTACTTACTTACTTACTTACTTAGAAAAGGAACCATTCACCCTTTGTGTGCACATGTCAAGATAAAGACACCATATTAGACCGACATTTCCACTCACTTTAGCGTCCTAAAATTTTCGGCTTTGAAGTTAGTTTTGAAGTCTATCATAAGTTCAACGCAACACCAGACTCCCCCTATTTTATTTCCCGAAAAATGATCGCACGCTTATGCCCCATCCACATCCTTCAAAGTTATAAGTGCCGAGGTTTTTATACATAAAGTAAAGATCGAGACAGTTCCACATGAATGTACTGCAGAAAAGTTTTCATGTGAATGACTACACGTACACTAGGATATCATCCACAAACGTTAAAGTTAGAACAACCTTGTACGGCAATAAGGGTTTCTTTTACAAACTGAAAAGTCAGAACCACCTTCAACAGCATAATAAACGGTACCACATAAAAGTACTACTCAACAGCTTCCATTTCCGAGGTTTATCCATGACCTAATCCCCCCCATTTGTTGACTTTGACCCAATATTTGATGCCGAGCTGAATTGAAGAAAGTGTAGGGATTAGGTTTATAATTTGGCAAAAACAAGTCGACACATCCATGAAGGAGTACGAGACTTTGTCCTTTCGGGACAAAAATTTAAAACTGAGAAGATCTATGAAAGTCATTCTATCAAATTGTTTAACTGGTAAACAACCATTGATTTTTAATATCTTTGCGTGCAGCCAGAGTTATTAAAAAATCACCTTTTGATACGAGTTCAAACCACCTCCTATCCACACTCGACTGAGAGAGGCTATTTTTTCGAAGAAAGAAACAGAAAGCCTTAATTATGTATAAAACCA
Organism: Oculina patagonica; assembly: GCF_052425735.1. Classification (NCBI taxonomy): domain Eukaryota; kingdom Metazoa; phylum Cnidaria; class Anthozoa; order Scleractinia; family Oculinidae; genus Oculina; species Oculina patagonica. The sequence continues at coordinate 5,985,786 of NC_135760.1, forward strand.
TGAATGGCCTTGCCCCAGATTACCTACAAAACCTTTTCTCTCAGCGTCACTCTGTTTATAACTTGAGAGACTCTGAGGGAAAGCTGACGCTACCCAAACCAAATACCAACTATTTAAAACGAAGCTTTTCTTACAGCGGCGCTATGCTCTGGAATAACATGCCCAAATGTCTTAACAATGCCGCATCAGTTAATAATTGTAAGAAAACTATCAAGAAGGTAGCTGACGTATCTATAGCTGATGTATCGGATTCCCACACGGCAATCATGTAAAGCAGTTTTAGTTTTAGTTTCTATTAAACTTAAGCTTATTGTAACTGATGATTTCCCGTGTATAAATAAAGTTTTTACATTACATTACATATATTAGACTTATCTTTATTTCACTTATCGTCACTTACCTTTTCCAAAAGTAGTTTACCAGAGTCGGGCTGTTCAGTGTCTTGCCGGTTCAGCTTTTTTGTCGCTTTCACTAAAGAACACTTTTTTGAATCTTTGTCAAACAACGCGTAACGACACTCAGTAGTGGAGGTACACATTGAAGCACAGCTAAATTCATCATGAACGCTTGTAGCTATAGAAAAATCTTCTTCTACATTGAAATCTTCCTGAGATGAAATTTTGAAGTATGAAGAACGAGACATCTGCGTATAAACGTAACCAAGGCTCGCCAAGAAAATAACATGTATTCGGATGAATAACAGCATTTTGATAAAAGACGTTTTGGTTTTGAATTACAGCGGCATAATCATAAAAAAAGTTGTTCCTCCAATAGTGACTAATTAGTTCTTATCTATTCTTTGCGGTACATTTCGAAATGACCCTTTTTCAGTCGAAATAAATAAAAAGAGGCATTATACAAACAGGTACTTTGCACAGCTCAGCTCACAAGGGCGATGTAATTATTATCGAGTACTTTTAACGAGACACCTGTTAACTTATTTTAACTTAAAGAGGTGTCAAATTCTGAGAATCATTCACACACTCTAAAATTGACCAAAATTAGAAATTTGTCATTTAAAATGTATTCTGAATTAAAACTTCAGTATCCTTTTTTGCCTTTACTTCAATAAGTGCAAATACGTTTGAGAGATTCGCAACCACCACTAAAAGCTTTTCGTTATTTAAAATCCAATTAAGTAATATTCCAAAAGGAGCAATTTTCTTTTTGCCTAATCTAGGAAAACTAAAATAAATAACAATCGAACTGTTTCCTGAAAATAACAAACCGACTTATCTTATTTAAAGTGGCAGTTCACAGCCAATACCAGGGATATAGAAACGAAAAGGTCCACGTTGGATTTCTTTTCGACTTGTCTTATTAAAGCTCCAGTCTTTCAGAACGCCGCTGCTCGTTTTCTTTTTTCCCGAAATGCCACTCTCCATATTGAAAGATCTCTTCCTTTTTTCGCTTAATTAATTCTCTCTTCCTTCAACTTCCTCACATTCTTTCTTTTTTCACCACCCAAGAACCCCCCTCCTCGGGGGGGGGAAAAAAAAAAATTAAAGTGCAAAAAGGTGCTTGCTTTTAGTTTTACCGACAAGACAGTTGTGTACCGGGGTCTTCCTTGTGTCCCACATTAGATTTGGTACCATAACTTGAAAGGCCTGTCTCTAGTTCATAGGAAGCCATTGTGTGGGCAAAGATTACTCAAAGGCGCACTATTACAATGTAACTACCCAAAGAAGACCAAAGCGCGCCGTTTTTATCAGTAAACAGTGAACTAGACAATTTGAATTTTCAGTGACAAATAGACAAAATGTCCCGTTTTATTTCTCGAGACGCATCGGTATAGAAGAACTTTAGCGCGGAAACAACCCCGAACAGTCTTCAATCGTTATATATACTGTATATAGCACTAATTATACTATATTGGGTGTGTAATAAAACTTCGTAGACTCGTAACTCGTATTGCTTCTCTAACTGTTTCGTCCTATTTACACAAATATTCTCGAAAAACTACTCGAAACTCGTATCTTCGCAACTCGTTCAAAAGCGTGGTTCGGACAACTAAATCAAAGTCTAAACTATACAAGATATAAGGTTTCGGTTGATCACGTGACAATCATACTAGCATACTGTCCTGTACAAACAAAACTGTCATATATCAAAGTTCCTTTGTTCTCGAATGAGAGCGTTTTCCACAACGTGTTTATGTTTCTGAAGACATAGAAGACCATTGGACACGTTATAATAAAGGTTTTGCCTTAAAAATCTGTTAAGGTATACATGGAAATCAAGGTTTAGTTTACATCGAATCGTGATAATTGATAATGGCCAGAGTTAATTGGTTAATACCACATTTATGCTACGGGAAAGACAGATTTAAAGCATTTGTTAATGGATGTTTCTTCTGTTACGAACCTTTACTGAATGTAGACTCTACAGACAGCTGGGTAGATGGTGACTAATTGGTTTGCATCTCTAATTATGAGTTCTCCGCAACTCATTTTAGGATGTCCTTGAAAGCCAATTCCAAGACCACGCACCAAGTATGGTGGGTCACACCAGTTCTGAGGCCGGGACTCCACTCCAATCCGTGACTTTATCATCCATGGGTGCGGTCCAAGCAAGTTGAAGCCTTGTATCAAACAACTTTTGTTGATGTTGGGTGGAGTCTCGATAGTATCAAGTCTGCTGGCAACGTCTTCTTAACTCCGTCGTGAAGAACGGAGTAAAGAGATTGTGCAGTGTGGTTTACCAGTAAGAACGTTGCGTTCCTCGAGTTATCTGCTGGAAATTGCATGGTGACACATATCTTGGTGAAATTACGCAGCCAGTATCCAGGGAGTTTGAGTTGTTTTCCCTTGAAAGATATATATTTCATATTGAAAGATTCTTTGTTGCTCCAGCGAAGGGAATCATAGTTGAACGTGTCCTAAGAGGTGAGATGTATTTACTGTTAGCTATAGTTTTCAAACATTTCGATTTTTCTGTCAGGGCCAATAGACTTCACTTGAGACGCGTTTTAGAATTGAAGTACATATCTACAGCATTGTCTTATGGAGAAAACATAGCAAAACAATCTGGACCACGAAAGAAAACGTAAACTTCATTTCCGTTGAATATTTTTATTAGCAAAAATAGAATCACTTAGTAGGGCCCATTGTTTTTGTCCTAGTGTTGATTTAATTTGCCGAGACTTCACATTTGAATTGACTGTTGTGTACATTTTAATTCTTTAAATGGAATGTTGTGTGAATGCAATATGTTTTTGATATTATTTTTCCAGATTTAGTGTTATATAACTTAGCGCTTTCTCTTTAAGTTATTGCTCAAAAACAAAACTTACCTGTTCTTTAATTCGCATCACTAGTTCCCAGACTCCACCTCCACATCCAATAATGCCATGCATTCGACACCACGTCTGCCACGTGACGTTGCCGACTGTTATGTTATGAAAACCAGTCGGGCTTGAGCTGCGATTACAAAAAGTTTGTTAGCTTGAGCACTTTTTTGTTGTCCATGTAAAGCCGGTTTTACACGAGCAATTTTTTATGCGACAAATATATTTGATCGTGTAAATGACAACAATTATTTGTTGGCAGTTCAAAGTTCAGTGCGCCATTAATAACCTCGGACAGCAGAGCTACGCACAGAGATACGTGCGCATAGTGCCCAATGGAAGATTGGGAGGAAAAATAGGTACTCTCGAAAATTAGTAAGAATAAGGAAGTATTTTTTTTTTTTCAAAATATGATGTGTCACAATAATAACAGACGCCCTAACGTTTGGGAGACCAAAAGCAAATTTCTTTGAAAGAATACTTAATAATTTTGAAATTAGATGTCATTCAAATGTGGATCATTTTCGAGTGCTTTCTGTTGCGGAGTCAGAAAATGGTTACTGAATCTGTACAACCAGGTTTACGGCCTGAGCTTAAACTCTGTAAAAATAACTTTTAAGTGTGACGTACAATCTTATGTGTTTAAGTTAAATTTTCAACAAAAGGAAAATTAATTATCAAATGTACCTATTTTCGCGCAGAATGTCGCCACAAGTTCTGGTAGTTTTCTGTTTTGCTTTGAGAATAAAGAAGACGGTTAGTATTTACATTTACAGGATTTACACACTCAAGTTGATCGAGCAGTCATCATCATCATCATTACTTTTTTGTTGTCATTTTTTAAATTTTTACACACCAAAGTTGATCAAGGAATCATCGTCATCATCATCGCTATTTTTATCGTCATCATTATCATTCTGGCTTGTTTCATGCTTACCGTGAGCAGAGCAACTTTTGTCTATTTCCACTGAAGCACAGGCTTGTTTGCTGTTTGGCGCTATAGTGACCTGTGAAGACAAAAGACGTACTCCGTCTGAAAGTGCATCAATTGCTACTTGAGTAGTGTCGTTTAAAACCATTACATAAGCAGACCTTTATTTTGACAAACGTACCTACGTACCTATCTACCTACCTTCCTTCCTTCCTTAATTAGCACCGCGTTAAATTGCGCTAAGGTTTGATCAACAAACGTAAAAGCTGCAACCACCTTGCACAGCAAACGGTAATACTTGAAAGTACTGCTCAATAGCTTTCGTTTGAATATGATCCGACGCGAGGGTTTTATCCATGGCTTTAGATCCCAATTTGTTGATCATGAAGCGATGTCCCGTGTGATAGACTTGAAGAGAATGCAGGGTTTAGTGTAATAATGAAGTGGCTTGTGATTACATGTTGACTGCACTTCTCCACATCCATGTTTTAAAGGGGACTATGTTGTCACGGATTTTACCAGATTTTTGAACCGCCAAAATTTACATTTGCGTCGCATGAAACCTAAAAATAATGGTCCATTTTTATTAAAAATGGCTATATTAGATCACTAAATCTGTTTACTAGCATCTTTGGCTGCGGATGCATCGGACGGAAACGGATTGCAATTTGAAAACGTTAGGCAAACGTTTTCAATTTTTTTCCGCGCGTCTTCAAAAAATCGATATTTATAGTCGTAGCTTGATTTCTTTCCGCAAATTAAGGTTATATTTCCTTTAGACGTTCAAAAATAATGTTTTTATGGGTTTAGTTGCCTACCACTTATTTCAGAACCGTTTTGACCAAAAAACTATGAAATCCCCGTGACATAGTCCCTTTAAGGAGTGTGGGACTTTCCTCCCTTGGGACAAAAATTAAAACTGAAAAATGCTATGAAAGTCATGGTATGCAATAGTTTAACTTCTAAAATCTAAAAATATATTACACGCACCTTTATTTCACTCCGCGTTACCTACCTTTTCCAAAAGTATCTTTTCGGAGTCGGGCTCTTCAGTGTTTTGCAGTTTCAGTTTTTTTGTCGCTTTCACTAAAGAACATTTCTTTGAATCTTTGTCAAACAACGCGTTACTACACCTAGTAGTGGAGGTACACATTGAAGCGCAACTAAACTCATCATGAACGTTTGTAGTTAAAGAAAAATCTCCCTCTTCATCCAAATCTTCTTGAGATGAAATTGTGAAGTATGAAGATCGAAACATCTGCGTATGAACGCAGCAAAGGCTGGCCAAGAAAATAACATGCACTCGGATGAATAACAACGGCATTTTCATTTAAGCCTTTCAGTTTTGAGGAGTTATTTTCAATCAGTTAGGAGAGAGGCATTATACAAACAGATATTTTTTTACAGCTCTGCTTATAAGGGAAATGCAACGTCAGTGGTTTTAAATTAGAAGTTTGTCATATATGATATATCTGAATCGAAAAAAAAGAAACTTCTATGCCTTTTTTGTCTTCTTTTCTTAATAAGTACAATTACTTGCGAGAGGTTCACAAACAGGACTAAAAGCGTTTGTTTCTTTTGTCTATTTTTTAACATTGTCTAGAAAAAGTAAAGTAAATAAAAATCGAACCGTTTCCTGAAAATACCAAACCGACTGCTGTTCTTTTAAGTGACAGTTGACAGAACGTGCAACCGACACAAAGGAAAAAGGCCCAAGGCTGCCGTTAGATATTTTTTCTGTTGTTTCAAAAGCGGAAGCATGCTTTTTGTTTGACCGTCAAGACAGGTGTACCAGTTCTCTCGGTGTCTTTTTTTCGTACCATCTGCAGTTGTTTTTGGAGCCATTATCGTGCTTCAAAGCGCCTTTAGTGGTAGGAAGCCATTTTGTGTACAAAGATAACTCAAAGGCCCACTGTTACAAGATAGGAAAATTCTCCATGAAAGTACACGCACCATTACCGTTTTAAGCCAACAGCCTTTATTAAGCGAACAATAGCCAAGGTCCGAAACGTAATCTCTTATTTACTGCAAAATAATGATATAAAGCGAACACCTCTATTAAGCGGACGCGGACACCTAAAACTGTCAAAATAAAACGGTCGTTCACATTTTTGAAAACTTGCATCAAACGGACACTTGTAATTAAATTTTACCACCAAACATACCTGATGCAAGTAAAAAATCTCTTGTGGCTCTAGAGATGTTTCTGAGGAGAAACTTCGAATTTGTTGCTTGATGAGTAAACATTGCCGTGGGAACGATACCATTTCGTAACGTTTTTTGGCTAAAATAGAAGAAAATGCGGATATAGTGAACTTCGTTTTGGGCAGCGTAGGTCAGTTATTAAAACAAAGTGGTAAATTTCCTCGATGTCTTGGTCAGCTTTATTTATTATTTGGACCGCTTCACTTTGTGTTTATTGGAAATAAGCCATATATAGCTTATAATAGCAACACACAAAGTATAATACATGCAATAATATAGCCAGAAAAATGTCATATTTAAAGTACTTCACTAGCTATGGATGTTTTTCCCTTCAGTTGCCGGTTATATTACTGAATGTAGACTCTACAGAAAGCTGGGTAGGTTTCCACTGGTAGGTATGAATGTCTAATTATGAGTTCTCCGCAACTCATTCCAGGATGTCCCTGAAAGCCAATTCCAACACCACGCACCAAATATGGTAAGGGACACTTCAGATGCTGGGACTCCACTCCAACACGTGACTGTATGACCCATGGGTGTGGTCCATGCATGTTGAAGCTCTGAGTCAAACAACTTTTGTCGATATCGGGTGGAGTCTCGGTGCTAGTCAAATCTGATGGCAACGTCTTATTAGCTCCGTTGTGAAGAACGGAGTAAAGAGATTGTGCAGTGTGGTTCACAAGTAAGAAAGTTGCGTTCCTTGAGACATTTGCTGGAAAGTGCATGGTGACACACACCTTGGTGAAATTACTGAGCCAGTATCCAGGAAGTTTGGTTTCTTGTCCTTTTCCAAGGACAGCTTTTTGGTAAGCAACTTTACTGGTCCAGTGATGAGAATCAAAAGAGAACGTGTTCTAAGAGGTGACACAATAAGAACTGTTAGGAATCGGACAAATTGCCTGGTAGAGGGGAGGGCTGTGGGCTGTGGGATAATTTGCGAGTGACTTACATACCCTCCAAGGGGAGTAGCTATTGTCCTAGTGAGTAAATGCTATTGGTGGTTTTTTCAGAGTCAGACACCAGTTGGTAGCTTGAAGAGCATCAAAAAACTAATTGGCGAAGAGTTGTTCTACAGTTCTGTCTTCAGTAGCGTTGTTTACAATGAAATTATTGCAAAAATAGTTTCAGATAAATTACAGTATTTAGCATGTTGCCAGCATATTAATGTTCTTCTTTGGGGCACCAATATGGCGGCCATAGAATTAAACTCGAAATAAAGTAGGTTCTGCCATCAACATCACTGATCTGTGACATTATAGATTTAAAAATGGTTTTATTTGATTTCCGAAACGAAAATATCTTTTCCAAAATTGATGCCAAAATTTTCATAGAGATTATTAGCTTTTATGCTTAGAATAGGTGAAAAGAACAGCTTTACAGGATTAACAGTTGAGATTTTTTGAATTTTGATTTCGTTTGAGAAAAACACCAACACCGAGAAAATTTTTGTCGGCGTGGGCCACTAAAGCCGGCATGCAAACTTGACTTGACTTGATCCTGTTTTACCCTTCTTATTATTATCAGTACTTCGTAGAACACTTATCATAATAACAATCTTCACAAATTGAGTATTAACGACTGACAGTGATAGAACCTACCCTTGACCCATTGACTCTCATTACTAATGCCCAGACTCCATCTCCGCATCCGGGAATGCCATTCATTCTGCATCGGGTCTTCCAAGTCACGTTACCGATTGTAATGCGGTAGGTCCCAGTCGGACTCGAGCTGTAGTGAAAGAAAAGCTCTTTTATTTTTGTTTTAAAAATAAATGTCCACAAAAATTTGCGGCAAAGCTTAAAAAATCAAATTCGGTAGCCTTTTACAAATGGATAACTCTTAGTCAGAATGCTAACGCTATGTAGGTTTTTTTTTTGTTCAAACAGTTTTGAATTTCCGAGATAAACTATATTTTTGATTTCAGCTTCAAGGCTCGATTTAGCTAGATTCGGCGAGACCCTGACAGATATTTCAATCTATGTAAAGTTTGGTTTCATAGGGCAGAATGCAGGGACATCATTAAATATTCATTATCAGCGAAGCGGCAAATTTGAATACGAGAGCGCTCACAATAAGAGAAGAAAGCGTCAAAATTGGCCCAGTAGCGTTGATTAAACTTGGTTTTCTGGCTTTAAGAAGTAAAAATCTACCAACCCACGCGCGGCTTTTTGAAAAGGAATGCTGTATCAACATTTTAAGGCTCAAATAAACAAAATTGAACAAGTGTTATGACTGTTCTTTTGCACTTGAAAATACAGCAAAATTGGCCTATTTTTGTATGGAGGCTGTTTTCAAAAGGAAATTTCTAAAAAGTTCTGCTAATTTTCGCCAACCCACGAACGGCAAATGAAAAATTTATCCTTTTTCTACCAGAATATGTTTAAAGATTAAAAATCGGTCAACGGGAACCACTGTTCTTTTCGGTTTGAAAACTGCTAGTTGTAGTTGCGTTTGAAAATGGCGCGTCTCGAGCAAGTAGGCTATTGTTTCAAGCCTAAGACTGAATAACAATGGTCACTAGGACTAAAACAAAAGCCATTCAAAAAAGCCACTCGTGTGTAAAATGATTCATAATCTGCACAATTGCCGCGAATTTTAAAACTGAGCTTACTGTTCCAGCTGATTTATTCGAATAGCCGACCAGATCGCGCAATGAACAACATGGAAAACGTCAGTGATCGGGAGCTCTTTTCAGAGCTCTTCGAAAACCCGATCAATCCGTTACTTCTTCATATGGTTCCTCCATTTGTTGACGTAAACAGTCCGATGTATTTCCTTCAACTAAACGGCGAAGTAATATTTAACTGGCGACAAGTTCACGGGCGTCCGGAAACAGTCTTCAACTTGCTCCAACGAAGCATCTTGCCTCTTGGATACCAGCTGAAGGCATCGGGTCAAGAGCGTATTGGAAGTGCTCTTGGCGAGAGCATTAGAAGATTCTGGAGAAAAGTACAAGGAACAAAGGACGGAAAGAAACGAAAAAGATTAAAAGCAGAGACTTGGGTCAAGCTGGCCATAAAACCGGAGGAGATCGAGCGAACACCTTTCGACCTGTTGGCCGAGACAACAAATGGGGTAAATGCCTATTGACCTACTCAGAATATTCTTCATTATTATTCAACACATGCGCGCGCTGCCCATATATGGTCAAAATGTTAACGTTATCTGTCATCCGTACATAACATATATCCTGCGATATACGTAGGTTGCGAAGATTCGTCCGAAATCTTGTAAAGCGCTGCATAATTACAGTTTTTCTATCTGCAAAATGTGTTTCGTTGACAATTTGTTGAATAATAAAACAATTATCATGCTCAATTTTGCGGAATATCGTCTGATTTTAGCCAACTCGGCCTACGGCCTCGTCGGCTAAGTATCAGGCGATATTTCGCGCGATTTCGCAGGATAATTGTTAAATATAGTACACAAACATTTTAAAATCACGTTCGAAAGCGTGACCAAAAGTCAACCATTGCGTTTTAAATTTTTAGTTTTAAACATTTTTAAATATTCAGTTTTCAATGTTTGAGGTTCTTTCTCTTCTTTTTCTTCAATTAAGAGTTCAAGAGAAGAGGGATTTATTATAATTAACCACCGTACCTATTTTTTCGTAGAATGTCGCTGCAAGACGTTCCAGTGGTTTTGTTTTTACCTTTGTCAATAAAGAGCATGGTAAGTAACGACTGAAATAACAATCAAAACACTGTTTGAAAATTAAATGACTGCAGAATTTGTCAGAAGCGTACGAATTTCTTCATGGCCACCCTAGGCGACCATACTGCTCTCCAGCTGGAAAACAACTACTGGTACTTAATGGCGGCATTACAGTCATCTTCGAGAACACCCTGAGCACACGGGTTTCGTTCCCGTTGTTGCTAAGCAACATAATATGTCCTCATTGTGTCATGCATATGGCCTGAGTTCGAATCCCGGACCCGGCGTCGTCTTGGGGTTTAGTCTGTCGATGGTTCTCATCCTTGCCCGGGCTCCCTCCACAAAAACCAACACTTGCAATTTCCAATTCGATCAGGAATACAAGGCTAACTTATAGCTCTAATACTACCATGTATAAATAATTTATTTATTGTTTACTTTTTACGTAACTGACTCTCATATACTCGTACTATCTTTTTTTTGAATGATAGGAAATGGGAACTCATCGAGCGGTTGAACGAAGATTTTCCAAAAATGTTACTTGTTATCCTGACTGTCTTACTTTGAACAGCACGAGTTTTCTTTTGCTTTTTGTCGTCAGTAAAAGGGCAATCTTTGTTACTCTTGTTCCGTGGAATGATCACCTATAAAAAGAAAAGACATAAGCATTTCGAGAAGTATGTCGTATTTGGACCTAGTTATATTGCCTATAGCTACAATAGTTCCTACGAATCTCCTGCGTTAGTCTTTAGAACGAATCCACACTCTAACTTCCACCTCTCGTACTTTTTCAATGTTGATTTCCTCCTTGATTTTGAAGGCAATAACCTCTAAATCTTCTATATTGTAAGAGGGCCGGGGCGCTAAGAATATGTTTGTTACCACAATTCGCTGATGCAAGTGATAATAGAACATTTATTAACATAAAAAAAAAAGAACAAATGGATAATTCTATCAGCGATTGTCAATGATTGACGCGCAAGTTGACTATCGCTCATAGAAAACGAGGACGAGCAGTCTAATTGTTTTAGTGGACACTCCAAGGGGTTACAGGCCAAAACGTTTACAAAATTATGTATTTTTAAGCCAAAGGCCAAGACAAATTTTCTATTTGAAGACCAAAGAGCAACTCGCGCGGGTCTTGCTCTATCAGCGATAACAATATAGCGGCTTTTCGGAATTTGAGGGGGCTTTTTTTTGTAAAGAGCATGGAAAACCATATTTTAGTTGGTAAATAGAAAACAGTTGAAGAATCAATCAGATTCGCGGGTTTTCAATAAGACAAAAAAGTGTTAGAAAGACGATCAGATTGCAATGAAATTTGTCTTCACCTGTATTTAACTTCCTTTTTGCGATGGTGTGATATGAAGTTTTTTTTTATTGCATATGACGCTTTCACTTGAAAATGTGTTAAAATTGATTTTCAAGTGACACCACTGTTTAATTAAAGTTTTGAAGATTACCATTTTTTATTTAAATAATCGTCGTTTTATTATCAGCGACAGTGCTCGTTTAAAGAAAATAAGAACGAGTTTTCTTTTCCTCCTCCGTTAATTCCTACTATAACCCAACAGAAATGTGACAAATAATATAAACAGGACAACAAAAATTGTTCTCAAGCAATATTATATTATGATCTAGTTTTCATTACTGTATGCCTCAGAAGAATTAGTTAGAGCATAATATTGCCAAAGAGATTTTAATTTGGTTTTATGGTAGATCGATTATTTATATATCTATACAAATACATGCTGTCGAGAAAAATTACAATCTTGTTCAAACTTAAAATGAAGAGGATTTACATGCCATACAATGGTTCATCAAAGCTGACTTTTATAGGGAACGAACTGAGACAATAGTGTGACATAACCTTTTTTCTGTCAAGTGGCGACTAAAAATATATTGCTTACCTTACTCATTGTCACTGTTCTTGACCTTGAGTTGTCGTCTCGCGTATTGGAACCTATAGTAGCTTTGTCCTTCATTTTATACAAAGAACATTTCTTAGATTCTCTGTTAAAGGTCGCCTCATCACAATTGCCTCTTGTGTTGCATCGCAAGGCGCAATTTAGCTCAGAATCAGCTTTGTACTCAGCAATGCTATCCGAGTCTACATGCGGTCGTTTTAGATACGAAAATTTGAAGAATGAAGAGCAGAGTTGACGCATATGACAGGAACAAACGAGACTGAGTAAAAAGATGCCAAAGCGAATTGTCGCGGTCATCGTGCTTCCTTTCTTCGTACGAATTGAAATGTTTATTTACTTAGGTATGTTTTATAGGATGAATGTTTGCCTTGTGCATACAAATATTTGCTTCTACAGACATTATATATCATTAATATTATTGTTATTGTTATTATTATTATATTATTATTATCATTATTATTATTATTATTATTATTTGTATTAAGATATATCGTGTTTTATAAGAACCTTTTTTAAACGGACACCCTGTATTAAGCGGACACAAGAGCTTTCCCCAAGGATGTCCGCTTACAGGTTTCACTGTAAAACAACTTGGGGGAAAATTTCCAAATTTTTGCTTGCTGGGTAAACATTGCGTTGTGAACGAAACTTAAATCAACAAAGGATCGTTCTTGGGGGGGGGGGGGGGGGCTAAAATAGGAGAAAATACGGATAGTGTACTTCACCTTCGGCAACGTAGTACATTGGTACAGTGGTACATTTCCTCAATGTCTCTTTGGACGGTTTATTATTTAGACTGCTTAAAATCGTGTTGATTGAAAACGAGCCATACCTTAAAATTAAAACAAACGAATGAACTCAGGATTAATATATGCGATAATTACGCCAGTGGAAAGTCAAATTCTAAACACGTTTCTAGCTACCAATGTCTGGCCCTTCAATATTGTAACCGTTACTGAATGTACACTCTACAAAAGGCCGGATATCTCTCTATTTGTGTACGTCCGAGTTGGTATGAATAGCTAATAATGAATTCTCCACAACTTATTTCAGAAGATCCCTGCTGCTGAAAACCAATACCAACACCACGCACCAAAAATGGCAAGGGACACTTCGGAGACTGGGCTGATTCCACTCCAATCCGGGACTTTATAATCCATGGGTATGGCCCAAGCATGTTTAAGCCTTGGATCAAACATCTTTTGTCGATATTGGGCAGAGTCTCGATATTGGTCAAATCTGCCGGCAACGTCGTCTTATTTCCGTCTTGAAGAACGGAGTAAAGCGATTGTGCAGTATGGTTCACGAGTAAGAAGGTTGTGTTCTTTGAAACGGCATCATCATCGTCATCATCTACTGGAAAGTGCATGGTGACGCATATCTTGGTGAAATTACTGAGCCAGTATCCAGGAAGTTTGGTTTCTTGTCCTTCTCTTGGGGCAGCTTTTTGGTAAGCAATTTTACTGGTCCAGTGATGAGAACCAAAAGAGAACGTGTTCTAGGAGGTGACACACAAATGGGCTGTGAGCAATCTGACAAAGTTGGATAGTGGAGGGGAGGGCGGTGGGTTGTTTGTTAACATGCGATTGATTAGCGCTTCCCCTCTCAGTTACTTCTTGCTATTGGTAGGTTAGGCCGCGAGTGAGTGGAGCACCATATTCATATAGAAATAGGAGAATCATGCATGCACAGAAATAAGAGAACCATGCATTTTTCATGGTCATGGTTCGCGGGCGCGTGCGTTCTACGTCCGTACGCATGACGACGACAATATCCCACAACATGGCAGCAATACTCCAGAAATAGGTTAACGTTAAGGTTAACGGCAACATACATCTTTGATATTGGACATCCATTTATGATCAATTGACAGTTGTCAAAACAAGGTATCAGTGACCAGCGTCACATGACTATATCGTGGTATCAGTTGTAAAGCTCATCGAGGTCACTTGTTTGTTAAACTGACTGCTGACTAGATAGTGGTTTACTATTGGATCGCGGGCTTAAGTCCCAACTTTATCCGTCTGTAAGTAAATAATCGGGGAGAAAATTATCCGCTGTTTTAATCAAAATGTGGTAGTAAGTGACTGTGAAATACCATACCTCTGAGCCATTGACTCTCATAACTAGTGCCCAGACTCCATTTCCACATCCGGGAATGCCATCCATTCTGCATCGGGTCTTCCACGTAACGTTACCGATTTTTATGCGGTAGTTCCCAGTCGCGCTCGAGCTGTGGTGAAAGAAAAACTCTTTCGTTTCTTTTTGGCCTTTTATACGCAAATTCCTCTAGTAACACTTTGTATGCGATAGGTTACAGTATCAACCCTAAAAGGTTCATACTAATTACTTAGTTCTACCCGGATCCGGAAAATGTCTCTCATTGGTTGTTATTTTCGCGCCATAAATACAAACTACAAAAACAACCAATCAACACAATCGAAAATATGGATTTTTTTTAGAGCAACGCCATTAGAATGAAATGTTTGGGATCATATTGATATTAGTGTCCCCTCTTGTAGGAAGAGAGAAGAGCGAAACAAAAAAGAGAAGGTTATGTAGACTATGTAGTCAAGGTGATTTATCTACAAAAAGAAACATAGATATAGATTTAGATTTAAAGACAATTGTGTATGTACCGTGAGGTTAAATTCAGTATGTTATTACGTGCAGGCTCATGCGTAGTCTAAGGGTTTGATAAGAATATGCAGTTTATACATACCTATCTTTTTGTAGAATGTCACTGCAAGAAACTCCCGTGGTTTGGTTTTTACCTTTGTCAATAAAGAACACGGTGAGTTACAACTTGACTAACAATCAGAAGTTTTTTATTAAGCAAACTTTGAATGCAGTTCGCCTGGGAGCAAGTTCTAGTACTTGATGGCGACATTTCATTCATCTTCAAGCAGTACCTGAGCCCGCAGTTTTCGTTCCCGAAGTTGCTAAGCAACATAAAATATCCTCATTGCGTCGTGCTGGCGTGACAAACCGACTCGCGTGTGCTCGTTTTTTTTTTTAATGATTGATAAGAATTCAGAACTTTTCAAGCGCTTTATGAACGAATATTTTCCGAAAAGGGTATTTGTTACCCTAACTGTCTTACCTTGAACAGAATCAGTGTTTTCTTGGCTTTTGACATTAGAAGGACAATCTCCGTTACTCTTGTTTGGTAAAGTGGTCACCTGAAAGAAGAAACGAGCCATGCGATATGCGGGACGTTTGTCACATTTGAACCTAGTATATGGCCTTGCTCTCACGGGACTTCTGTAGCTCGGTGGCATGGTAGAGCGTTCAACCGGTGGCAGAAGGTCATAGGTTTGACTATACCATTGGGAGAATTTTGAAAAAAATTTCCGAGTAGTTAGCGTTATTGACTGATTAAAATCTTTCTCATTTCTCTACCAAGCTTAACATATACCATTATTTTTTTCAGGCAAATAACCCTTTTTAAGCGACATGTTATTAATAATGACCGCGAATGCCTTGGCCACAAATCCACACTCTACCTTCCTTCCCGAGAGCTGATTTCTTTCTTGATTTTGAAAGCAATAAAGAGGTCTGATGTAGGAGATATTTCTTAACTACAATTTTTCTGACGCATATGATGATAACATAGAACATCTATGTCATAAAGAGTAATTAAATGAAAAACAGGAAATGAAGCTTGTATTCACTTGTATATAACTTCCGTATTGCAATGGTGTGATTTGAAGGTTTTTATTTGATGTAACGTACGCTTCCACTTGAAAATATATTAAAATTGATTTTCAAGTCAAAACGCCATAACACTGTTTAATTAAATTTTTCAAGACGTGTCATTTCTTTTTTTAAACCATCATTTCATTAGCACTGAATTAGGTTTCTTTTTCTCCGTTACCGTATATTACTAGTAACAACTCAACACACACGTGGCAATTAATGTAAACAGGAAAACAAATATTGTTCTCTGCCTCAAGTAATATAATGTTATCTGATTTTCATTACTGTATCCGATCCCTCAGAAGTAATTTTGTCAAAGAGATATTAATTTTGTTTTCACAATAGAGTGGTATATATGTTTATACAACGCTGTCAGGAAAAATTAACAAAAAAATAAAAGATGTTACAATTTGATCATGAAACGAAGAGGATTTATATGCGAGAAGACATGACGCGAACTCATGGCAATATTAAAAGTCTGTCAGATAACTTTACTTAAATCTGTCAAGTTGCGACTTGAAAAAAACATTGCTTACCTTTTTCATACTCACTGTCCTTGATATTAAGCTATCGTCACCCGTGTTAGAAATTATGGTACCTTTGTCCTTTATTTGATACAAAGAACATTTCTTAGATTCTCTGTTAAAGGTCGCCTCATCACAATTGCCTCTTGTGTTGCATCGTAAGGCACAATTTAGCTCAGAATCAGCTTTGTACTCAGCAATGCTATCCGAGTCTTTATGCAGTCGTTTTAGATTCGAAAATTTGAAGTATGAAGAGCAGAGTTGATGCATATGACAGCAACAAGCGACGCTGAGTAAAATGACG
The DNA here is from genome assembly GCF_052425735.1 of Oculina patagonica. Taxonomy (NCBI): domain Eukaryota; kingdom Metazoa; phylum Cnidaria; class Anthozoa; order Scleractinia; family Oculinidae; genus Oculina; species Oculina patagonica. Next base: position 6,002,317 of record NC_135760.1, read on the forward strand.
CCAAAGCGAATTGTCGTGGTCATCATGCTTTTTTTTTACAAAACTAAATGAAATGTATATTAACTTGGGTATGCTTTAAGGATGTCCGTTTACCCTGTGCGTACAAATATTTGCTTCTACAGACGTTCTAGCTAGGGTAACGGGCGAATTGTGCGAACCAATAGCAAGAGAATATTGAATTTGCTGAGTCGCCTCGATTTCACGCTTATATCTGATTGGCAGCAGTGTTAAATTCCTTGGAGTTATAGGCATGAAATAACACCCAACAAGATTCTTTACGCCGTTTTGTTCAAAGATTTTTTCGCCATCTTTTTTGAAGTGATACATAGAACCCTTTTAAAGGGACATTTTCACGGTACTGCGCATGTACAAGTTATGACGCAAGCAAAATCACTTCTATTGTTTACAGACCAATCGGAAGCGATATGTCAATATGCAAATCCTGCGCGTATTTTGTCCGTGTCATGGAATTTTCGTGAAAGCTGATCGATTGACTCGTCTGACTCGTTCAAATCAACTCTCTTCACAATTTCAAAGCTCATGCTGAAAATGTCGCCAGCATCTGGCAAATCATTCAACTGCCAGTGTTATGGTGTGTGCTCAAGGAAAGACAACTGGAAAGATGAAAGCAAATCGAATGATTTTCCTTGCAATCACGCGGCGAGCTACACGACAGGATACCTCCGCATTGCTTTGTTTATATGTCTGGAATGATTGATAAAAAGCGTATAACGAGAAAGTTCAGTTTTCCTTATACTTTAAAGCTTGTACATTCAACGCTTCTGTTATGATAGAATTCTCTCACTCGCATGAAGTTGCTGTGAAGATAAATCGGATAATTCGACTGAAACGTACGTTCGAATTCAATTTTGAGATGCAGGAATACAATCGCGAAAACGTCGATGTGGACATGAGATTTCTTAGCTTATGCCGCGATCCAAAATAGTTGTAACTCCTTGTAGATATTTTCTAAATGGTAACAATCTACCGCTGTATTTTGTTTTGCAAGAGAACCTTGTGATCTTTATGCAGTGAGCAAACAATCTGTGTGATCGCTCGTTTGTATCTTATCGCGTCCACGGTCACATCACACCTATAAATTTTATTCAAACGCATCAAAACAATGTTCATACGAACCCGCACATTCTACAATTATGAATTTCTAAATGATAAATCCTTCTGTAAGCCACTCAAGACCGCTCAGCACCACACCAGATTGATCTGTTTATCTTTTCGATCGCCAAGTACTCTTGAGAACGTCCCGTCGCCGGTCGATCGTGATGTCGCTTACAAGACTCCGTATGTTAAATGGCTTTTTCGTTGCCCAAATGCCTCAATCAGTCGACAAAACATCACTCTCGGGTACTTGAGAAATAGCTGACTTCAGTTTGTCTAAGCGGAACGACAGATGACAATGTTTAACGACGGATTCATTTGGATTTAACAAACGATCGCTACTTTGAATTTAGTGTTGACCCGTATGACTTATTCTGGAAGCTGTCACCTCACGCATGCGCATTACTGTGAAACCCTCGCTTTAAACGTAACTCTTTATAATATTTAGAATGATTTTATTTTTTAGCTGTACAGTTTTAATATTTTATTGTAATTTACCCTGAAAAACCATTTTTGGAGAGGCAAATAAAATCTTAATCTCTCTCTTAATCTTAAGTGTAGTACGGCAGTATAAACAGAAACTCGAGGTAGAGCTGTTGTACGAATGCCTTTTCCAGCTTGAAAAGCTACGAACGTCAAGCATCATGGCTGCATTGCAAAAGCGTAAACATGCAACGGTAAACTTTCGGGGTTTACAGGTTCAAAGGGGTCATTTTACACACGCTTTATTTTTTGCGAGTGTTTCACGTGAAGAGACAAGGCAAAGACAGTAGACGTAGGCCTTGGAAAGTCAATAAATAAAAAATAACGCGAGACGGTGTGAGTTCGCAGGGTAAGATCATAATTTACAGGGTGATCATGAACTCTCTATGAACATCTTAAATTAATAAGTTACACAACTGTCTGAACAGTGTATTTCGCAGAAAACGTAAGAGAAAATTGTGATGGTTAACGTCGTTTACGTAACGTAGTTCTATGAAATAATGTTATGGATTTCCTCGATGTTTCTTCAAACGGCTTAATAAGTTTATTAAAAACTCCACGGCGAAGTAATATTTTTACACTACTCCATCTTTGAATGATAGTCCTTCACTTTCAGCAGTTACTGAATGAAGATTCTACAGAAAGCTGGAAAGAGTTTTTCTGGTGGAAGTGAATGGCTGATAATTATTTCTCCACAACTCATTTCAGTGTTACCCAAACGACCAATAGTTATACCAACACCACGCACCAAATATGGTAAAACGCACTTCACAGGCTGGGATTCCACTCCAACACGTGATTTTATCATAAACGGTTGTGGCCCAAGTAGGTTGAGTCCTTGTACCAAACAATTTTTGTCAATATTTGATGGCGTCTTCATGCTGGACAAATCTGCCGTCCAAGTCTTTTTAGCTCCATCGTGAAGAGCAGAATAAAGCGACCGTGCTGCATGATTAACCAGTATAGACGATGAGACTGTTGGGAAAATCATCGTAACACATATCTTGGTGAAATTACTAAGCCAATATCCAGGAAGTTTGTTTTCTTGCCATCTGCCAACGGTTTGGTAGGACACTTTGCTGGTCCAGTGATGAGAATCATAAGAAAACGTGTTCTAAGAGATGAGGCATATTGACTGTCAATCCTTTGAAAACTTTCTGTAAATGTACTTAACTGAGGAATGGTAAATGTTTTTGAATTCCTTTTTGTCTGCTTTTTATTTTCTAATGATTACTGAATAGGCCTAAAGAATGAAGATAGTTTTGCGGAATTCGGTTTCCCTGAAACCACGAAAATTAATTCCTGTGAAACACAAGTAAAAACTTATAAAGTTATTTATAACAATGAGAAAAGTTTAACTTATAGAAACCTGATCAATCTTGACGAATATTAGTACCTTTGAACCGTTAATGGTCATCACTAGCGCTCAGGCTCCACTTTCACATCCGGGAATGCCGTTCATTCTACACCTTGTCTTCCACGTCACGTTACCGACTGTTATGTTGTAAAGGCCAGTTGGGCTTGCGCTGCGTTAAATGGAAATGACATATCTTAATGTCTTCTATTTTCTTGATTTTGCGATTTCTGCTTGTAAGATAGCAAAAATTTACCCCCGCCAAAAATTGGTTATGGAAATGGAGGTCTGTCTTCGCTCACTCATTGAGTCAGACTTCCGACATTCGACCCTAAAAAAAAAATTATGTTTGGGGTTGGGGGTGGGGGTTACTATCCTGGGCTGGGGAGGGGGGGGGGGGGGCTTGGGCTACCAAAATTTTACGGTATAATATTTTTCGGTGTACAGGTTAAAGGAAACCTCCACTGTTGAAACGAATCGCTGTCACAAAATGTTGAAAATAGTAAAAAAAAAAATAGAGGATTTGTTTGGAAAAAAGTTGGAGAATACAAAGGCTTTCAATCCAGCATACAAATCATCTTTAAAACGACGATCTTGAAAAATAAAGATGCACCATACGTGCCAATATAACTTACAAAATAAGGGATAGTATCGTTGCAAACATACCTGTTCTTTTGTAGTATGGCGCTGCAAGAAGTTCCAGTAGTTTCGTGCTTACCTTTGAATAACAATTAAAACAAAGTCGGTAATTACTGGAACAAATAAATCATTGTTTCAATGTTTTTCTTATTCCGGCTTATCAAGCAAATATCGATGCCGTCGTTGCATTGCCATCGTCATTTTCTCGTCATATCATCGTCATAACTATCATCATCATTATTATCAGTATTATCATCATTACCGTGCTTCATCCTTCATACCTTTAACAGTATCAATGCTATGTTTGCTTTTGTCACTATCAGAAGCACAGTCGCTGTTACTCTTGCTGTTTGACGGAATCGCCACCAGCGTGACCTGTACACGAAACGACATACTCCAGTTTGTTTGTTAACTGTGGTTACCATCACTGTACAGTCAAACCTCCACTAAAGTCCTCCTATTTACAATGGCCAGGATTTTTCTTCCCAACAGTGCCCTGAGCCATACACTTGAAAACCTCTGTAAAAAGGTCACAGTTACACTGTAATTCTGTCCTAGAGTGGCCGTTGTAGGGTGGTTCGATTCTACGGTATTTTATGATGAATAATAGACAACAACAGGGAACAAAATCTTGGTGTTAGCCAGGTACATCGAAGCGAAGTCGCATGTCAACATCGAAAATTCCCCTCATTGCTTTTCTTTCGAATTTGAATCAAAATGTGTTTAAAAAGGTTAGCTTCTTTCGTTCCCTTTCTTCTTTTACACTTTTTTTTATTTCAGAAGGCTTAGAGGTCAGCAGCTCCTCTAGGGAAGGGAATGTTATACAGGGATCGTCCTGGGACAGGAAACGATTTAAGACGAGTTCTTCTCGCTTCTGCTTACACATGAATATGTGGTGTTAATAGATGCCTGATCTTTTTGTTTACATATTTTACTTATGCTGATGTCAATATATTGATTTTAAAGCGTAAACGTTTACTCAATTTTCCCGGCGTACAGTTTGTGTCATTGACTGCGCGATTTGTGTTCCTGTACCACAATTCAATCACGAAAATGATTATATAGAACATTCATCCATAGCAATAAACTGATTAACGAATTCTCGACTGAACATAATAACACTGAAATGGAGGCACTTTAACCTAAATGTAATTTCCTTTTTATGGTGGTGTGATCTGAAGGACTAAAGTGAAATCTTATCAAACGCCATCATTACAACACTGTGTAATTAAATTTATGAAGACATGCTATTTTTCATTTACGAATTAAACAAACACTGGAAATGTCTTGCCGATATATGCATTCCAGTGTTTAACTGTTATTTTAATTTCCTGGTACAAAATTGTTCAGTGGTGTTATTTTGATCAAGTTCCTTATTTCAATTTAAATTAACCTCATATTATCAGGTTGTATTATCTTAAAAAAAAACCACACAGAATTGGTATTCTGTTCCCTATCCGCTACATACTACTACAACCAAAGAAAAATGTAAACAGGAAAAGAAATCTTATTTACATTACAATATATCCTAGTGTTAAAAGGCATCAAAAGAAAATAACTTCATGTGGTTTTCGTGACAGAAAACTGAGTTCACTTATTATGTTACACAACACTGTCAGGAAAAAAGTAAATAACTGTTTAAATTTGAATGATGATGTCCTTGGAAACAGTTTATTAATTGTGACGGAAAGGGAAAACACAGTGAAATTTTGTGACTTAAGCTTATTTCTATCTGTCAATAAACGACTAGAATTATATTTCTTACCTTTCTCATTGTCACTGTTCGTGATCTTGCCTTACCGCCGCCCGCGTAAGGCTCAGTGAAACCTTTGTCTTTCTTTTGATATAAAAGGCATTTCTTCGAGTCCCTGTAAAAGATTGCTTCATCACAATTACCTTTTGTGCTGCATCGCAAGGCGCAAGTTAGCTCACTATTAGCTTTGAACTCAGCAATAGCGTCGGAGTCTTTACTTGATTGTTTTGGAGACGAAAATGTGAAGTATGAAGAACAGAGCTGACGCAGATGACAGCAGCAAGCGAGACTGAGTAAAATGACGCCAATGCGTATTGTCGCGGTCATGTTTTTTCTTTGTATGTCAATATAGTTTTCTTTTACAGACGTTCTAGCTAGTTAGTGGGCGAATATGCAAGAAGCAATAGCGAAAGAACATTCACTTCGCTGACGCGCCTCGTTTTGACGCTTGCATCTGATTGGCCAAACAAACACTGGAGCTGTTAACTGCTTTGGTTAACGAGTCAATAAGAAAGATAACAACGATTATTAGACGTTTCAGTCACAGGTTGATGCATGTTTGTTTGGTTCTTGAGGACGTTATTCTTTTGACGTGCTTCCGCTAGCCCCAGGTTGGCACTTCGCGCGGCTTTTGTCTTAACGGAAAGGTAAATGTGAGTCTTTTTTATCGGCAATACCAACACCACGCACCAGATATGGTGGGGCACATTGTTGAGGCTGGGACTGCACTCCTACACGTGACTTGATTGTCATCCGTGGGTGTGGCGTAGTCTGGTTGAAGCCTTGTACAAAACAACTTGTGTCGACATTGAATGGGGTCCAGGAAAATTGTTTGTTGTCGGAAAAAAAAGCTGGCCATGACTTGTTGATTCCTTCGTGGAAGGCTAAGTAAAGTGAATTTGCCTTGTTTAGCAAAATGGTGGTCTTGCTTGAGGGGGAGGGGGCGTCCTGTAGTTAGATGGTTTCATATCAAAATCCCTCCGACCCACGCCATCCGAGGCATTATAAAAGTATTAGTTTAACTTTTCTGTGTTTTATAATTGCTTTTTACCATTTTGCAATACGTTTTAAAATAAAAGCCAGATGAGATTAATCAAATACGAAATCTTTTGTCAGATGTTTTCTATTGCACTCGCAATTGACGTTGTGGCATTGTTTGGGAGCTCAACGGAACGTTTAACAAACTAGTTAGTTTTGTTAACACTACATAATTTGTAGTTCGTATAGTGTGATCGTCCGGGTGAGAGTAGTTCTGAGAAGAACTGTTGTTGGTGACTGACGTTTCGGCAACCTGAGCGGAAGTCATCTTCAGAGTCAAGTGAAAAGTTGTTGTCAGTCGATGATGTTATAAGTCGACGTCTGGTCCGTTGAAGTTGATTGGTCAGTTTAGCCGTGATGTTATTGTCTGTAAGACTCGTGTAAAGTTTGTCAACAGTAATTGGTCAGTCCTTCGACGCGCGGTTTGGTATTCGTCACTCGCGGTCGTCGCTTCGCGACTCCCTGCGCATCGCTTCGCTCGCCAATAGAGGGCGACTTGGTGCAAGTCTAGTCGTTGTTTTGCAATATTCAACACGTTCCGGGTAAATTGTACAACATGTACTCGCAATACGTCGTAGTCCCTCCTTGCTTTCGTATCAGTTTTGTTCAAGTTCTTTCATTTCACGCTGTAAGGTGCGAATATCGGTCTTCAGTTCTGGGTGTTTGTCCTTTAGCTTACAAGAGTTGATATCATTACAAGGGCTTTTCTTACAATTTTTTCGGTTGTGGCCAGACGTGTGACATACAACAAACCGTGTGCACTTTTCCCCGCCTCTCATAAATATTTGGTAAATCTTCCAGGGCTTTTTGCATTGCTTCCCTTGTCGATGACTTTTCGCACTTTCAACTTGCACTTCTAGTAGCTTTAGATTTTCTGACAGTTGTGTAGCCCTTCGATCCAAAGGTCTTTGAGTCGCTTGGGCGCTTTGGTTCGAAGTGGTTGCGCTCGCTCCGGGGCTCGCTTCAAAACCAAAGTTAATTGCGGCCTCAGATGCCTGTTGCTGGGACGTTTCATTCAGGCTTGGGAACATATTTAGTCGTTTTGGCTCAAGGTGGTTGCACTGGTTGGGCTGACGACGAGTTTCTGTTTGATGTGATCTAATGTCATGCCTGGAGATAATGATTTGAGGCACACATAAACTTCACTCTTTGTCGGCCAAGTCAGCCATGATCGGTACGTTTCACTCTCAATAAATGTACGAGCCTCGTTACAAAGTCACTTCGTGTTTTGATGATGCCAAAAAAGCGGGAAAAAAGTCTTGGTGTTCATGGTTCGAGTGTCCTCACTGTAACACTATGCAGTAGGCCTGAAAAAAATTGACCTGATGAAATAAATCAAAGACGAAATATTTTCATCTCATTTCATTTCATAAAATAAATCTTTTGTCAGATTCTTCTTATTGCACTTGACTTTTTCTTGTGGCAGTGTTCGGGATCACACGGAACGTTTAACAAACTTAGTTTTACTAGCACTAAATAATTTATTGTGCAGCTTAAATCGCCAGAGGAACTGCTCGATTTAAATTTCGTTAGCATTTTACAAGGACACTGGAAATTTTGCCTACAAAACAAAATTTTCTTTGGCAAAACGTTTCTAAGCGTCTAGATTAAATTGCGAACGACATATTATTTAAGGAACTTTATTAGAAATTAACTTCTTTGTGATTATTTCATCAAGCTGAACGCTAGGACAAGTAAACAAATTAGTTTCCTTTTAGACTACTTCATAATTTACGTTGTTCAGATCGTTTGTTACATAAAAGTAAATAATTTTTATGCTGTTCCGTGTTTAGTCCGTGTTTTTCTACCACTGTGCATGAAATAAACCAAAAGCGAAATCTAAAATACTTGGAACAAGATTTTCCGAGTTCCCCCCAACGGGAGTCGAACCCATGACCTTCCAGAATACCGGTTGGACGCTCTAACCACTGAGCTATGGGAGACTCGTGGTGAGCGAGGTCATATACTAGGTTCTTATGTGTGACACAAGTCCTGCCATAGCTGCAAGTCTCAATATGTCAAAATGCTTCTTCAATTATTTTCACTTTATCCAAGTCACCATTCCAATTAACATTTATTCACATTTATCATTTCGACACATTGAGCCTTGCAGCTATGGCAGGATATGTGTCACACATAAGAACCTAGTATATGACCTCGCTCACCACGAGTCTCCCATAGCTCAGTGGTTAGAGCGTCCAACCGGTTTCTGGAAGGTCATGGGTTCGACTCCCGTTGGGGGAACTCGGAAAACCTTTTTTCCAGTATTTGACTTGAGAAAGCTTCTTCATTTATTTTCACTTTATCCACGTGAGCATTCCACTTAACATTTATTTACATTTATCATTTCGACATATTGAGCCTTGCAGCTATGGCAGGACTTGTGTCACACATACGAACCTAGTATATGACCTCGCTCACCACGAGTCTCCCATAGCTCAGTGGTTAGAGCGTCCAACCGGTATTCTGGAAGGTCATGGGTTCGACTCCCGTTGGGGGAACTCGGAAAATCTTTTTCCGAGTATTTGACTTGAGAACGCTTCTTCATTTATTTTCCCTTTATCCAAGTCACCATTCCACTTACATTTACTTATTTCTATACTTATTATACAAGCGAACGATACTATTCTGGATTTGTAATGTTTATGTGCTTTTCAACCGCTTTTGCGTTGATTACGCGATGCTTCAGACCACCACTAAATTCTTTTCTCCAGACGATGTGTACCTCGCGAAGTCGAGTACGCTCCCCCTTGTCTCCATCTATAACCTCCAGTTGTGCGAACGACAAGCGTCGGTGTTCTCCACCACAACGGAGAGAAAAGAACTTTCCAAAGTTATTTGACAATATAGTATCTCTAGAGAATTAAATTGAATCTTTTTGCATTAGGAAATCTCGCCAAGAGAAAAATAAGCATGTTATTTACTTGTCCCTCGGGGATATGTGATATATTCACCCGGTACCGCCCCGAAGGCGTAGCCCTGAGGGCCCGAGGGGCGGTACCAGGTGAATATATCACATTTCCCTCGTTCTAAGGAAATAACCCTTACTTGTGGCATTGTTCGGGGTCACAACGGAACGTTTAAGAGTGTATCCATAAGAGGACCAGGCAACAGGTGATACAGCTCATATCACCGATTTCGCCCAAACTTAGCATAAATGTTGGGTATGGTGAGCTATTTACTGTGACAAAACATCAGCTCAAAATATTTTATTCCCTTCAAGTTATGGCACCTTTTGCAAAAATGGCCATTTTTCACTAATTTATGCATATTTAATTAGCTGACTTTGATTGACCAGTTCCACAAGAAAAAAAGACTTCTGAAAATAAATTTCACTGCATTATATTCTGTGGTTATTAGGCTTTAAGTACAATAATTCACTTCAACCGTCTGATTTTATTTCTTCTCCTCAAACGGTCTTTTGGAAGGTACACATTTCGTACTGTTGGAAATAGCCTTTAACTAGTGCCCATTATCTCCCATGAGCAACAACTTATATACAATATTCTTACATGGGTAATGAAATCCATCATTAAACTTCACAAAAATGCAACAAAATGTCTGGGGACTTCAATATTCTATTAGTATTGAGGAACTAAACACACGTGACTTAACGATTTCTTGCTATTTCATCAAAATTCACCGAAACACAGAAGCCATTTATTTGCCTCAATTTGGCACAAAATCGGTACGAAATAGCTAATCAAGCATAAATTTATAGATAACAATCAAAATATTGGCGAAGATTGGCAGTTAGGGCATTTTTCGGAGCGTTTTCAGAGCCATATAATTCGGCAATGTTGTGATAGTAAATGTAAAAATAGCAGCGAAAGATTTTCTTCAAAAGCTCGCTCAATTCAACATTTAGGCACATCAAAGTTTAAAGAAACAAGAAAGTAATACTACATACATGCCACTTATCGACACACAGATGCTTTCTTTTGAAGAATTTGTTCTTCCTCGCTGCACTTCGATCCTTCGATCGATCTCAATTGACATGTACTGTTGCTTTGAGGCGCGATGTCAACTTAGCCAATACATCGTGGTTCATCCTTCGTGAAAGGTGTAAACAGGTTGTCAATAAAGTCATTCAAAGAGCTGTTTAAAGTTCACGGAAGGGCACTTGTCTCAGCCAGTTTGAATGAAATAAATTTAACTGGAAAATAAACAGCCGCCATATTGTATTTGTACCTTTGAGCCTGCCGTTTCAGTCAGCGGTAAAGCCGTACACTTGGGCAAGTACGTAGTGTAGTCATCATATAGTTGTTTGACTAAATCCTATATAGGGATGTTCATAGAGGGGATACATAGCCTAGCCCTACACAGCTATACACGCCTACACATAGCCCAACACAGCTATACACAGCTATACACACGCGTGTTCATTTGCTTTTCCTTCGCAAATGTTTGTTTTCGTCGGAATAAGTAGCGGATGGTGTTATCTACCCTCTGAACAACCGGGGCTTGATCTTCGCGTTATAAGTAGTGTGCGTTTCTTGTAAAAGTGAGAATTTTTTTCAACTTCTCCATTGAATTTTTTTGATAAATAGTTGAAGAGAAATACACTGGATGCAGTGTAATGTATGCGATGCAATCGGTTTTGATGCTCTGAAATTGAGCTCTGAAATGTCGGAAACCATTAAATAATCAGAGCAAGTTTTTCCATCTTATATCAGGTTAAAACTAGTATGTTTATTGTTTTTTTTTTTGTTGTTTCTGTCTTTTTTGGGAGGTGGGGGAGGGGGTGAATATGGACATTCGAAGAAATGGCGGTCAGGTTGTCAGCCTGGCCTGTGTACATCTATTCCTTCTGTTCAAATCGTCTATATTATATTACACTTTGGCAGCTAGGAGACTGAATTTGTACCCACTCTCTTTTTCGGGATCCCACAAAGTTCTCCATCTGTCCATTTACCGATAAACGTCATTACTGCAGTTTTATTAATTTGTTTTAGAAAAGGGCTTTTATGGGGACAAATTTTTCCTCCTGAATGCCCACATTGCAAGTGACGAATTGCGGCTTCAAATGATAATTTTCTTCATCACCGACTCAATTTAAGTGGCTATGTGAGTTACAAAGACGCGAATGCAGACTTTTGTAGAGAGCTTAAACCCCGCATTAAAACTAAACAAATTTATTGTAAGACTAGGACTACGCAAGACGGCAAAACTTATTAGCTAATGTTTCAACCAGCACAGGTAGCCTTCTCCAAGCTTGCTCGGGACCGTACTGGACGAATATTGGCCCTCGGTCTTTTTTGTACGGACCTCGCTGCGCTCGATCCGTACTGTTAAGACCTCGGGCCAATATTCGCCCAGTACGGCCCTCGCGCGTGGTTAATAAGAGATTTATTTCACGACTGGAAACTTTGTGTATTAAGAATTGCTACCCGGTAGATGTCGTGGAAAACAATATGCGGCAAAACTTTTACGCGCGCCAAAGGAGTTAAAATTATTTCTGTGTTGAAGGTCATTTCATTTTCAAAGCAATAAAAACTCCGAAAAATTTTTACACAAAAAAATCTTGCAAAAAATCTTGCGCTAAATCGCGCGGGAATTAGTGCGGGATCATCTGGGACAAAACCCGGTCCGATACTTGGAAAATATCGGCCCTCGCGGGACCGGAAATAAAGTAATCTGATTGGCTGATTCAGTTATTGGCCCTCGGACCGCCTTAGTCGTGTAATAAATGTATATATTTGCTGCGCCATATAGACTGCGTCCCTAAACTAAAGGCATTTTGTACGTGAATTCTTTGTTCAGTTCAGCACAGACGCTCCCCCAACTAAAGCACTTGCGCAAGAAACGATTACAAAACCTACCTCGCTATCCACCGTATAGTGATTTATCCCGTGGTAAACGTTATTCTCCAATTTTGCTGAGTTATTCATTTTTTCCCATTTATGCCCCGGGGTAGGGGAATTTGGTCAAAAAATGTAATCGTTATGCGCGGTATTAATCACTATTCCCGCCAGGGGAGGGGAATTTGAACAAGCAATAAAAAAATACAAATGTCTGGAAAGTAACTGGGAGACGTTGAAATTTTGATCTATTTAACTGTGTAGCGTCTTTTATGCTAAAAATAATTGTTTATGTTCCAAAATGACGCTAAATGGCGGTATAAAACTGCTCCGACGTTTCGGCAATACTGCCTTCTTCAGGGTGCCACCCGCAAAAAAGCAGTATTGCCGAGACGTCGGAGCAGTTTTATACCGCCATTTAGCGTCATTTTGGAACATAAACAATTATTTTGATTTGGTTGCCGTGCATGCCGACCGTTAGCCTGCGTAGCAGGCGTCTGTGTAGTTTTTAGCGCGCGTAAAAGAGTGCGCGATCGCGAGAAGGCCACGCGAGGTAAAAATCGAGGAGACGCCGTCTTCTCGATTTTTTCCTCGCGTGGCGCTCTCGCGCCTTTCGCGTTTCTCCCATGCGCGCGCTAGAAACTAACGACGCCTGCCACGCAGGCTAGCCGACCGTTGAACAGAAAAATCAAGAACTCTGTCTCGGTGAAAGTCAAATGGAACAGTATTTTTTCTGGAAAATCTCTTCGGAGATTGACGGAACGTCAGAAATTTTCTTACCATTTGTAAGGTTCCCATGCATCAGGTCTCCCATCAACGGAAAGAAATAACAGGAAACTGAGCTACAAATGGTAAGCGACATCTATTTCGGTTAGTTTGCTAATTTTGGAAAGAAGCCTTTCCATTTTTCAGTGGTCATTCCAACCGGTTCTCTCCAACAAATGGTAAGCACCCTAGAGTTCGTTCAGCATCACATTGCGGTAAACACGTCAAGCTGTAGCGGAGGAAATTGTTTTCCCTACGACAATTTGAAAATATTCTCATTTTCATCACAAACGCATCCAACGAACACTCGGGGAGGAAAAGCAAATGATCGCGCGTGTGGTGTGGTCACGCGTGATGGACGCTTGATGCCCAGTGAACAGCCGTACCGCTGACTGAAACGGCAGGCTCAAAGGTAGAAATTCAACATGGCGGCTGTTTATTTTCCAGTTAAATTTATTTCATGCAAACTGGCTGAGACAAGTGTCCTTCCGTAAACTTTGAACAGCTCTTTGAATGACTTTATTGACAACCTGCTTACACCTTTCACGAAGGATGAACCACGATGGATTAACTAAGTTCAGCGCGCCTCAAAGCAACAGTACATGTCAATTGAGATCGATCAAAGAATCGAAGTGCAGCGAGGAAGAACAAATTCTTCAAAAGAAAGCATCTGTGTGTCGATAAGTGGCATGTATGTAGTATTACTTTCTTGTTTCTTTACTCTGATGTGCCTAAATGTTGAATTGAGCGAGATTGTAAAGAAAATCTTTCGCTGCTGTTTTTACATTTGCTATATCACAACATTGCCGAATTATATGGCTTTGAAAACGCTCCGAAAAATGTCCTAACTGCCTTTTCTTCGCCAATATTTTGATTGTTATCTATAGATTAATGCTTGATTAGCTATTTCGTACCGATTTTATGCCAAATTGAGGCAAATAAATGGCTTCTGTGTTTCGGTGAATTTTGATGAAATAGCAAGAAATCGTTAAGTCACGTGTGTTTAGTTCCTCAATACTAATAAAATATTGTAGTCCCCAGACATTTTGTTGCATTTTTGTAAAGTTTAATGATGGACTTCATTACCCATGTAAGAATAATGTATATAAGTTGTTGCTCATGGGAGATAATGGGCACTAGTTAAAGGCTATTTCCAACAGTACAAAATGTGTACCTTCCAAAAGACCGTTTGAGGAGAAGAAATCAAATTTGACGGTTAAAGTGAATTATTGTACTTAAAGCCTAATAACCACAGAATATAGTGCAGTGAATTTTATTTTCAGAAATATTTTTTTCTTGTGGAACTGGTCAATCAAAGTCAGCTAATTAAATATGCATAAATTAGTGAAAAATGGCCATTTTTGCAAAAGGTGCCATAACTTGAAGGGAATAAAATATTTTGAGTTGATGTTTTGCCACAGTAAATAGCTCACCATACCCAACATTTATGCTAAGTTTGGGCGAAATCGGTGATATGAGCTGTATCACCTGTTGCATGGTTCTGCCCTGTTCTCTCACGGGCACACTCTTAACAAACTAATTAGTTTCGCTAACACTACATAATTTATTGTGTAGCTTAAATCGCCAGAGGAACTGCTCAATTTCACTTGCATTTTACGAGGGCATTGAAATGTTTGGCAACAAAACAAAATTTTCTTTGGCAAAACGTCTCTAAGCGTCTAGATTAATTACGAACGACATAATATTTAAGGATTTTTTAGTAGAAATCAGCCTTCCTTGTGATTATGTCATCAAGCTTTACGCTAGGACAAGTAAACAAATCAGTTTCCTTTTAGACCACTACATAATTTACGTTGTTCAATTCTTGCACTCGACCTTTTCTTGTGGCATTGTTCGGAATCACAACGGACGTTTAACAAACTAATTTATTTATTTAACACTACATAATTTATTGTGCAACTTTTCAATAACTAGAGGAACTGTTCTATTTCATTTGCATTTTACGAGGGCATTGGAATGTTTGGCAACAAAACAATTTTTTTTTGGCACAACGTCTCTAAGCATCTAGAATAATTACGAACGACATATTTTTTAAGGATTTTTTAGTAGTAATTAGCCTTGCTTGTGATTATGTCATCAAGCTTAACGCTAGGACAAGTAAACAAATCAGTTTCCCTTTAGACCACTTCATAATTTACGTTTTTCAATTCTTAAGTACCAAATGAACTTTCCTTTTGTCATTTGAAATCTTTAAATTTGTCAGATTATTCCTTTTGCACTCGACCTTTTCTTGTGGCATTGTTCGGAATCACAACGGAACGTTGAACAAACTAATTAGTTTATTTAACACTACATAATTTATTGTACAACTTTTCAATAACTAGAGGAACTGTTCAATTTCATTTGCATTTCACGACATTGGAACGATGAGGTTTCTTGTGTTGCCCGTTTTATCGTTGTTGATCACACCATCGCATTCTATGTTTAATACGTTGGATGCGATAAAGGTTCGCACTGCTATTTCTTTTCCAGGACGCGTTATCACCAATGAAGAAGCCCTTAAATTACTGCAGCGCCAGGCAGAGGTGACAGCTCATTTTAATCTGCAAGAATATCTTGACGAACTGCGGCAAACCAACACTGAGATGAAAATGGACTTCACCGATCAGTCCTTCGCTGTGGTAGGTTCGTTGGCCACCCTCGATGCTGCTATTACCTTTGCAGAAGGAGTCGAGAATGTCAACGTTATTCGTTCAGACAACGCCGCGGGGTTTTCAGGTAAGCCAAATCCGACCAATGACAAGTTACATACTGGGGTACAGCGCCTGAACGCTGCCCGAAATATCCTCTGGCTCTTTAAAGAGAAACTAAAAAGTGGCGTCGTATCGACAGATGCCTCGCTAATGGACAAACTGAGAGAAGCGCAGACGTGGCTTTCTACACAAACCGGAGGACATCTAGGTCAAGGAATGACATTTGCGTTGGAAAAGGTGGGAGTGATGCAAAATTTACAGGCAAAATGGGGACCTAACTCGGTAAAATTTCAGAGTTTCTCGGCTGCCGCAGGCAACGGACTTGATTTTGTCATCAACGGTTACAACACGGTTGTGAACTCTTTGGCTCTAAGCCAAGAAGTCAGCACAGCTAATATCCTGGCTGTAACTAGTTCAGTGACGGCCATGGCAGGCGATGTGACAATGGGTGTCTCTCAAGTGCTAGCTGCAAGTGCCAAAGTATCCAAGGTTTTTGGTTCTATTGGTTTTGCGGTGGCTGCAGCGTTATACATTGCTTCCTACGCCACAGGTGTTGGTTCAGGATTGGCAAGTCTAGAGAATCTTGAAGACAAGGACTACGTCAAAATATTTCTGGGCCCCTTGATACCTCATCCGACGTTTGGAACAACAGTAGAAATGTTTGATCGTATTGCAAAAGGAGAGGTACTGCAATTTTATAACTTGTATCTGTCACGAAGTCTTCCCGCATATTTCGTTATGGTTGGCAAGGGGTTAACGGAGGCCTTTACTGAGTTCGCCGAACTTGAACGATACTTCGTGATTCTACAATTTTTGGCAACACTCGAATATCAAGAAAAGGTAACAAAAGCTAAGAATGAAGTAGCGAAAAACGTGGCCAATTCTGTACGAAAGCTTAAACCAAAACAAGTCTTATTCACCTTTCCAGTCCAGACGGAAACTGATCATTATCTCGTCGCGGGCTGGAAGTCCGAAGGCGACGTCAAAAAAGAGTTCCAGATCTCTTCTGAGCTTGCTAATGTTCGCTTGTTCATGGCGACATACACAAACGACTTTGCAAAGCCATCTGCCTGCCCTGACAAAGCCCAGCAAGGATTCACATTTTGTCCAGAAGCAGCCCCTCACGGTGGCGACAAGTTGATTTTCATGGGAAGTACGAATGTCAATGAGAAAGTTTTGCTGGATGATAACTGCGAAGCCTACGGCATGGGAGGGAACGACCACTTTGAATTGAAAGCTGGAGGAGTTGTAAGAAAAGGCGTGAAGATCAATGGTGGGGACGGTAGTGATTTCATAGATATAACCAACACCATCGTCGGAAGCCGCTCGTCTGTGTCTGGAGGTGGTCGAGAGAGGGATGTCATCCGTGCAGGCCTTGGTGATGACACCATCATAGTTGACAACGACGAGGTTGAGATAACCAATGGTGACAACACGTTAATCGTGGAAGGAAAAGGAAATGACGACATCCGCGTTGGAATCGGAGCAGATTTATTACTTGTCGAGAAATCTGGTGGAAGCATTGTTCTACGCCAAGGTCATGGCAGCCATCTAAATCCAGGGCAGAATAAACCGAAAAGAATCGTGTATAAAGGTGAAGGAAGGGTCAAGGATGCAAGCAAGAACGACCTCATCAGGGGGGGACAAACCCAGTTTGACATTCTCACCTTGAGCAAGTACAATCCCAACATGCAGTCACAAGACGAGGAACGAACTCTGCTGATTGAAGAAGAAAAGAATATCGATGAATTCATGCAGGATATCAGCGAGATACGGAGTAACTTTCTCAGGGGGCATGAATTTGTCGACATGAGGACCAAAGCGCAGCGAATTGACGTCTGGGACATCGAACGATTTGAAATGAGCCAATATACCATCAACATGCTTCTTCTCAAGAGTGGAAGAAGCGATTATTATGAAGTGGCGGGAGGACCGAAGCATGACTTTGTGATCAACCTAGATGGCGCGAAACCCATGTTGGCATAACTGAGCACAGGCGACAATCGCGTTGTGTCGGGATCGGGAGATGACAGATACTCCATTATTCTTGATCCCGGATACGATGTCATTTACGACATGGGAGGCGACAACACTTTGGCTGTTTTAATTCCTGGAGATTCAACCTTAAACGATGCAAAGATCGGAAGGAGCAGTGACGGCAAGGGATACAAGATTAAACTGTCGAAACAAAATCACAATCATGCAGTAATCGAGTTCTTCTTTTTCCGCGGTAATGGCCGAGTTCAAATAATTGTGCAAGACAGCACCGGAAAACAGATCACATTCAAACCAGCTTCTAACGTAGCAAATGATCTCTTTTCTCAAGATCGTTCTGTTGGTAGCTATTACGATAAGTTTGAGTATTGTCCCGGTGACCAAGATGTCATTGCCATCGTGGAAGGAATTGCTCCGTCGATTGGTGAGACCCTTGCGCCACCCCAGTGCTAAATCTGTGTGCAAAGTTGTTAAATGAACCTTCATAGTAATTAGAACGTGAAGTAGAATATCAAAACAATGAACTGAAGTAGAAGTAGAGTTTCGTTCGATCATGGAGACCCTTCTGTTTGCTATGGGCCATAGGCTAGGAACAAATTTGATTTGGAGATTTTCAGTTGCATGGTAAATGACATCAAAAACAATATGTATGTAATCGATCAGTTAAGTTAGACTTGATAAAATATGTGTTTTGCATTTAAAAGCTATCGTGAAAAGTTAATGACTTTTCTTTTAAAAATGATATAGAATGCTACATATGAGTAACTAAACAACGATAGTTGTTTCGACAAAAATGATACTTTGAAGACAGCCAGCCCACGAAATTCCACATTTCTATTGTATCACGACAGCATTACAAGTAATGTTTTACACATGATGTAATGTTTTACACATGATGTAATGTTTTACACATGATGAGTAAGTATGTTTTACACATGATGTTCAACCATGAATTAAAGATTAAAAAACCAAACTAAACAATGTTTTGAGTGAATCTCCGTACGTAGAACTGTCAAAAATCTGAGACTGCGTCCGTCTTTTAATCAGATTTTAAAGTTCCTCTCGATGCAAGAATTTGTTTCAATGGACCTTTTTTACGATTGCCGCCATGTTTGTTTTTGCTTTATAATGCAAATTAGGCACGTAATAATAATAATCGTTTATTAGGAAGCCGTGACTTCTGAGTGGGTAAGTAAGCTTGGGTAGCTTACAAGTCAAGCGATCGAGCAACTTTTTCAATCTAACCTTAAGAGTGAAATCATTATGCCATAACTTGGTTCTCAAACTTGCCACTATTTGCCGCAGATAGTTCACTATTTCAACGAGCCGATTTTCCAAGAAACGGCATCATTTCAATTTTTGCTCCCTGGCAGAAGACGTGGCTAATTTGCATTATAATATGGAAACCATCATGGCAGCCATTGTGAATAGGACCTATTGTGTTTCGATCGATCATTCTGATTCGCCCAAATAAATTTGGTTTAATCCATCCTAGTACCCAGGCCTTCCCGCTTATCGATTTGGCGCGAAATTTCGTGACGTCACCGAATGCCCTTACGTGGACCTCGCACTCGCCCGAGAGATGAGGAGAACGCCTAGGGACTCGGCTTGGTTTAATCCTCCATTTTCTGTACCCGCTGAAGTCTTGCGCGATCGCCTTTTGGGAGTCTGGCATGGGACGAGCGAGGTTTATGACCACTTCCCTAGTATGAAACACGTTAGATGTCTGTGTTTGTTTGTAACGACCAATCACAAAGGTGATCATTTTTTGTAAATAAAAATATATGTCTATGGTAAGGGAAGATTAGCTGAATTTCTTTTGCGTGACATCTTAACAAAAGAAAGAAAGTCATTAAAAGAAATCGCTATAAAGAAAACTGGTCAAACTTTTTTTGTTGTAGATTATCGCTATAAGATTTCCCTGTGTTTTTTTTCGTTTGACAATAAAGAACACCGTGTTGTGTTCCTGAAATCATCATCGTCATCATCATTGGTATTCCTTTTTTCGACGTTTTTGCTTGTTTACAAGCTAAAAACGTAGAATAGGGGTTAGTGGACAAAATTTGGAACCACATATTTGTAAACTCTCAAGGGACTTTTTTAATTTATCAAGGGACTGTTTTAATTTCTCAAGGGATTACTTTCCGCTGTGGGTGATCACTTGCGATCTCGTGAAAAAAACGTGACTTGTCACATTTACAAACGTTATATAACAATTTTAAAAGTGACATGTCAGCTTTCTTATCTCAACGCACGTGTGTCTGAAAGGCGATCTATAAAAAGCGTCGCACAAACAATGGATTGCGTAACTAAAACACGAATAAATAATCACTAGCACTTACATCGTTTAAAAATTACAAACGTCAAAAATAAACCATACCAAAAAACTCGCTCTTTTCAAAGATATTATTGAAGTTAAAACAAATGCAGGAGATGGGGGATTCTTTTAGCTTAGGAGCGGTTAAAAATTAGGCCAAATTTGGTCGCTACATGTAACCGCAACTCTATTTCGTCATCAGCCTAGGTCGTTAGGGACGTGACCTCGCGTTGACAGGGAATGACAGCAATGTTGCATGAATCGGCTTTACAACATGCGATCGTATCTACGCAGTTCGAGTGGAATTTCAGTCAAAGACAGCAAAATTCTTTCGTATTTCATCTTCAAATATAATTCGAAAGCATTCACTGTATATATGTCTTTTGTTTAATCCTGGGTCTTGATATCCGACCCTCGCAGAGCCTAGACAAAACGCAGCTTGAGTGTAACGATTTGTTTACGCCCCAATTATATGCGCAATGTTTTCTCCGACAGTAGTCGGAAATATCCGTATTTTTTTTCGTGCTTTTTCGTGGAGCAATCGTAACGATACGGCCTTGAACACATTGAACAGCGGTCTACCCGGCTATAACAATTCAAATAATGGCGTCGCAAAAACAAAACAGTAACAAAGCGTCGAACGCATATTTTGCTGTTTCATTTGCTAATTTCGCTGCCGTAATCGACTGCCTCGAAAGGTCCTTGCAATTTTAAAGTATAGAATTGTCAGATCTCGGTGAAATTTGCACTGTTTATTTGTGTAATGTTAAGGAATATGTGTATAAATACCCGGCGCGGACGAGCCATTTTTGACAAAATTATATGGCTGCATTTCCTCCGCGAAGATAGGAAATTGTTAAACTAAGCTACAAAGAAACTGTAATGATAAGTTCGAAGAACAATGCACAGGATAAAGCTTCGACTCATACTTCATGCAAAAACGTCGACATCTCGAAGAGACTTTGATTATCTTTATCATCCATGGGTGTGGCGCAGTCAGGTTGAAGGTTGTTCAAAACAACTTTGTCTACATTGAATGGTGTCCAGGAAAATTGTTTGTTACCAGAAACATCTGCCGGCCACGTCTTTTTTATTCCTATATGCATGGAAGACTAAGTAAAATGAGTTTGCCCTGTTCAGCATTATGGTGATCTATTGTCCCTAGAAGAAAACTTCATCCTAACGTCGTTTCTTGTGAACGAGCTTGGAGCGATTTCTTTCGAATGAGCGAAAATTTCATTCAGCAAATGCCGCCATGTTTACTTGTCTAGATGGCAAAGGTGGCATGGCCTAGTAATATATTATATTCACCGACTAGCGCGGTGAATATAACGTAATCTCGTAACGTAATGTCCCATCCTTATATTCACCTCTCTGTAAATTATACTAATGAACATTATTCACTTCCTACGGGCAGTGAATACTGCGTGGTCCAAACAGCAACGAAATGGCCGGCGTAAACTCGCGTTTCGCCGGTGTTTCAGAATCACAAATACTAAGAATACAAGAGGATGCTGTACCAGATAATACAAAAAAGGCAACGAAATTTAGCCTGATGGTTAAGTCTTTTTTTTTTATTTGCAGTGCAGTGTCCACACAACTCGAGCAACGAAAAATATGTTGCTTACCGGCGTCAAGTTGCTCTTCTCCCAGAATCGGCAAGAACGAATTAATGATCGAATACCGCGCGGATTTATGCAGCCGAGAACCTCCACAAATATTCTGGAGAACGTTTTTGTGCAATAAAACATCCCGTTTCACCGCAGTTCTACATACATCCGAGGTTATAATCCAAATTTTCAGGTGGATCCTTCGCCAACTGCTCTTTCAAATCAAGTGAACTTTAAAAGCTTTGAAGCAACGGTCAAAATGTTTTGCAAGCAGGTTTTTAATTCAGATATGCTGGTTTGGATGGTGTTAAGGGACCATTTTGCTAGATTTTGACGAGGATATTATCGAAGATTAACTAGATCTGCCATGTTTGAAAATTCTGTAAACTGTTTCGCGCATGGTAAGTGCCGCTTGTACGTTTTCAACGCATGAATTGAGAGGTCAATCAAATCGACTTTAATCGAATTTCTAAAAACTTTGAAATCGTTTGTTTTTGAGGTCACTTCACTCGGTAAATATTCTACCACTATTCACCTCCATTTCAAAAAATGTTAATTCATTAACTACGGTTTGTATAAGTGGTAGGTGCGGTGGCATAATGGTTGGTGCGCTGGAGACAGGGTCGAACGGTTCGAGTTCGGGATCTGGTCGGGGTCATTCTGTGTGTTCTTGGGTAAGACACTTAACTTCTATAGTGCCTCTCCCCACTCAGGTATTTAATTGGGTCTCGTTAAATTAGATACTTGGGATAACCATACCATGGTCTAGCAGCGCAGCCATGGGGTAGTAGAAAGACTTCATGGTGTCCTTTTAAGGGGTGCATGAAAACATAGCTCTTGCTTGAGGGGGGAGGGGGGTATAAGAATGCCTCCGACCCAAACCATCCGAAGCATAAACAAAGTATTATTTTAGCTCTTCTGTGTTTTATCTGTGTTTTTTTTACCACTTTGCAAAACGTCTAAAAATTAAATAAAAGCCGGATGAGATTAATCGAAAACGTAATATTTTGTCAGATGTTTCTTTTGCACTTGACCTTTTCTTGTGGCATTGTTTGGGAGCTCAACGGAACGTTTAACAAACTAATTAGTTTCGTTAACACTATATAATTTATTGTGAAGCTTAAATCGTTAGAGGAACTGCTCGATTTCATTTCAATTTTACGAGGACATTGGAATGATTTCTACAAAACAAAATTTTCTTTGACAAAACGCCTCTAAGCGTCTAGATTAAATTACGGACGGCATATTATTTAAAGATTTTTAGTAGAAATTAGCCCTTCTTATGATTATGTCATCAAGCTGAACGGTAGAAAAAGTAAACAAATCAGTTTCCTTTTAGACCACTACATAAATTACGTTGTTTAATTCTTATGTACCAAACGAACTTTTCCTTTGTCATTTGCATTATTCGAAGAATTAAAAAGAAAAATTATGCTGTTCTGTATTTTTTCCTTTTTTTTTTACCACTGTGTAGCCTGAATTTCAGACGTCCCTCTCTAGTCGCCTACTCCCTAGAAGAGACGTCTCAAAGAATCGGCCGCTAATGCTGTCCGGTGACGTCACTACCCGAAAACCGGGTAGTGATTTTGATTGGTTGATTTAAATATTATTTGCATAGTTATGTATAATTATGACTGAATTTAGACGCGCGAGGATTGTAATTTGAAAACGTTTGCACTGTTTGCAAAGAGCTCGAAAGTGTTCAGCTTCCAAGATATGAATTTACCTGTCATTTACCTTGAGTTTATCACTATTTTAGTTTAGCTACGAATACAGAATCAATATGGGAAACCGACAGATATTAAGTAGGCGGCATTCGTCGCTTCGACATGCAGTGGTTTGCCAAATTTAATACGTTTTCTTTTTGTCAACAAAGCCGCTCGACGCTTATGTCCTACATCCTTGACGAGCCAGTGATTTCTGAACTCAGTGTCCACGCTCAAGTAGGATATTCTTGTACTCATCGGCATGAATTCCGTTTCTTGATACCTCTGTAACCGTCTAAATTGATTCGTAACATATTATATTTTGATCGCTTGATAAAGCAAATCAGTTCAGATTAAATCTGGGTTCCGTAAAGAATGTAGCTTGCAGTCGATAAATCTCATCCATTTCATGCAGGTTTTCAACGGTTTACTAGTAAATTTAATACCCTGTAATCCTTTATTCAAGCGATTTTTCTTTCACAAAGTCACGGCCTTGACAGAAACTTTTCCACATAAATTAAAACAGTATAGTGGCGTCACTGGGCTGCATTAGCGGCCGTTT
Source organism: Oculina patagonica (assembly GCF_052425735.1). Taxonomy (NCBI): domain Eukaryota; kingdom Metazoa; phylum Cnidaria; class Anthozoa; order Scleractinia; family Oculinidae; genus Oculina; species Oculina patagonica. Next base: position 6,026,170 of record NC_135760.1, read on the forward strand.
TTTTCAGACGTCTCTTCTCGGGACAGACGAATAGAGAGGGACGCCTGAAATTCAGGCTAACCACTGTGCAGGCCTGAAAACAAATGGCGAATGAAATAAATCAAAGACGAAATCTTTTGTCAGATTTTTCCTTTTGCACTTGACCTTTTCTTGTGGTATTGTTTGAGAGCTCAACGGAACGTTTAACTAACTAGTTAAGGTCGTTAACACTACTTATTATATGACTAGCTCCGTGAGCGGTCAAGATAAAACGAATCCCGTGCTCCTATTGGCTACCCGAGCAGTCAAGATGGAACCATCTTGACCGCCCGGGATCGCCCGCGTGTTCCCGCAAGCGAAAAAACTTTTCAGTTCCGTCGACGCTACTACAAAAAGCTTTTCCGTCTTAAGCTTGAGCTTTGAAACCATTTTCCGAAACAAAACAAATATTTTCTGTCTGTTTCTAGCGAAAGGGAGTCCGATAACAAAGAAATAGGTCTTGAAGCGAACGAGAACAAACTAATTAAACAACAAATATTAACGAGTTTCGTGAATTTTTTTTGCCATAACAACCAGCTAATACAAAAATTACAACGCAAAGCGACTTAAAGCCATGATATCGGTTTTGTTTGGCGAAAAAGGGAGAGAAGTCAGTGACATACCTGAAGAATAAAGAATTCGGCAAACTTGTCGTTTGTGTAAATCTTAATGGAAATCTTGATAGAAGAAAGCGGACGGCACGGCGAACCAGGCACTGCATGTAGCTTTTCAAACATCTTTTCACCGAAGCCTCCAACGCTCACGTCGAATAAGGTCGGGTCGAACATTTAAATCAATGATGTAGGAATGTTCAAGCTTTTCCCGTGAATTTGTAACTCCCAAACACTTTCAACAATCACAGTCATCACAATTTCAATATTCAGCTCGTGACACCGTGACGGCAGGTTTGCACCACTAACGCGCCAGAAGCGAGCAAATACTCTGTAAAACGTCCAATAATCAAAAACTGGCGGCCAGATGGAATGGACATTCTTGTTTTAAGGCTTCAAACTCGATATTGATTCGCAATTTAAGCCATTTAAACATCCTTTAGAGGGTTAAAAAGAGGTGAATTTGGCTGTTGTCGCATCGTTTTACTTCGTCTCGATTCATTCAAGAATTTGACAGTCACTAGTTAAACTTTTAAACCAATGAAATGATTTTAGCGTGCGCCATTGAATGTGCATGCAACTGGCTTCCTTTCCAGTACTCGAAAAAAGTCATATAATAAATCCTTTATTAACCAAGCTTGTTCGGTCAAGAAGGCAGGATATTGGCCTCGTTCTTTTTTTGCGTGGTTATGGACCTCGACTTCGTCTCGATCCATAACCACGTAAAAAAAAGAACTTGGCCAATATCCTGCCATCTTGACCTCACGATTGGTCAATAACCCATATATAATTTATGGTGCAACCTTGAATCGCCAGAGAAACAACCTTATTACATTTGTATTTTACGAGGACATTGCAATGATTTCTACAAAACAAAATTTTCTTTGGCAAAACGTATCTAAGCGTCTAGATTAAATTACGGACGGCGTATTATTTAAGGCGTTTTTTAGTAGAAATTAGCCCTTCTTGTGATTATGTCATCAAGCTGAACGGTAGAACAAGTAAACAAATCAGTTTCCTTTTAGACCACTACATAATTTACATTGTTCAGTTCTTATGTACCAAACGAACTTTCCCTTTGTCATTTGCATTATCAGAAGAATTAAAATAAAGAAGTTTTATGCTGTTCTGTGTTTTTTCCGTGTTTTTTTACCACTGTGCAGTACGCCTGAAAACAAATAACGGATGAAATAAATCAAAGACAAATCTTTTGTCAGGTTTTCTTTTTGCACTTGACCTTTTCTTGTGGCATGGTTCGGGATCACAACGGAATTTTTAACAAACTAGTTATCTTCTTTTACTCTACATAATTTATTGTACAAGTTTTAAGTCACTAGAGGAACTGTTAAATTTCATTTGCATTTAACGACATTGGAACGATGAGGTTTCTTGTGTTGCTCGTTTTATCCTTGTTGATCACTCCATCGCATTCTATGTTTAATACGTTGGATGCGATAAAGGTTCGCACTGTTATTTCTTTTCCAGGACGCGTTATTACCAATGAAGAAGCCCTTCAATTACTGCAGCGCCAGGCAGAGGTGACAGCTCATTTTAATCTGCAAGAATATCTTGACGAACTGCGGCAAACCAACACTGAGATGAAAATGGACTTTACCGATCAGTCCTTCGCTGTAGTAGGTTCGTTGGCCACCCTCGATGCTGCTATTACCTTTGCAGAAGGAGTCGAGAATGTCAACGTTATTCGTTCAGACAACGCCGCGGGGTTTTCAGGTAAGCCAAATCCGACCAATGACAAATTACATACTGGGGTACAGCGCCTGAACGCTGCCCGAAATATCCTCTGGCTCTTTAAAGAGAAACTAAAAAGTGGCGTCGTATCGACAGATGCCTCGCTAATGGACAAACTGAGAGAAGCGCAGACGTGGCTTTCTACACGAACCGGTGGACATCTTGGTCAAGGAATGACATTTGCGTTGGAAAAGGCGGGAGTGATGCAAAAATTACAGGCAAAATGGGGACCTACCTCGGTAAAGTTTCAGAGTTTCTCGGCTACCGCAGGCAACGGACTTGATTTTCTCATCAACGGTTACAACACGGTTGTGAACTCTTTGGCTCTTAGCCAAGAAGTCAGCACAGCTAATATCCTGGCTGTAACTAGTTCAGTGACGGCTATGGCAGGCGATATGGCTATGGGTGTCTCTCAAGTGCTAGTTGCAAGTGCCAAAGTATCCAAGGTTTTTGGTTCTATTGGTTTTGCGGTGGCTGCAGCGTTATACATTGCTTCCTACGCCACAGGTGTTGGTTCAGGATTGGCAAGTCTAGAGAATCTTGAAGACAAGGACTACGTCAAAATATTTCTGGGCCCCTTGATACCTCATCCGACGTTTGGAACAACACTAGAAATGTTTGATCGTATTGCAAAAGGAGAGGTACTGGAATTTTATAACTTGTATCTCTCACAAAGTCTTCCCGCATATTTCGTTATGGGTGGCAAGGGGTTAGTGGATGCCTTTACTGGGTCCTCCGAACTTTCACGATTCTTTGTGATTCTAGAATTTTTGGCAACACTCGTATATCAAGGAAAGTTGACAGAAGCTAAGAATGAAGTAGCGAAAAACGTGGCCAATTCTGTACGAAAGCTTAAACCAAAACAAGTCTTATTCACCTTTCCAGTCCAGACGGAAACTGATCATTATCTCGTCGCGGGTTGGGAGTCCGAAGGCGACGTCAAAAAAGAGTTCAGTATCTCTTCTGAGCTTGCTAATGTTCGCTTGTTCATGGCGACATACACAAACGACTTTGCAAAGCCATCTGCCTGCAAGATTCACGTTTTGTCCCGAAGCAGCCCCTCACGGTGACGACAAGTTGATTTTCATGGGAAGTACGAATCGTATGTCAATGAGAAAGTTTTGCTGGATGATAACTGCGAAGCCTACGGCATGGGAGGGAACGACCACTTTGTCTTGAAAGCATCAGTTGTAAGAAAAGGCGTGAAATTCAACGGTGGGGACGGTAGTGATATCATAGATATAACCAACACCTTCTTTGGAAGCCGTTCGTCTGTGACTGGAGGTGGTTCAGAAAGGGATATCATCAAGACGGGCCCTGGTGATGACACCATCATGGTTGACAACGACGAGGTTGAGATAAACAATGGTGACAACACGTTAATCGTAGAAGGAAAAGGAAATGACGACATCTGCGTTGGAACCGGAGCCGATTTATTACTTGTCGAGAAGTCTGGTGGAAGCATTGTACTAGGCCGTGTTATAGACAGCAACGACAATCCGGAGGTGAATAAACCGAAAAGAATCGTGTATAAAGGTGAAGGAAGAATCAAGGATGCAAGCAAGAACGACCTCATCAGGGTGGGACCAACTCAGTTTGACATTCTAACCATGAGGAAGTACAACCCCAACATGCAGCCACAAGGCGAGGAACTGATTCTGCTGATTGAAGTAACAAGGAATATCGATGAATTCATGCAGGAAATAAGCGATATACAGAGTAACTTTCTCTGGCCTAGGGGGCATGACTTTGAGGTGTTCCCGAATGGCGACATGAATACCACAGCGCAGCGAATTGAAGTCAGGGACATCGAACGATTTGAAATGAGCGAACATACCATCAACATGCTTCTTCTCAAGAGTGGAGGTAGCGATTACTATGAAGTGGCGGGAGGACCGAAGCATGACTTTGTGATCAACCTGGATAGCGCAACGCCCTTGTTGGCGCAAATGAGCACAGGAGACAATCGCGTTGTGTCGGGATGGGGAGATGACAGATACTCCATTATTCTTGATGCCAGATACGATGCCGTTTACGACATGGGAGGCGACAACATTTTGGCTGTTTTAATTCCTGAAGGTTCAACCTTAGACGATGCAAAGATCGGAAGGAGCAGTGACGGCAAGGGATACAAGATTAAACTGTCTAAACAACATCACAATCACGTAATCGAGTACTTCTTTTTCCGCGGTAGTGGCCAAGTACAAATAATCGTACAAGACAGCACCGGAAAACAGATCACATTCAAACCAGCTTCCGACCCAAGCTTAGCAGATGTTTTCTTTTCTCAAGATCGTTCTAAGCTATTACGATACGTTTGAGTTTTGTCCGACAGACCAAGTTGTCATTGCCATCGTGGAAGGAATTGCTCCGTCGATTGGTGAGACCCTTGCGCCACCCCAGTGCTAAATCTGTGTGCAAAGCTGTTATATGAACCTTCAGAGTAATTAGAACGTGAAGTAAAATATCAAAACAATAAACTGAAGTAGAAGTAGAGTTTCGTTCGATCATGGAGACCCTTCTGTTGGCTATGAGCCATAGGCTAGAAGCATATTTGATTTGGAGATTTTCAGTTACATGGTAAATGACATCAAAAGCAATATGTATCGGTAATCGTTAGTTCAGTTAGAACTGATAAAATATGTGTTTTGCATTTAAAAGCTATCGTGAAAAGTTAATGACTTTTCTTTTAAAAATGATATAGAATGCTACATATGAGTAACTAAAAAACGATAGTTGTTTCGACAAAAATGATACTTTGAAGACAGCCGGCCCACAACATTTCACATTTCCATTACATCATGACAGTATTAGAAGTAACATTTTACACATGATGTTCAATCATAACTTAAAGATTTAAAAACCACACTAAACGATGTTCTGAGTTCATCTCCGTACGGAGAACTGTCAAAAATCTGAGACTGCGTCCGTCCTTCAATCAGATTTCAGGTTTCTCTTAATGCAAGAATTTGTTTTATGTTCATTTCCCCGAAATAGAATTGAACTGAACATAGATTTTCAACCAAACTTTGGCTACTTGTTGATTACCTCAAGGGAACTTAAATTTTGTTTTGTTAACTTAGGCCCTGTTTATACGTCGCACAATCGTCGAATTTAATTGGGACGAAAATAATTCAAGGACCATTTAGCAATTAAATTCGACGATTGTGCGACGTATAAATCGAATTAGATTCGTCTGGTAAATTAAATTCGTCCAAGACGTTGTATTCGTCTCGGTAGGACGAAAAAAATATCGATAGCGCGTCTTCAGTTTAGACGTCGCACAACAGACGCATCGAATTAAATGCATACATTATCATAATGTATCCCCATTGAGCCCGTGGTAGATTCGTGGAAAGTTTCGTTCATGTCGCATGCGCACAGGCGTCTTCTCGCGTTTTTCGCACGTTGTTGAAGTATGTCGTCGGTTGTGGAGGGAAAAAATGCCGTCCGCTTGCATAAATTGCAACACGGACCACAAAATATTCATGCATAGCTTGTGGGAGAAGCGTGTGTGTTCGGTTGGAATGTTCGATTGCTAAAGAAAACGAAGAAACGGTGGGGTGGGAGGCAAACAAAAGTGTTGGTTACTGTTTGCAGTGTGCCCTGGGGGAGTTTCTGTCACGGTTTTTTTCTCAATGTCGGGTCGAATGTTCTTTAAAATAAAGTTGAATGTTTTTCTTGACACTCGAAACGCTTTCTCGAATCTTCCTTCATCATATGTCGCCCAGACCAATTCCCACCATCATGTATTTCTGATACTGCGACGACAACTCCGGTGACGCTGAACATCTTCATCTTGTAATTGTAACAGCAGACAAATCGATAAACAAACTCGCGCAAGAAACATTTTCTTCATCACTACCAGTGTCAACATTCGACGTCGCAGCTGCCTTCTCTGCTGTCTTTCTCTGGATATTTTCTCCAGCAATAATGCCTTCGTAAACCTCGCCAGGTTGTTTTGGTTAAATCTGCGCGCTCCGAAAAAATTTCGCGATCTCCCGTTAGTTTTTGCGGGAATTATGTCAATTATCCCCATCACTGGTCAGAAGTGCTGAAGACTCGGGTGAAAGATTAAATTCGGTTGAATTATATTCGACGTCTAAATCAGGCGGCAATTAACGTCGAATAATCGACGAATTTAATTTGAATTAAATTCGTCTGAATTAAATTCGACGTATAAACAGGGCCTTAGTCTCGAGAAAGAACAAGATAAGATGACGGGAGAATCAGAATTATCGATCGAAACACAATAGGCTATATTCACAACAGCCGCCATGATGGTTACCATATAATAATGCAAATTAGCCACGTTTTCTGCCAGGGGCAAACATTAAAATGATTCCGTTTCTTGGAAAATCGGCTCGTCGAAATAGTGAGCTATCTGCGCCAAATGACATTTGAGAACGAAATTATGGAATAATGATTTCACCTTTAGGTTAGATTGAAAAGGTTGCTCCGATTGCTTGACTTGTTAGCTACCCAAGACGTTTTCTTGTTTTGAAATCAGACATAATAAGAAATCAGCTGAAATTTGTCGATTAAAAGCTTATTTACTTTCTCAGAAATCACGTGCCTAATTTGCATTATAAAGCGAAAACAGACATGGCGGCTTTGGATGTAGCGAACAAGTTTTTTTTCTGTAAAACGAAAAAAGATCAATTCCTATGTTTGAAAAATAAATTATCACTGGAAATGTGTACTTTGCCAGTACTCGCAGCCCGGCCTGACCAATCGATGAAAATCGATGATCGGAAATCAATCAATCAATCGATATTAATCGATGATTGTTAGTTAATTGATATCGATTGGCATCGGCCAATCGATGACCAATCGGTAGTCACAAATGAAATTTCCATAATTACATCGATTGTCATCGATTGCTATCGATTTTCATCGATTATCATCGATTATTATCGATATCTTGCGGCGTACTTGGGCATCCCCACTCTCTCCTCCACAGAGGTCTCTTTCGTGTTTCGGGCTGGGAAATAGTAGGGAGAGGAACGGGGAGAGGTGAAAAGTAAGGGAACGGGGAGAGGTAAAAAGTAAGCGCGCGGAGCCTGGAGAGAATCGAAACGAAAGCGCGCGGGGCACCTTCGCCCTTCCCGTCGTTCCCCGCGCTCCCCCTATTTTTCATTTTTCGTGTTTTCGCCTTCCTCCCCCCGTGTTTTTTCGCCTTCCCCCACGAAAGAGGCCTCTGCGGAGGAGAGAGGCATCCCCAGGATAATTCTACAGGAAATCCGGAAATAGAATTTCGCAATCCTAAAACTACTGATCGTGAGCTGAGTGCACAATGTCTGAAGAAGCGGATAAAGCCGGGGATAAAGCAACGGCGTAGTCAAAGGCTACCATCTTCTCAAGTAACCTATACGCTAGTGTATAGGTTTGCCCCTTTTCTTAATAACGTTGTTTTTGCTGCATAACAGACATAACAGTATATCACGAAAATGAATAAATGAGGTATTGATCGCTTTTAAGAGCCACTGAGTTGATGTAATAACACCCATATTGAATCAAACCAAATAAAAAACGATCGATGATAATCGATGATAATCGATGAAAATCGATGACAGTCGATGAAAATCGATGAAATTAAAAGTCACATAATTTTCCGTCATCGATTGATCATCGATTTCCAATATCAATCGATTAATTGGCATCGATTATTATCGATTGGTATCGATTATCATCGATTATCGGTTTCATCGATTGGTCAGGCCGGGTCGCAGAGAGTTAGTAAGGAATTTTTTTAACCGCTAAACTGAAATTTTGGTTCTATGGTCTTGAATTTACCTCAACTTTGCTAAAGAAGCACTTTTTTACACTTCAGCAACATTTTGATAAAGATTCTGTGTAAAAATGTGCAATATTTCACTTTGGTGCATGCACATAGGCCAAAATTTGGACTGGCCTGTTTAAGCAACGATTTTGCACCAAAAATGGATTTTGTTTTTCTTTGATTAGCTCTCGCCCGGTAGCATTGCTACTCCCCGTAGATTGCATTCTAGCCTCTGATTTGTCCCCGAGTCCCCATTTTTCGCGTCTTATAATTTCCTCATAAGAGACGACTGGAGACGCCTATTGCAAGATGATAAATTCTTTGTATAGTATTATAATTGTTTCAACAAGGGACTCCTTAGCCTGGAATATTCTTCTGATTGGCCCAATCGGTAGAGTTGATTAGGAAAATAACAGAAAATAAATAGCAAAAACGTAAAGAATACGTCGGCGATTTGCAAAACCATTTTACTACATACTGCAAATACAACGGTATGTTTCTCTTTCCCCTAAATGTGTCTAATTTTGCCACATGAAAAGTTTCTTCGACAAGTTTTATTTTCTCGTGTTCAGGTTTTCCTTTTCAGGATCAGCCCGTGTTTTAACGCAGAATCAATTGTCGCGACTTGACAAGCTTGTCCATGACAAGAATGACAAGTTTCCTTGTTCAACGAGGTTGCAGAAATCTAACTATACCAGCTAGTAATCTGTCGAACTTTACCGATGTTACTCGAATCTTTTCAAGCACACTCCGATACAATGAAGACGAGCACAAAATGCGCCCGCGAAGGAGGTCAGTGAAGATGGTGGATCTCAAAGACAAACAAAACATCACATGACTATATGCCTGTGCCTAGTTTCAAATTGGTGGTTCGATTCACGAAAAATAATCAGTCATACACGACAAACAAACAAATTTCGACTTTTTACCAACAAAAGCGATGACGTCATACCGTCGTAAAAGTAAAAATCCTCCAATTACACAAATATTCAGTCTGCATTCTGCCTTTTTATTCACTTCTGCCATGGAGGTTATCATTTAATTTCAAGTACACCTAACCTCCCATTTCTTTTAATTCGAAGTATTTTGTCGAAAAAAACAAATTTGGTTGAATCCTCGATTTTCCGTACCCGCCGAATTCTTGCGCGACCGCCTTTTGGGAGTCCGGGACGAGCGAGTGTAATGACCTCTTCCTAAGAATAAAACACGTCAGGACCGTCAGCTGTCTGTGTTTGTTTAGAACGACCGATCACAAAGGTGATCATTTTTTGTTAATGAAAATATATGGTTATGGTAAGGAAAGTTTAGCTAAATTCGCGTGACATCTTAACGAAAGAAAGATAGTAATTAAAATATATCGCTATAAAGAAACCTGGTCAAATTTTTTTGTTGTAGATTATCGCTGCAAGATCTCTCTGTATTTGTTTCCTTTGACAACAAAGAACACCGTGTTGTATTCCTGGAATAATCATCGTCATCATCATTGGTATTCCTTTTTATCTTTAACAGAGTCAGCTGCGTTATCTTCAATTTTGTCATTAGCAGAAGTACGACCTCAAATAATCTTACGACCTCTAATTAAAGCGTTGCGACGTATAATTGTCACCAATAAGTATGTATTATGGTAGTAAATCCAGTTATATAGCGCGTACCTACACAAATTTTGTTTTTAAACTGTGATAAGCATCAGTATTTTCTATGAACAAGGCAAACGCTGAATTACCAAACAAAATAATATTGGTATTTACTTGGTGCTCAATTACAAGAACAGGTGCGTTTGAACACATTATTTGCTCTAACAAAATTTCATTGCTTTTTGAAAATTTAAAAAATGCCGTGCTTTTTTTTAAACTTTAGTGCAAGGTAGCTTAGAAGTATTTCTGAAATCAGTGTTATATATTTACAATATTTCCATATGGACAAAAGTTTAAACAGTCAAAAAGATACAAAGAGACGCAAAGCAATGTTTGAAACTATAAACTACAATTTTCAAAATTGCGCAGAATGCGCACTGTTAAACCATGAATGGAAGATTAAAATACAACTGTTGACGCAGAAAGTCCGACTTTGAGCATAGTGCTTACTTTTTACGAATGGTAGCTATACTAGCTTCTAACTACTAACTTTACTGAATGAAGATTCTACAGAAAGCTGCATGAGTTTCTGGTTTAGTTCCTGGATGGCTTATTACTTCTCCGCAACTAATTTCAGGAATTCTCGGGTGGTACAGCTGATAGGCAATACCAACGCCACGCACCAAATATGGTGGGGCACACCGCTGAGACTGGGACTGCACTCCTACACGTGATCTGATCGTCATCCATGGGTGTGCTGCAGTCAAGTTGAAGCCCTGTACAAAACAACTTGTGTCTATACTAGACGGTGTCCATGGAAATTGTTTCATGACGGAAAAATCTGCTGGCCACGACGTCTTTTTATTTCCTTCGTGGAAGGCTAAGTAAAGTGATTTTGCTGTGTAGTTCAGCAGAATGAAGGCCTTTTCGTCCTTAGATGGAAACTTTATCCAAACGCAGATTCTGGTGAACGAACTAAGCCAGTATCCAGGAAGTTTGGTTTCTTGCTTTTGGTAAGCTGTTTGATAGGAGGTTTTACTAGCCCATTGATGGGAGTCATAAGAGAAAGTTTTCTAAAAAGTGAGAAAATTATTGTTAGATACGGCTTGAATAATTGGCAGGCGCGATGGTCTGATACTTAATGCGCTGTACTGACGGATTAATCAATACAGCCTGAAGCCATGGTCGGGGTCATTGTGTTGTGTTCTAGGGCATTCATAATACTTTAATCTTGCAGTGCCTCACTTCCGTCAGGTGTATAGATAGATAGATAGATAGATAGATAGATAGATAGATAGATAGATAGATAGATAGATAGATAGATAGATAGATAGATAGATAGATAGATAGATAGATAGTTTGTTGATATTCTTACATGACAGTCTAAAAACTGAATTGCGTAAAAATTTACAGAGATAAATTATTAAAAATACAACTATTAAAATCTATTATAACTATATTAAAAATACAACTATTAAAATCTATTATAACTATATTAAAAATTTGACATAGAAGGAAAGAAACTATGTTTAAAACGATTTGTTCGAGCCTTACATGCTTGAAACTGACGTTGACTTCTGAGGTTATTCATATTTACATTTTCCTGTGGTATGTACTTATGTAATTTGTGGCTACTATCGAGCATAATCTTATTAAAGAGTTTCTTGCACAGGATAGAACGTCGTTCCTTTAGGGTGCTTATATTGCAACTTGATAGGATATCCTGATATGATGCTTGTGGATCGATAATAAATAGCGCGCGTTTCTGTACGCGTTCTATATCGTCGCTTAGGTAAGCGGGAAGGCTATGGTGAAAAGCCGGCGCGCAATACTCTAGAACTGTTCTTTCGCATGTACAATGGATATCAGTGAATTAAGGTAACCCTACGAAGAACTAGCATCCCATTCAGGAGGAGTAGCAATACTCCTAATCGCTTCATGCTAATGCAGCCAGAGATAAGCGCTCGCCTGGTAGTCCACTAGCCTCGAACGCAGTCGTTTACCTTAAACAAGTTTGTATGACAACAAGGACCTGTAAAATAGTAAAATGTTTTTTTTTTTTTGGTATGGAATGGCGGCCAACCAGTGGAGAATTAAAGAAAATCATGTGTTACCATGGCCACTAGCAAGGGAAAACAGTTTTTTCTATTCTACCCTGCAGTGTAGAAGTTTTTGGTAGGCGAGCGCTGGACAATTTTGTTCATGTATCTCACCACCATCGCAAAACGAATAAGGATGGGACGAAAGCCCTCTGTGTTTTTTTAATCCAAGATGGCGAACATGACGCTAGAAAAGGCTAGTTTCATTACAGAAACAGCTGGCTACTTTTACAATTTCATCATGTTCAATTCCTTATAAAATATCTTTTTGACAAGGAAATATATGGCTACAGGCGAACCTCTTTAATACGGACACCAAAGGGACAGGGAAGGGCGTCCGTATTATTGAGGTTGTCCGTAAGGAGAAGCTCGACTGTACAGTCGAGCCTGTCTTTACGGAGACCTGTATAATACGGGCACTTCCCAATTACAGACAGGGATAAAGACTTAAATCCATATAAAAACTGCCTTTATTATACGAACACCTTCATAATACGGACCCCTTGGTGTCCGTATTAAAATGAGGGTACACCTGAGGCTTTTATCCACCGCTTAACTTGGGCTTTATGCGAATATTTTGTTCGCGTTTCAAGCAATCCACAAATCCTATGCTCAAAACACGAATCTATGTTTTGTAAATTTTTGGGTGAATTTTGGGGATGTTTTGGAGGAGATTTAATGTGATTTTAAAATTAAAATTTGAAGTTAAAAATTGATAGACAGACACCAGTTAGTCCCCCTGACAACCTGGAGTGCTCTTTCGTGGGGGTCAACTGACTGGTGGTGTTTCAAATTTGTTTTCTTCAATCCCTTCTCTAAACCTCTTAACTTTCAATTCAAATTCGAGTATACCCCCGCCTTTAAGAATTCGTCTGTAAAAGAAAACCAATTAAATAAAATCCGTCGCAAAATCAATCAATACTGACCACATCCTCGGAGACTCGTAGCGATTTCTGCCCGGTTTATTACTTCGTTTCACCTCCCACTAACTGCCCCTGGGTCTCCGAGGATGTGCTTACCATGGAATGTCATACCTTTGAACCATTGATACTCATCACTAGTGTCCAGGCTCCACCTCCACAGTTGGGAATGCCAGTCATTCTACACCATGTCTTCCAAGTGATGTTACCGACTGTTATGTTGTAAAAACCATTTTCGCTTGAGCTGAATTGAAAGGAAAAGTCTTATGAGCCGTTTGTCTAAAGTCCCTAAAGGCCCAGTTATACGGGCAACATTTTCTTTAGACTTGTCTCGCAACACAACAGTGAGAGGCGCAGTGGCCTAATGGTTAGCGCACTCGACTCCGCGTCGAACGGCCCGGGTTCGAGCCCTGGCCGGGGCGCTGCGTCGTGTTCTTGGGCAAAACACTTTACTCTCATAGTGCCTCTCTCCACCAAGGTGTATAAATGGGGGGGGGGGGGAGGGGAGAAATACTCCTGGTCGCTTAATGCTATGGAAACCGGGATAAGCTCCGACTGTATATATATGGGCCACTTGGCTCGGGCACAGACTTTATCTTTTTTGTCTCGCAACATTTTTGCATTTCAAGTTTTAAAGTGTTGCTGCGTGCATTACCTATTGCAAGCTGCGGCAAAATGTTGCACAAAGTAGAACCACTTGAAACACGGAAGGTAATAAGGTTAAATGCGCAAACACTTTACAAATTGGAGGTAACAATGTTGTGACACAAGTTGAAAAAAAAATGTTACCCGTATTACTTATTAAATTCAAGGACACCGTAAGTTTGTCACAGCGAGAGAATTTATTTATTTGGTTGTACAGTGAATTACCTTAGTTATGAATAAACGTACCTATTTTGTCGTAGAATGTCGCTACATGAAGCTCCCTTATAATTAGTTACGTTTTCTTCAGTCGCTGGGTGAAAGAGTTGACGAGAATCATCAGAGTCATCAGAGCCGTCATCATCATCATCATCATCATCATCATCATCATCATCATCACCGTCATCTCTGACGTCATCGATACTGTCTTGGTTTTTGTCATCATTAGAAGTGCAGCCTCCCGAACTCTCGTTCAGCGGATTAATGGACACCTTTTAGGAGAACACATCTGTTGTTTAGCTTTATTATTTCATACCTGATTATTTCACAGAAATACAATGAATGCCTACAATCCTATTGTCGCTTCTTTCTGGGGGAACAAACAGGACTGATTGAATATTGTTCTCTTATAAACACGTAATACCTGAAAGTTAAAGAATACTTGCTTGGCGCAAGTTTTAACCTTTAATCAAGCCTATCAAACCCTAGAAAGCCGATTTTGCTTTATTGCTAACAACCATATGTGCGCTCCTTATTAGTAATATTTGGTGTATTACGGCATTAAAGAAGGTGAATATGTTATCTTTCAGTCTTCTTTTTATGTGTTAACCTTCACACTAGCGGGTCTCATGTGATTTATATTTTTCCGCCAGTGCATGAAAACCCAATGTGTGACTGTTCAAGCGAAAGCTGTTCAGTGAGCAGTACTTTTTATGCTGGGTTTTCTCAATATCTTATAAAAATGAATGTGGGAACCACTTTCAGTTTTGTACTTGTGCTCTCTTTAAGAGTCTATTGAAACGTTCTTGTAAACTTCAGTCGTTCTGTAAACATTCTAGAAATGGTTATGCCGAGTTAGCTACACTATATATCATGGAACAATGTGTGTCGCTTAAATAACAATTTTTGAACATTCCAAACGCAAATGATAATATTAAAAAATTACATTTTTGGAACTTGATGAATGCTAGAAATACGGCCATATTTCTGTATTTGTTTCACAATCGAGGTCTCCTAATGTAATTTCCGTTTTTTTGATGGAAGAGTGTGATAGCAGCTTTTAAATGTGTTTTCATTTGACAGCACCGTTGAACTGTGCAAACCTTTAAAGGCAAATGACAATTTATTTAAACAGAGATCATTTCATGGCCCATAATCGTTTAAAGAAAATTAGCATGAATTTTTTCTTTGTGTTCTTTTAAAAACTCCAGCTGACAATAAAAGTGACAGAGAAGGATATAATTGCTCACGCAACTCACGAAAAATGAAAGTAAGCCTTGTTTTCCAAAATTTTTATGAAGGTAAAAGAATTATGTGATATACATGTTCGAACGACGCGCTTTTAAATACAAAGGAAGATGTTATCCTCGAAAGCAAAAACGCGCATCTGGTAGTCGCTTTTTGTTTCCTGATTGACTGTACAATTGTGAGTGAGATAAGAAACATCAAAACTGCACTGTTGCAATTGTCTTCAAAGACTGAGTAATTTGACTGCATTCACAATTGACAGAAAAGATAAAAAAAATACATGTTTGAAATTAAGAGCTTTACGTATACCTTTTCTGAGACCTTTCTCTGTAAAACAACTCAGAGCAAAAATAAAGCACCTCCCGATAAAGAAAGCTTGGCTTAAGTGCATTTCTTACCTTGCTCATAGTCACAATTCTTGATCTTGTGTTATCGTCGCCCGCGTAAGGCTCAGTGGAACCTTTGGCTTTCTTTTGATACAAAAAGCATTTATTAGAGTCCCTGTAAAAGGTTGCTTCACCACAGTTGTCTCTTGTGTTGCATCGTAAGGCGCAAGTTAGCTCAGTTTCAGCATTGAATTCGGCAATTTTATCGGAATCTTCACGCGCTTGTTTCAGGTACGAAATTGTGAAGTATGAAGAGCAGAGTTTACGTAGATGGACGCAAGAAACAGAAGCAAGAAAAATGATGCTGAGGCGAATCGTCACGGCCATGTTTCCAGGAGAAATGAAATGTTTATTTACGAGAGAAGGCCTTGAGTTTCCTTATTACATAACTGGTGTTTGATTCCATCAAATACTTGCTCTTATTGGTTGTTTCTTGGTCACGTGGTATGAACCCGAACGAGGAATTATTTAATTATAGTAATACTATAATCCCTTATAAATAAGTCAATTGATGATAAATTGAATTTGTTGAAGGACGTTCGTAAATCGTAGGAAATCTTCGAACTGTCTTTGGAAATGATCAGAACCTTTCGTTAAGTTCGTTGATCTTTGAAAAACGCTTAACGATCTTCGGACAATCGTCTGATATGATGCGGAAATGTTTGAAAATCGTAAGCTGAAAGGACTTCCGCGACGTGCTTTCTCTGATATTTGACCCTAAGACGTTATTGCCTAATTTAGTGATAATTATAAATTGATCGACAATTTAATTATAAATTCATCGACATTCGGATTCATTTCTTTTATGAAATTAAGCTTACAGAGTGTTACGTGACATCATACTTGTAATTACATAAGGTGATCGAAAATGGGGTTATGCAGCCAGTCATAGCGTGGATTATATGAATAAACGTTTATAAAACTGATTTGATATAAAATTTATTTCCATCCTTAAGATTAATAGTCGGAGAAAAGGTTAATATTTAGTCAATACATAAGTATTGCACGTTAAATAACTCGAGCAAATCAATTTTTGGACACCTACTGGGGTCTTCATGATGCTCGAATGGCGTATAATAGAGACAGTTTGTTTTTGAAGGCTTAAATTGCTTATTTGTTTACTCTTACCGTCGAAGTCAAGAAATTTTATTTACAAAAAAAAAAACAGTTCTTTAATTTATCTTTTTTTACTTTATTACAACTAGCAGTGACTAGCTCAGTATGATCGTTAGTAATGTTAAAAAGCACGCTTATTTATGATGAATTTCATCTTCAAGAGGCTCTATCAAAACAAAAGTACTATGAATCTTTTTTGTTGGATATTCACACGATTTCTAGATTTTTTTAATTTCCAACTACTGGTTAATTACTTAATTTTTTACCCTCGCTGTCTTCAAGCACATGGTATATCTCTTTCGACACACGTGGTCATACCGTGCCCAGTCTTCCGCGGCTGGCGCGCCTGACCGTTTCAGCAAAAATGATTCTACAACTTTCTACATAAAACAAACCTGAATTTACACTACGCTCCTACACAGATCTTTTAGGAAGGACTAGATGGCCTCGTGAGCCTTACGTAAAGAGCGTCCTCGTAGGAGACTAAATTCACCACATAGCTACTGAATATAAATTCTACAAAAGGCTGGGAATACCCTCGGCCCAGAATGATCTGAGTATATTTCACCACATGTTATGTTATCTGGGAAACGCATCAACCAATCAAATCCCACGCCACGTGCAAAAACCGGTGATGGAGGTGGACAAAGTGTTGCCTGGGAAACCACGCCGATTCGTAATTTGATGGTGGTGATGTTATTAGATACTATCATATTGAGGCCCTTCTCCAAACAGGAACTGCCCGGAGTATTTGGAGTCCAGGGATCCTCTGTTATGGATGACACAGCCTCCGTCTTACTGAGGTTGCCCCCCTGGAGCAGGACTGAATGAAGTGATGGTGCTGCGTGGTTTAGTACCAGGGCTGTCTTTGTGTCATTAAATTGAGGAAACCTTAGTTGGACGCAGATTTTGTTGAAAGGACTCAGCCAGTATCCCAGGAGCTTTGTTTCCCTTCGTTTATTTGCCGTTGCTGTCTTGCTCCATTCTGTGGAATTATACCTGAATGTATCCTGGAACGGAAATAAAACACTATAATGAAAACTGCAAGGCCTGTCTCCGAGCCCTGAGTGATGCCGGCTTTTGATCTTAGCTTCTGTATAATGAAGCGACTA
Organism: Oculina patagonica; assembly: GCF_052425735.1. Taxonomy (NCBI): domain Eukaryota; kingdom Metazoa; phylum Cnidaria; class Anthozoa; order Scleractinia; family Oculinidae; genus Oculina; species Oculina patagonica. The sequence continues at coordinate 6,043,646 of NC_135760.1, forward strand.
GAAATGCTGCTAACAAATCAGGCTCGCGCATCGGAGTCGTCTGATTTTGTTAATATCTCTGACGATTACAGACCAAGCTGGGCATGAAAGCTAGTTGATCTTATTACCAGACAATATCTTCTTACTAATCCGTATCTATATTTACATGACATGTTCATGGGAGCAGTTTAATTCATGGCGTGGATATTAATGAAGTACCTGTGAGCCATTGACTCTCATGACTAGTGTCCAGGCACCCCCGCCACATGTAGAAATACCTTTCATCATACAGTGTGTTCTCCATGTGAAATTACCATTGGTCAGGTTGTAATAACCGCTTGTGTTTGAGCTGAAAAAAAAAACAGGGAAGTCTTCGTCACGATATGTACAGTTGTTTATATCATGTACAAAATCGCCTTTATAAAGTTGGATAATAATGGTTCATTAACAGCCTAAGAGAGGCAAAACACCAACGAGCTCACAATAAGCCAATATGGAACATGGATTGTTAAGATTCCGGAAGATTGAGAGGATTACGAACGACAACCGTGAACAGTAAGACTAAATTCTTGCTTCACCCATGACTGTTTCCCTCCCCAATACCAAACAAAGAAAAACTGCGTGCAGTTAAATTATAAGGATTGTTTTTAGAATTTGAACTTAATTAGTACCGGTTAATGTAATTAGACACAATCGGTTATGGGTCAAATCGCCACGATAGACCTACCCCCAGTCCCTAATTCTAAAGGAGGTAAAGGGCTAAAGAGAAAACATAAGGGTCGCGAGCCATATATTCATGTGAGACTTTGTGAAAGCGCAACCTGACCCATTTCATCTGGTACTGATGTGTTCAAACGAGCTTTACGAGCAAGTCATAATTTACCAACCTGTTATGTCGTAGAATTTCGCCGCAAGATGACCAGTTGGTGTTTTTGTCTGTTATGTCACTCGGAAGGGGAAGGTCAACTACAAGAAACAACAGTTAAGGGACATATTAATATAAAAACCTGTTCTGCTGCCCTACTCTCCAAAACAGAGTTTTTCGCTAATGTATATCAATCAAAGTCTGTTTCAAGATTGAAATGCAAACAATTCATGACTGCATAGATTCAAGTAGATTCTGGGAATTGACTCTCTCTTTCTCCCTCCCTTGAAGTTTATTTTTCGTGGCAATAGGCCATTTCCGAGTTACCCTGTGCCTCTGTTTCAAGACGAGTCTACGTGCAAAACCATTCAAATGAAAATGAGTTTGATTTGCATAAAAATGGATCTGAAGGAAAAACTCATTTTCATTTGAATGGTTTCGCACGTAAACTCGTTTTGAAATGGAGGCAAATGGTAACTCAGAAATGGCCTATTCATAAAAACGTTCTGTGTTTATTAGTTATTGTTGTGATGTTGTGCTCAGTCTTTCCTTGGCTCCTCCCTTGTGTCACAATGTAACTTTTCCATTTTTTTTTTTTCATGTATTCTTCTTGTATCCCGCCTTATTCATTTCCACTATGGAGGTATTGGTTCCGCTACCTGATTTGGTATTTCCTCCGGCAGCAATGTCATAGAATCCTCCGCCTTGCATGGTTCCTGAAATATTCACCTACATAAAAACAAGGGCCCGGTTGTTCAAAGCACGATAAAGCTAATCCAGGATTAACGTTAATTTTGTTTCAAATCTTATAACTTTTCAGTGTGGTTTTCTGTTTATGTTTTCCATGTTTTCTGTCCTTCAGTTTTGACTTCGACTAAACTCAAACTTCACACAAAAATTGGCATTGAAAAGCACTTTTATACGAGACGAATTAGAACTTCGATCAACTTTAATCCTGGATTAGTACTAATCAGCTTTCGAACAACCACGCCAAGGAGTGATAAAGCGATAACAAGGGTTCATGAGAAGGGACCTTATTTATACGAGCGGGTGACTGGGAACGAGGCAACTAAATACAGCTCTCGCGTGAGTAATACCGGTCAAGAAAGCAAATGGCGCCAACTGAGTCCACAATTGAATTTTCATGGTCAGTCGGGGTTGTCAATCACTTACAAGACCAATATGAACTGGGAAATCTGTCAACCCGTCTGTTTATTCTGTTTATTATGACCACCTTTATTTTCCCCGCAATTCAGTACATAAAAGAGCCACAACATCAACCGAAAGAATTAACTGTATTAACGGATGTGAAGAAAAAAAAGTATTTAACAGTGGGGACAGCCGTAGTGTCAACTATTTCTAGTACTATTTTCTGATTAAAAAGGCATTGGATCAAAGACTTCTCTTGTACTCCAGTGAAGTTTAATTAAAACGTACGGTTGACGGTGTAAGGACCTTCACTCAAATTAGCGAAAACTGTATACAACATATCATCAAACTTTAAGAAGTCGACGTTCTTGCTTAATCATAATTATAATATGTACATGTCAAATCTGGCATTTCGGTGAAAGAAACGAGAGTTTCGGTGAGTTAAATGCCCTCGCAATACTTGACTTCCGGGATATTTGAAAACATTTTATTAGATATCAACACTCGGTTTTCATAAAACTAATCAAAATTGCAAACTCTACCACAAATTAATTAGTTGCTGCAATTTCCTTGCGACAAAGAAAATGTGACTTCTCGTATTAAAATGGACAAATATACGGCACACTTTATTAAAAGCGACCATATATGAGTTTGAACAATATTTATTTAATCGATTTCTCTTCTTTAACATAAGCTTATTTTCTTGTTGAAATAATAACCTCTATCTGCCTACTGTTTTCCTACACGTATATTTTCTTGAAAGAAAAAATGCACACAACAAGACTTTTTTGTGTTTTTGTTAGTATTTTTTAACGTTTGTTGATTACAACTATGGGTGACGTATTTGTTACAAAATATTTTGGAGAGGAGAAACAGTTTTCTCTGTGTTCAATAGCAATAAAGCAAGTACTACCTAGAGATTGATGAAATTATACGCGAACATATTTCCTTGTTGACCGAAATTAGGAGCTAGTATTAATTCCTTAAAATCTAACCCGAAATTTTGTGAATATAAACATGTTTGTAAGAAAAGAAAAGGCTTCAGCCTTAAATGTAAAAAGTAAAAACTTTCTAAGTTTAGTTAAAACCGGCATTCAATTAAGGACTAACGCACCTTTTTTATTCGGACGTATTCAGGTTTTGCTCCTTCGGAATCCTCCTTGAATTTCTCTAAAACCTTTTCCTTTGCGTTGTACAAAGAGCACCTCCTAGCAACATTGAAAAACACGGCTTCTGTGCACTCCTTCTGAGAACAACATCTACGAGCACACGCAAGTTCGCTTTCGGCCTTAAACGCGCCGATGCCGGCCACACTGGGAGGGGTTTCCAGGAACGACATTGTAAAATACGAAGAGCAGTTGTGTCCGAGATGAACGCAAGAGGTCGTTATCGCCGAAATCATCGCAACAAGAAGGACAAGTGAGAACATATCGTGACCGTCCTGTTTTTCTCTGAATGAACTGTTTGTTTAGTTTCTCCTTGGCGGTCTTCGGGATATAAAGGTAATGACATTTACGTCAGAATTAATTTGGGGCTGTTGCTATTATGGATTTTGACAGATTTTATCCAAGTGTTTTTATTATCAATTGGAGGCTGATAAATGTAAATATACCGCCGTTGACTTTCTTCAGTTTTTCAGTTGATAATCAAGAAAGCGTTTTACATGCCCGCTGACGTAGAACAACAGAAGTCTTTTCTTCAAAACTAATAACTTTGGAGATCTTATCAAACTCTGTCATCTATTTCCGAAACTCGAGTCAAGTCAACTTTGTGTCACACTTTTCACACATAATTATCTCGAGCGTTATCTCGAGAGTCAAAACAATAAATCTTCATGTTCATAGCGGGAAATCAGAAATAATGGTTTTTGACGTTAAGCCCCCATTTTCGAGTTTAGAAAATTTAGGGGAAAATCGTTTTTCAACATGAAACTCTTTTTCGGGACATTTCTTTCTTTTTTTAGTTGGGGTTAATGAAAATTTCAATTTAAAATCAATAAATTGAGAACATATTTGATGCATGCATTTTGTATTACAATTTTGAGCAAACACACTTAAGCTTGAAAATAATTGGAATCTGTTTTTACAATGTACACGAACGAGTTTTCTGCGAAAAGTTCGTGTCCTTCTTACTTTGGCTGAACAAGTTTTCGTTGACAAATTTGATTTGCTCCGTCGTATGTATGGTGGAACATCAAAAGTTGGCAAGTCATGTTTTGAACAAGGAAACCCATGTCATTGTTGTCAGAGAAAAATTGTCAAGTCGCGATAATTGATTTTGCATACGGTTTTTCATCACGGGCTGATTCTGTCAACTAAAGTACACCCTGTCAAGTTTGCCGTGCCACGAGAAGATATAACTCATATGAAACTGATTGCAGTGGCGGATCTAAGGAAATTCCCGGGGGGCCCGTGCCCCCACCTTATTTTTGGCCAAATAGAGTTATTTTCGAGACCCGGCCCCCTCTTTATTCCAGGGCCTGGATGAAAGTGCCCCTCCCCCCCCCCCCTCCCCCCCCACCCCCACTTAGCTGAAGGTCTGGATTCGCTACTGGATTATCGAGGAAACTTTGCATGAGGCAAAGTTGGATAGATTTAGGAGATAGAGGAACAAAGTGCAAGTCCCAAAGTTTCCTTTTTGCAATTTATTTTCTGTTATTTAAATTATCATCTATTCCGATTGAGCCTATCAAAAGCCACCTACCGGTTAAGGAGTCCCCTCTTGAAATAATGATAATACTATGTAAAGAAATTATAATCTTGCAATAGGCTAGAATGCAATTTACAGGGAGTAGCAATGCTACTGGGCGCTTCATGCTACAGAAATCGGAATTACCCGCCGGCTTGCGCACTATGACCTTTGAGGGTTTTTTGTAATTATTTTTTTTAATATTTTTAAGGAGCTATCAGTGACACGGTATTCTAAGTTATTTTACCGATGCACAAAATTACTTTCAAATTGAGGAATGCCTCAAAATTAGAGTTTTCCACGAAAGTAAACAAGGATTGTAAACAACTTTTCAAGGTGCGCCGTCCCCGACTTAGTTCCTTTAACTTAGTTTGGAGAAAGAACAAGAGAATATAACGGACGAATGAGAATTATCGATGGAAACACAAATAAAACAAATACTACTTAATTGCATTGAGAGAAAGTTGAAAACTATGGAGGAAAGAGAGACGTAGTCTCAGGAATTTTTCACAGTTCTATCGAGGTGCACTCAAAGCATCATTTATGGTTGAACATCATGTGTCAAACGTTATTTGTAAATACAGTCATGATAGAATAGAAACTTTCATAGAGGTCTTCAAAGTATTACCTTATTATAGGAAATTAACGCTTAATAAAATTAACGCGAATTTCAAAATTTCGCGTTAATTTAAGTCGCGTTAATTCTGTTAACGTTAATTTCAGTGCCGTTAATCAAGTGGAGCGTTAATTTCCGCTACTTTAATTTCCATTATTTCTGCCCCAATTTCTCGATACTGTCCAGACGTTCTAATTTCCTAGGAAACAGCATCATTTCATCAGGGTGGAAATCTACTGGTATCACTGAAACTGTGAAGAACGCTCGAAGTATCACGAACATTGTTTCCGTCTCCGATTATACGCCTAGTGTTGAAATAAACTTGTTCCTGTTGTCTCAACAAATGTTTTTCTTTGTGCACGTCGCATTAATTTTCTTCATTTTCAAATTTCACCCTCTCTTCCGCATTAATTTCCTTTATTGGAAAGTATTTTTTCCTTCGATTCGCGTTAATTTAAGTCGCGTTAATTTTAAATACCTTAATTAACACAAGCGTTCATTTCCTATAATAAGGTACTTCAGTGTCGAAACAACTATTATTATTTAGTTACTTTAACATAGTACTCTGTACCATCTATCATATTTCGATTCATCAGTTATCACTGAACTAACGATTACATACATCTTGTTTTTGATGCCATTTCTTATGTAGCTGACAATTTCCAATTCAATTTTCTCTCTTAGTCTAGCCTATGGCATAATAGCCGACAAAAGGTTCTCCACGATCGAAAGAAACTCAATTTCTGATTATTTATCAGTTTATTGTTTTGATATTTAACTTCACGTGCTACTTACTGGAAACATTCATAAAACAGCGTCTGCAAACATAGTTAGCACTGAGGTGGCGCAAGGGTCTCACCAATCGGCGGAGCAATTCCTTCCACGATGGCAATGACATCTTGGTCACCGGGACAAAACTCAAACTTATCGTAGTAGTAGCTACCGACAGAACGATCTTGAGAAAAGAAATCATCTGCTAAGCTTGGTTGGGGAACTGGTTTGAATGTGATCTGCTTTCCGGTGCTGTCTTGCACAATTATCTGCACATTATCGTCAACGCTTTCACCGCCGAGGAAGATGAACTCGATTCTATGATCTCGTGGACGAGTCTTCCGTTCAATTTTGTATCCCTGGCCGTTACCACTTCGTCCAATCGTTGCATCGTTTAAGGTTGTTCCTTGCGGAAGTAGAACTGCCAAAATGTTTTCGCCTCCCTTGTCGTAAATGACATCATCGCCGGCATCAAGAATTACAGAGTAGCTGTCTTTTCCCTTGCCAGACAAAACGCGATTGTCGCCTGTGCTCATTTGGGCCAACAAGGGCTTCGCCCTATCCAGGTTAATCACAAAGTCATGTTTGGGTCCTCCCGTCACCTCGTAATAATCGCTAGTTCCCCTTTTAAGAAGAAGCATGTTGATGGTATTTTCGCTCATTTCAAATCGTTCGATGTCACTGACTTCAATTCTCTGCGCTTTGGTCCTCATGTCACCATTCGGGGTCACCTCAAACTCATGCCCCCTAAGGAAGATACTCCGTATCTCGCTGATTTCCTGCATGAATTCATCGATATTCTTTGTTTCTTCAATCAGCAGAATCCGTTCTTCGCCTTGCGTCTGCATGTTGGGGTTGTACTTCCTCATGGTTAGAAGGTCAAACTGAGTTGGGCCTCCCCTGATGAGGTCGTTCGAATTTGCGCTTACTTCCTTTACCCTTTCTTCACCTTTATACACGATTCTTTTCAGTTTATTCTGCCCTGGGTTTTCGTTGCTGCCTATAACACGACGTAGAACAATACTTCCTCCAGATTTCTCTACAAGTACCAAATCTGCTCCGGTTCCTACGCGGATTTCGTCATTTCCTTTTCCTTCCACGATTAACGTGTTGTCCCCATTGGTTATCTCAACCTCGTCGTTGTCAACCACTATGGTGTCATCACCAGGGCCCGTCTTGATGACATCTCTTTCTGGACCACCTCCAGTGACAGACGAGCGGCTTCCAAAGAAGGTGTTGGTTATATCTATGATATCACTACCGTCCCCACCGTTGATTTTCACGCCTTTTCTTACAACTCCTCCAGCTTTCAAGACAAAGTGGTCGTTCCCTCCCATGCCGTAGGCTTCGCAGTTATCATCCAGCAGAACTTTCTCATTGACACTCATACTTCCCATGAAAATCAACTTGTCGTCACCGTGAGGGGCTGCCTCGGGACAAAATGTGAATCCTTGCTGGGCCTTGTCAGGGCAGGCAAATGGCTTTGCAAAGTCGTTGTTGTATGTCGCCATGAACAAGCGGACATTGGCAAGCTCAGAAGAGATCTGGAACTGCTCTTTGATGTCGCCTTCGGACTTCCAGCCCTCAACCAAATAACGATCGCGATTTACCGGATGTGGGAATGAGTACAAAAGTTGCTTTGGTTTAAGCTCTCGTACAGTACTGGCCGTGTTTTTCGCTACTTCTTCCCTGAATTCTATTGCGCGTTTTTGATATATGATCAATCCTAATATTTTGATACCTTGTAAGTATTCTGCAAGGCTGGAGGACCCAGTAAGGCGATCGATAACCGCCATGCCACCGATAGCGAGAGCTGCGGGAAGACTTTGTGACAGATAGAGGTGGTAGAATTCCAGAACATTTCCCTTTGCAATCTGATCGATCATTTCTACCGTTGTTCCAAACGTTGGATCAGGTATCAAGGGACCCAGAAATGCTTTGACGTAGTCCTTGGCTTCAAGATTCTCTTGACCAGTCAATCCCGAAGCAACTCCTGTGGCGTAGGAAGCAATGTACAACGTTGCAGCCACTGCATAACCAATAGGACCGGCTGCGGCGGATATTTTGCACTAGTAGACAGCACTTGAGCGACACCCATGGTCACATCGCCTGCCATGGCCGTCACTGAACTAGTTACAGCCAGGATATTAGCTGTGCTGACTTCTTGGCTAAGGGCCAAAGAGTTCACAACCGTATTGTAACCGTTGATAAGAAAATCAAGTCCGTTGCCTGCGGCAGCCGAGAAACTCTGAAACTTTACCGAGTTAGGTCCCCATTTTGCCTGTAATTTTTGCATCACTCCAGCCTTTTCCAACGCAAATGTCATTCCTTGACCAAGATGTCCTCCCGTTTGAGTAGAAAGCCATGTCTGCGCTTCTCTCAGTTTGTCCATTAGCGAGGCATCTGTCGATACGACGCCACTTTTTAGTTTCTCTTTTAAGAGCCAGAGGATGTTTCGGGCAGCATTCAGGCGCTGTACCCCAGTATGCACCTTGTCATTGGTCGGATTTGGCTTAGCTGTAAACCCCGCGGCGTTGTCAGAACGAATAACATTGACGTTCTCGACTCCCTCCGCAAACGTTATGGCAGCATCGAGGGTGGCCAAGGAACCTACTACTGTAAAGCTCTGATCAGTAAAGTCGGGTTTTAGTTCAGCGTTCGTTTTTCGTAGTTCCTCAAGATATTGTGGCAGGTTTACCTGATATATGACCTCTGCCTGGCGCTGAAGTAATTTAAGGGCATCTTCATTGGTGAGAACGCGCCCTGGCAGAGAAATATCACTGCGAACCTTAATCGCATCCAAAGTATTAAACTGGGAATGCGATGAAGGGATCAACACGGATAAAATGGACAGCAGAAAGAGCTTCATTGTGTCACCTTCCTCCTACAAAGAAAGTGACAATGCAATTTCATTATATTATTTGTACAATAAATTATGTAGTGTTTGAGAAACTAATTAGTTGGTTAAACGTTCCGTTCAGCTCTAGAACAATAGCACAAGAAAAGGTCAAAAGCACAAGGAAAATTTTAACAAAAAGTGTCCACTTTGACTTAACTTATCTGGCTTTTATTTTCAGACTTTCATCAGTGAAAATTGTTTCCTTAAGAAGCAAGATTTTTTTTGTTTGCATAGGTGACAACGCTAATAATATCTATGAAGAAATGTATTTGTATTAGTAAAGAGAAATTCTGTGCTGATCATGGAAATTCATGGCACGACTTAATTGAATGTTTCTTCGTTTTAACGCTCTTACGAACAATGAATTGAAGAACTTATTTTTAAATAAGTTCTTAAAATTAAAATTACTGCGCTGTTATGGATCCCCGATTGGCTGTGAAAACAAAAACAACCCTAGCCCTTTAAACAATAGAGGTTCGTAAAACAGAGAGTGAATCAAATTACAGGTTCCGAAGAGGGGCTTGGTTTCTGTCAGTTTTACTGGACATAAATTTAATTTAGCTTATTACCCGATCAAGGTTTTCCTGTGTTTAAAAATCTTTGCCATTTATTTTCACGGGCGAACTTTGTCAGTTTTAAAAATTCTTTCCACGATTTGTTGAGAAACAACCGCAGTTCTTGTTTAACATCGAGATAAAAATCACAAACAATATATGATTTTTTTTTCTGTCACAATTTTAAAAAATGTGATCATTCGAGTACTTTTTTGTTGTAATATCACTGCTTTTTTCAAACAGGCTCTTCAAAAAATAAACGAAGATAAGACGCCAAGTGTGAATTACCTGAAGAATGCGTTCGGCTACCGGTTAAGAGTGTGTCCGTGAGAGAACAGGGCAGAACCAGGCAACAGGTGATACAGCTCATATCACCGATTTCGCCCAAACTTAGCATAAATGTTGGGTATGGTGAGCTATTCACTGTGGCAAAACATCAGCTCAAAATATTTTATTCCCTTCAAGTTATGACACCTTTTGCAAAAATGGTCATTTTTCACTAATTTATGCATATTTAATTAGCTGACTTTGATTGACCAGTTCCACAAGAAAAAAAGACTTCTGAAAATAAAATTCACTGCGTTATATTCTGTGATTATTAGCCTTTAAGTACAATAATTCACTTCAACCGTCCGATTTGATTTCTTCTCCTTAAACGGTCTTTTGGAAGGTACACATTTCGTACTGTTGGAAATAGCCTTTAACTAGTGCCCAATATCTCCCATGAGCAACACCTTATATACATTATTCTTACATGGGTAATGAAATCCATCATTAAACTTCACAAAAATGCCACAAAATGTTTGGGGACTTCAATATTTTATTCGTACTGAGGAACTAAACACACGGGACTTAACGATTTCTTGCTATTTCATCAAAATTCACCGAAACACAGAAGCCATTTATTTGCCTCAATTTGGCACAAAATCGGTACGAAATAGCTAATCAAGCATACATCCATCGATAACAATCAATATATTGGCGAAAAAAAGGCAGTTAGGGCATTTTTCGGAGCGTTTTCAGAGCCATATAATTCGGCAATGTTGTGTTAGCAAATGTAAAAATAGCAGCGAAAGATTTTCTTCACAAGTTCGCTCAATTCAACATTTAGGTACATCAAAGTTAAGAAACAAGAAAGTAATACTACATACATGCCACTTATCGACACTCAGATGCTTTCTTTTGAAGAATTTGTTCTTCCTCGCTGCACTTCGATCCTTCGATCGATCTCAATTGACATGTACTGTTGCTTTGAGGCGCGCTGAACTTAGCCAATGCATCGTGGTTCATTCTTGGTGAAACGTGTAAACAGGTTGTCAATTAAGTCATCCTAAGAGCTGTTTAAAGTTCATGGAAGGACACTTCTCTCAGCCAGTTTGCATGAAATAAATTTAACCGGAAAATAAACAGCGGCCATCTTGAATTTCTACCTTTGAGCCTGCCGTTTTAGTCAGCGGTACGGCCGTTCCAGTTAGGTACGTTATGTATGGGGAACTATTATGTCCCCAATATAGTAATTAACTCTATACTCTACTTGCTCTACTGCTTGATACTATACTCTACTTGCTTCATGTACCCTACTCGCTTGATGTATTCATTTGCTTTTCCTCCGCGAATGTTCGTTTTCAGGTAGGATGCGTTTGTGATGAAAATGAGAATATTTTAAATTTGACGTAGGGAAAAAATTTCCTCCGCTACAGCTTGATGTGTATACCGCAATGTGATGCTGAACGAACTCTAGGGTGCTTACCATTTGTTCGAGAGAACCGGTTGGAATGATCACTGAAAAATGGAAAGACTTCTTTCAAGAATTAGCAAACTAACCGAAATAGATGTCGCTTACCATTTGTAGCTCAGTTTGCTGTTATTTCTTTCCGTTGGTGGGAGACCTGATGCATGGGAGACTAGAACTGGGAACTGAACCTTGCAAATAGTAAGAAAATTTCTGACGTTCCGTCAATTTCCGAAGAGATTCTCCGGAAAAAAATACTGTTCCATTTGACTTTCACCGAAACAGAGGGCGCTCTCCATTCGACCAAAAATTCCGGAAATTTCGGAACAAGGACGAATGGTACAGAAATTTGCTCGGAAAGTTTCCAGAAAATCCGGAAAGTGTTGACTTTCCGAAATGCGAACCATTCAACCGAAAACCCCGAAAATTCCAGAAGCAAAATCGACTTACCTATCCTCTTCTAGGTAAATCTTGTGTTTCTATGCCGTTTGGGGGCGTTTTGAAGCGATCCCAGTGGGTTTTAGGTTCGCTGGTTTCCTCTCTACCCACTGGAATCGCTTCAAAACGCCCCCAAACGGCATAGAAACACAAGATTTACATAGAAGAGGATAGGTAAGTCGATTTATATATGTTATTTGCCGGCTGGGAGGTCCGTATAGTGAAAAACTGTGACCGAGGTCTTGAAAATGCTGCCCGAGGTCACAGTTTTCACTATACAGACCGACCCTAAGCCGGTAAATAACTTTTTTATTTTTTTCCTACTTTAATGTGTTTGATTAAAAAACACCTAAAAAACCTACAAAGACTTTCTTGCCAAATGTGTTTATATTTATATACGCGCGCATCCAATGTTGAGTCGATCGCCATAAATGAGCTACGGCAAGAGTAAATAATGATCTGTTTGCTATAAGAGCTTACTGCCAAACAAAATAAATTCACTAAAATGAACAGTACTTAAGGAAAATTTCATCTGAAAAAAAAAAGAAAAAAAGCATCTGAAATAATAGAAAAGCACAATGTAGAACAGAGCAATCAGCGAGTTGCGAAACACTTTTAACTCCATTTCGGCTTGTGAGTTCTTTAGTTAATTAAACTTACTTTTCGGACTGGAAAGCACTTAGCTATTTACATTTGTATTTAACGAGTCAAAAACCTCTGTGTTGATTCCCACAGTATTCTGTTTTGACAAAAAGTTTGCGAAAGTGAAACTGAATGAAGCTGAAATGTGTAGTTTGGTCGCCTGCACAGTGACGGCACAATATTGCGAGAATTAATTTGACTGTTTTTTAATAAAGCATCTCATTTTCTTGAATGGCGATAAGCAGTATTCGGTTTTGGAGAAAAGTAGTAGAGAAGCAAGGTGTTTGAAAGGATAAATCGAGTCTGTAAACCGGCGACTTGCAGTTAACCGCAATGGCGTGAAAATCAGTGCGAATGCACAAACAACGATCGGCAAACCACGGCCATAAAACTATAACTTCATTTTGTCACTAAAGAGAATAAATACTCGCCTTTTGGAGAACTTCAAGGCCTTTAATTCCACTGCTAATTTTCCCTTTCAAATTTACAACGGTTGGTGAGCAACTACATCGAGTCATGGATTCGTTCGTCTCGCCGCGAAATGAAACTCACGAAAGCGTTACCGTGGCCCGTGGGCAGAGATAGGAGAATCTTGCCCGCGCTAATAACCAATCAGATTGCAGGATTCGTTACCGTGCCCTCTTGGAAAAAAATAAAATCGGTTATTTTCCCTTTATTTTAAATTATTTTTTACGATCGTTATATTTCCATACAAACCCTTATAACAACGTTATTACGCAATGTCATATGTAGTCTATATGTTGACGGCTCCTTTAGGAGCTTGGGCTACCTGTGAGGCTACGCCAGTGTTTTGCTCATTAAACTTTTTGGCTTGGCGACGTTTTCGTTGCTTGTAGTGTGCCTTTTGAAAGGTCCCTGTATTTGTAGCCACGATGTCATTCATGGCGTTTATTTTAAGTGCTCGGAATGCTTTTTATTTGCAAAAATATCGAGTTATATGAGCAGGATACCGGCAATAGTGTATTATTTTAATGCATCGTAGAAATTTCCATATTAGACGCACTACCTGACCATACGCAAATTTTGTTTTGCCTTCCGTGCAGTCAACCGGAGAAGTTGGAAAATGCTGTTCCATTTGCCACTGGAATTTTCCGGAAACTCAACCAGAATTTTTGGTCGAATGGAAAGCGCCCAGATTGGGCGCTTTTCCACCAAAAAAAATTCGGGAATTTCGAAACAAGAGCGAATGGTACAGAAATTTCCTGGGAAAGTTTCGAGAAAATCCGGAAAGTGTTGACTTTCCGAAATGCGAACCATTCAACTTAAAATCCCGGAAATTCCAGGAGCAAAATCAAATGGAACTGAAAGTTCCCGGAAATTGTTTTCGAAAATTTTGGTCTACCTTGCGAGGTTGTCCTGTTTTCCGGAAATTTTGGAAAAACTACCATTTTATACTCAGCCTAAGTTCCTTCGGCAGAAAATTTAGCGATTTTTGCAGCTGAAAGCAGCTACATGTGTTTAGAAAGCATTCTTGAAACTCCAAATAAAAAATTAAGGTTAACTCGGGTTTTTTTCGTTGTTGTTTGGCAGGCGGCAGCAAAGAAATGTACAAATATTTATAACACGCGTTCAGGCTACGCCATTGATTTGCTCATTAAACTTTTTGGGTTGGCGACGTTTTCGTTGCGTTTGCGTTCAGGCTACGCCATTGTTTTGCTCATTAAACTTTTTGGGTTGGCGACGTTTTCGTTGCTTGTGTGGCTTTTGAAAGGTCCCTGTATTCGTGGCCACGATGTGATTAATGGCGTTTCTTCAGTGCTCGGAATGCTTTTTATTTGCAAATATATCGAGTTATAAGTGCAACAAACCGGCCACAGTGCATTATTTAAATGCACGGTAGAAATTTCCATATTAGACGCACTACCATATGCAAATTTTGTTTTGCCTTCCCTGCAGTCAACCGGACGAGTTGGAAAATGCTGTTCCATTCGCCCTGGAATTTTCCGGAAACTCAAACCAGAATTTTTAGTCGAATGGAAAGCGCCCAACACTTTTCTGGAAACTTTCCGAGCAAATTTCTGTACCATTCGTCCTTGTTTCAAAATTTCAGGAATTTTTGGTCGAATGGAAAGCGCCCTTAATTACTATATTGGGGACATAATAGTTCCCCATACATAACGTACCTGACTGGAACGGCCGTACCGCTGACTAAAACGGCAGGCTCAAAGGTAGAAATTCAAGATGGCCGCTGTTTATTTTCCAGTTAAATTTATTTCATGCAAACTGGCTGAGAGAAGTGTCCTTCCATGAACTTTGAACAGCTCTTTGGATGACTTTATTGACAACCTGTTTACACGTTTCACGAAGAATGAACCACGATGCATTGGCTAAGTTCAGCGCGCCTCAAAGCAACAGTACATGTCAATTGAGATCGATCGAAGGATCGAAGTGCAGCGAGGAAGAACAAATTCTTCAAAAGAAAGCATCTGAGTGTCGATAAGTGGCATGTATGTAGTATTACTTTCTTGTTTCTTAACTTTGATGTACCTAAATGTTGAATTGAGCGAACTTGTGAAGAAAATCTTTCGCTGCTATTTTTACATTTGCTATCACAACATTGCCGAATTATATGGCTCTGAAAACGCTCCGAAAAATGCCCTAACTGCCTTTTTTTCGCCAATATTTTGATTGTTATCGATGGATGAATGCTTGATTAGCCATTTCGTACTAATTTTGTGCCAAATTGAGGCAAATAAATGGCTTCTGTGTTTCGGTGAATTTTGATAAAATAGCAAGAAATCGTTAAGTCACGTGTGTTTAGCTCCTCAGTACGAATAAAATATTGAAGTCCCCAAACATTTTGTGGCCTTTTTGTAAAGTTTAATGATGGATTTCATTACCCATGTAAGAATAATGTATGTAAGGTGTTGCTCATGGGAGATATTGGGCACTAGTTAAAGGCTACTTCCAACAGTACGAAAGGTGTACCTTCCAAAAGACCGTTTGAGGAGAAGAAATCAAATTGGACGGTTGAAGTGAATTATTGTACTTAAAGCCTAATAACCACAGAATATAATGCAGTGAATTTTATTTTCAGAAGTCAATTTTTCTTGTGGAACTGGTCAATCAAAGTCAGCTAATTAAATATGCATAAATTAGTGAAAAATGACCATTTCTGCAAAAGGTGCCATAACTTGAAGGGAATAAAATATTTTGAGCTAATGTTTTGCCACAGTGAATAGCTCATCATACCCAACATTTATTCTAAGTTTAGACGAAATCGGTGGTATGAGCTGTATCACATGTTGCCTGGTCCTCTTATGGACACACTCTTAAATATCTGTAAATCTGTCAAATATCAATTCTGTCGCTCCCTCGGCTTTCTCGTAGAATGTCAGTCACAACTAATTTTAAGAGCTTATTACTGGAGAGTTGCCATCTGTTGAAGCCCCTCCCCTCATGGAAGAGCGAGTGTCACGGATCCCAACCTAAGTAAAGGTCGTTTTTTTCTGGTTCGGGGTGGGTAAGGGGCGGACTTACCACAACGAGGGAGGGTTGTTTTCATGTAAAAAATCAGCTAACCGGCACATTGGAGTAGCTGTAAAATGCTGTTTAATTTCTTGTTGATAACACACCCCTATAGCAGACAGTTACCTGAAATTAATTGTTTACTCATTCATAAATGTTCTGGGCTTACCAACTAAATAAGGAGAGAGAAGCCTACGGTGATTCCACACCCCTATAGCAGACAGCTCCTTCAAATTAATTGTTTACTCATTCATATATTTTCTGGGCTTACCAACTAAATAAGAAGAGAGAAGCCTGCAGTGATTTCCTTCCTGCGCATAATTTCGCACGTAACAAGGGCGTGTTAGCAACTTAGATCTCCAGAACATTTATCTCCTAAAAATATGAGTACAGTGGTCTGCCATGCCTTTCTTCTTCTATCTTTCCAGGGCTTTGAGAAGTAGCAGTCGTTTGATTTGTACAGAGTTAGTATAAACTAGTTTTTTGTCTACTAGGTATTGCTTCAAATAAAAACACAAGAATGGATAAATTGATTGCAATAGTATCGTCTAAAAATCACTCTGTTATTTAATCTAGCTATGACACAAGGAATAAAGACATGCTTAGACTACCCCATGTTACCAAAAATTGGAGTAAGCAGAGAGTGTGTTCTTACTTTCTGAAAGACTGACAGAGACACCAGAAACGAACCTAATATTTTAAATTTAAAGCGTAGCGTTCTAATTAAGTTTTTTTCAGTTAATTCTTTCTTTGGTATTTTTTAATTGTAGCTTCTATCCATTTTAAACCTTCTGAAAACCACTGTATATAGTGAATGAAAGCTTCATAATAAACGATTATTATTATTTTTGTTTGTGGATCAACCTCTCCAAGGCACTCATAATGAAAACTAAAACAATGCTCAAACAGTCGTTACTGAAAATCACTGTTATGCTCATGGGCCACCGTTCATTCACAACCTATCAACTTATCACCTGAGCTTACAAAATTACTAATCAATTTAGTAAATGATCACCATGGTTCACATTGTTCTATTGCCTTTTTGCAGGGGTGACACTCTCTACAATAAAATCTTTATAATAATGATACTCCCCTTCATCATAGAATCTTAAGTAACACAACTCAACAGAAGCGGCGATTGGATAAAGTAATTGATCCGCAGCAGAATTTGGATAATGAAACCTTTGGAACACAATCTCTTTGCCGCTACCTTCCTTGAAACGAAACTGGACTCTGTGTGAGAATTTTTGGTCAAACCCAGGTTCGTAGACCGTGAAATTATGAAATATGTACTCCAGCAGGTGTTCTTTCCTTAAACTTCTATCCAACCGGTATACCACAAAGCTACGAGCTTTATGCGCAAGGTAAACATCCTTAAAGGACACCCCTTCAGGAAGCATAATGGCCACGGTATTTTCTCCGCCCTTGTCGAAGATAATATCCAAGTGTTCGTCTAGAATCACTGAGTACGAGTCGTCACCTTTTCCGGAGTACAGTCGGTTTGCACCTGCCCCCATTTGCGCCAATAGCGGAGCATCGGAGATTGCGTTAACAACATAATCGTCACGTGGTCCTCCAATGATCTCATGCGTTACATTGGCAGTAGCAGTGGCAGACAACAAAATGAGGTTGGTGATGTGCTTGCTAAGTTCAAAGCGCTCAATATTTTCCGAAAGGATGGCTTGACTTTTCTCTGCTTCTTGGCAAAACGCGGGTGGATCAGTCTTAGTGTTCTTTGTGCATTTGGTGTTCTCAAACAAACGATCTGCAACATCGTCGATGCTTTCAAAATAGGGTTTTACTCTTTTGTACTTCTGGGAAACCTTCGAGGTATAATGCAAAAGGACTATCATCTTTTCTGATGACCTATTTGGGATGTAGTTGGTCATACTAAGGACGTCATGATGTGCAAAGCTTCCAATTAGTGTTATATTACTTGGATTTGAATCGCTTTTAGTTTTCAAGGAGACACCTTCCAATACAAATCTCTTCGGCTTCCTAAACGCGTTCTCTTTATCACGGCTAATGTATGTCGACCCAGATGTCTTGTTTATGACAATAAGATCAGCACCAGGTCCTATTGCAATCTCGTCATCTCCGTTGCCTGTCACTAAAAACACGTTATCGCCACCCCTGTCAACCACTTTATCGTTCTCGACTACAATAAAGTCGTTTCCCTTTCCTCCAAATATGACGTCTCTTTCCGGACCTCCACCATTTGCAACCAAATTGATGCCTTTGTAAGACCAATACGCATCAATCATGTCATTTCCCTCACCACCATCAATTGTTACAGTACCATTCTTTTTCGAAAAACAGACTACTTCAAATGTGTCGTTTCCACCTAATCCAAAGGCTTGAGTATTTGCGTCTAATGTTACTTTGTCACTCATGTTGTTGTTTCCAATAAATAACAGAGTGTCGTCTCCGTGATTCACAACCTCAGGTGCGAATGTGGTTCCATCCTAATCTGCCAGAGGCATATCACAGATTTTCGACCTGTGAAGGACTTCTGGCTTTGGAAAGCTTCTCGTGTAGGTTGCGATGAAAACGATCAAGTTGGACAGCTTTGAGGTTATGCTGAACTGCGTCTTTAAACTCGATGAATTCCTCCACCCAGTAACAAGGTATTCCTTTTTTCTTCCGACAAATGTGGGAAATGTTGGGAATGCATACAGCAATTGCTTTGGTTTGATTTTCCTCACAAGATCTTCCACGCCTTCTTTGACTTGCTGCTTGAATTTTGTATCCTTATTGAAGTAATCTTTACCGCGAAAAAAATCTACAAATTTCTGAAAATTTGTAAGATACCGTGTCAGATGAGATGATCCCGTTAAAGCGTCAATGAAGCCCATACCCCCGATGATAATAGCGGCGGGTACACTTTTTGACATGTAAATGCTGTATGCCTTGCCGAGGTCACCTTTTACTGCCGCATCGATCATATCTACCAGTTCTGCAAAGTCTGGGGTGGGAATGAGGGGTGCCAAGAACACTTTGACATAGTCTTTGGGCTCCAAGTTTTCTTTACCAGTCAGCCCAGAGGCAACACCAGTTCCATACGATGCTATGTAGAGAGCGCCTGCTACTGCATAACCAATAGGTCCAGCGGCAGAAGCAGCTTTAGCGCTGCTGCCTAGAACTATCTGAGTGATGCCCATTGTGATATCACCAGCCATGGCAGATACTGAGCTGCTTAAAGCCAGGATGTTCGAGTCTGTCATTTTTTGGTTCAAAGCGATGGAGTTGACCACCGTGTTGAAGCCACTGATTGCAAAATCAAGCCCATTGGCCGCGACAGCTGAGAAGCTTCTGAATTTGAGAGAACTCTTGCCCCATTTTGTTTGTAACTTTTTCATCACTCCCGATCCTTCCAACACTTTAGCCATAAGTTGACCGAGGTGTCCACCAGTTTGGGTTGATAGCCATGTTTGTGCCTCTCTTAGTTTGTCCATCAAAGGTGCGTCCGCCGATACAACACCAGATCTTAGTTTCTCCTTCAACAACCAGAGGAGGTTACGAAAAGCGTTTAACCGTTGCACTCCGTTGTGTAATTTGTCGTTCGTAGGATTTGGAAGACCACGAATTCCCGCAGGAATATTCTTAATTCCTTCACCAAAGACTATGGAAGCGTCTACGGTCGCTAGAGAACCCACTATGGCGAAGTCTTTATCACTGAAATCTTTTAGGATGGCACGACCAGGGGATACCTCAGGAATCTATTTTAGGTACCGTAGTAGGTTACGTTTGTAGATGAATTCGGCCTGTCGTTTAAGTAGATCGATCGCTGAATCATCGCTCATCACATTTCCAGAAAGAACATATTCGTTTGGAACTTCGACATCTACCAGTTTTGGATTCTCGTTAGCAAAGCCATCACTGAAAAAGGCGGCAAATAAAAGTACAACTGCACAGTGCTGTACCTTCATTTTAACACTGAAACAATTCACCTTTGTTTGGAAGTTTAAGCCTTTGGGTGCTAATAAATTGTTTATGGTAAGAAAACATTAGGACATAAACATTTTGGGCTTAATTAATGATTCAGATCATTTCTTTTCTAAAAAAACTACTTCTGTTATTGTCGTTTTGTCCATAAGGAATTGCTTTTACGTGAAATCGCTTTATTTTTAACCTTACTGCGTAGTTGGTCTCCAATACACGAGCATGTAAGGATGCCAACTATAGGCACAGCGTACAAAAAGGCAAGGAAGGTAATCAACTGCTTACAGTTTAAATGTCGCACTTAATGAATCACTGCTCTTAGCAGAACACCTGTAATAGCGCTTGTTGTTGTATTTCGAAATTTCGCCCCATTTCACGCTCAATGCGCTTTTTGGGTTCGTTCCTCAGGAAAGTAACTTCGATACCGGCAGACTATTAAAGTTTGGGTAATTGTCAGCGTTTTTAGAAAGAAATAATGGTTAAAGCAGATTTATAAAGCAGTGTAATGTCGTGACTGACCTATTTGAAAGATTAGAAAGTGTTGCCAGCAAACATTATATCTTCAGCATTTTGTGCCCAATTTATATTTCTATATTTCAGATATTTTCCTTCTTTTTAATTTTGCTACAAATAGTTTCGCTTGACCCTCCAAAAAATTTCTGATTAGGCGGCCTACTGTGCCGAGAACCGTTAAACGTCGAATACGGCACAAAAAAAGAAAAAACAAAACAAAACAAAAAATGCCACCTTAAGAGGCAATTTCTGAATTTATAAGGAATCCGGCGTCAGTCGCGAAAATTCGAATTTCTTCATATTTTGCCCAAATAACCTCTACAGTGAGTTATTTTCGAAAATACAGTTCAAAGGTTCAGTAGCGCTTTATTCTTTCAAAATCTAAAAGAGTTCGAAAAACGCCATTTTGGTTTCTAGCCGCTCTCGAAACCAGCAGAAATTTAGGCATTTTCTTTCCGCTCGTACAAATTCAGAAATTGTCTCTTAAGTCACACAGAAAAAAAAGGCATCGAAGAGGATAAATTTTTAAGAAATATATTGAAACGTACTTCACACTGTATAGTAGTGATACTTTACATGAGTCACTGAATCTTGGCAAAGCACCAGTAAACGCGCCTGTGGTTGTATTTCACGCTTGATTTTCTTTAGGTGGGAGCGATCCCGCCCCTCATTAAAATATTAGGAAAAGTGTTTTAGAAAACAAAAATGATTCAAAGAATTTCAAAGCGTGTCAAGCAGTTTTTAAATTCCACGAATGACTGAAATAAATGGTTACTTGTACTAGGAGAAACCTTCGTTAGAATTTTTGTGCCTTAATAATGATTCACATCATTTTTTCAGAATTTTTTTCAAATCATTTATTTTGACTCACAAAAAAATGATCTGGCGGGTCACTCGCGGGGACCTCGCCCTTATAGTCAAGCTCCCTCTATAAAATAAACCACAAAAGAACACCACCTTTAGTCACACAGAAAGAAAAGGCAAGGTAGATGATAAATTGTTACCATTTATAAACACGCCTCACACTGACTAATACTTCGGATGAAACACTGTTCTTGGTGGGGCACCTGTAAAAACGGCTTGTGTTTGTATTTTGCAGACTTGCCCCTTTTCACAAAATTCTTCGGTGGTGATTTATAACTATTGTAAATGATTTTCAGCTAAATAGTGAAAAGTTCCGGGGCTCGACCAGGGTGACTCGAGGAGGGGGGGGGGGTTGAAAAGGATTGCTTTGGGTACCCGAGAGACCATATAAATGGGGCCAATTGTAAGGAAGGTGACTTATACACATGGCCAGGTCTGTTTGGCTCACAAATAACGCATTTTATATTATTGAATCTTCAGTATTTTTTTTAGTGTCGGTAAGAGCAACAAGTTGAAAATATTTGGAAATAGACTCTTCATTTTAATAAACTAAGAAATCTAACCTTTGGACCTTTTTTTCTGTCCCAGGCAATAAGAGGATGTCATATGAATGTGTTTAACCACTGGACTACCATCATTTGTTTGTGTGTTCTCAGGTCGCCAAAGTTTTCAGATTCGAAGGGGGCCTGGAGCAGGGCGAGATTGTCTTCAAGGTGGGTCGCACAGTGATATTTGGTGTTGGTGACAATATCTCCATGCCTCTCCCCGCCCGAGAGGCGATTTTGTCTACATGACGCCATTTTGTGTGTGGTTCGTGATCAGCCGGCCGCGCGTAACAAGAAAAGCAATGATCGAACTTTGGAGGATTTTCTACACTTCAGTACAGCACTCGGGGCTAAACTTTACAATACCGGGCCACTTCGAAAGCGTTAGATTCGCGGCAACATGGTCCGCGGTCCTGCAGACGGCTATAATAATAAATCGATTGCCACCGCGGTCAGCGGTCCCGTAGTTGATGAGAGTAACAAAACAAGTAACACCGTGGTCCGCGGTATTACAGTGTCTACAGTCAATGAGAGTAAGGAAACAAGTGCCACCGGTTAGCCTTCTATTCACTTCGGTTAGCCTTCTATTCACTTCGGTTAGCCTTCTATTCACTTCGGTTAGCCTACTATGGTAAGTATGCACTCCGGTTAGCCTACTATTCACTTCGGTTAGCCAACTATGCACTTCAGTTAGTCTACTGTTCACTTCGGTTAGCCTACTATGCACTTCAGTTAGTCTACTGTTCACTTCGGTTAGCCTACTACGTACTTGGATTAGCCTGTTTACGGCCGTTAGCTCTCGATAGGTGTAAGGGAAACACGACATATAGTTTAAATTAACGAAATCTGGGAGTCAGCTCCCTGGTGGCTCGACTCCACCACGGTGTACTTTATATTAAACATTTTTCCTTTTTCCTTTAACAGCGGTACAGCGGACCGCGGAACACGGTGGCATTATTTTATATATTCAAATCAACTGCGGCACTGCGGACCACGGACCGTAGTGGCAGGAAAAAATACATCTATATCCCATTATTTAAGAAATTTAAATTTACTGTAGCACCATGGACCACGGACCACGGACCACGGACCATGGACCATGGACCACGGTGCGGCGTAGCATTATTTATAACATTCAAAACAAGTGCGGCACCGCGGACCTCGGAGACAGGAAAATAAAATTCAAAATTTATCATGGCACCGCGGACCGTGTTGCCGCGAACCTTACGCACTCGGAACCCGAGGAACAACGAAAGAAAAGAGAAATGACGGGACATTAAACTGGTGGAAATTCTGCGCTGATTTGACTTTATTCTTAAAAATTAAAATTGCTCCAGAGCACTTGTCTTAAAAGCATTTTTAAATGAGGGTGATGAATTTACAGAGGTAATGTTTTGTCGAAGATTGTTCCATTGTCGAATGGCCCGCGCCGTGAAAGAACGGTGTTCTGCTGCTAACTTGAACAGTGGCATGTAAATTTTATCCTTAGATCTTGTGTTGAGCGAGTGGACTTGAGATCTTGACGCAAACTCATTGCATTATATATCGAGCTTCGAGTGAGGTGCAGTCGACAACTATTTTCCGCCTTGGCATATTTTATTTAAGTACACGTGTTCGAAATCTTAACAAAGCCGGTATCTCACCGAAATTGCTTCAAATCAACACGAGGACAGTGTAAAGCACTTTTATTCATAAAACATTAATTCAAATTTACTCCTCCTTAAACAAATTTATTTCGTTGCCATACAAACCCTTATAAATTGACTCTTCTTAGGGTACTGTGGCTCTTATCGTTCGCGTGGGCTGCCTGTGGAAAGATCAGTATTCAAATTGCTGTCTGGAGTAACTTGAGTCCGTTTCCTTTGCTTTTTGAACCATCGAATCTGTAAGTTCGCTGTCTTGCTATGAACTGTACCACCAGCACGGACGATTTATGCAGGTTTCGATAAAACTTGAATTCGAGGGTTAAGCCAATTCGCCATGCCCTCCCCAGAGAGAAAAACTTGTCTGTTGTCATTGCTGCGACAAAACACGAGGGAGTATTTCTAGTTCATTTCTACAAATAAACACAAACTTATACCAACATTTTAAAGGACCAACCCTAGCCTGCGTAGCAGGCACGTATAGTTTCTAGCGCGCGTATGGGAGAAACGCGAAAGGCGCGAGAGGGGCACGCAAGCGATCGCGCACTCTTTTAAACGCGCTAAAAACTACACAGACGCCTGCTACGCAGGCTAGACCAACCCCTTCTTCTGTACAATTCACTAATCCCTATAGAATTTTCAACAAAAAAAAAACATTTAGAAAATCACCAAGAACTTTTAAAGAGTTTATGAAGCTTTGCATTGAAAAGGATGTTTAGGATAACATGAAACCTCGAAAAGATAATTTAAGAAAACTGCTCGAACGTAGTGGCCCCTCAGGCCGGAGCTTATCCCGGTTTCCGTAGGATGCAGTGACTAGGAGTATTTCTTCTCTTCCCCCCGCCCCCTGAATGGGATGCTAGTCCATCGCAGAGTTACCTCAGCATACACCTGGGTGGAGAGAAGCATTATGATAGTAAAGTGTCTTTCCCAAGAACACAACGCAGTGAGTCCAGCGCGCTGACCATAAGGCCATCGCGCCTCCCACTCCATTAGTTAAAACTTGAGTAAATTATGTCATTGTAACTTTTAAGTCTGTGTACATTACGGACCCTAGAACGTGACTATTCGACTGAAAGCTATTGAGCCAAACTGTTATGTAGTACTGTTTATTATGGGTCTATTATGTTGTACAATGTGGTTCTAACTTTCAAGTCTTTAGATAAAACAATAGTGTGTGATCATTCAAATAAATGCTATTAAGCCGAACTTTTCTGTAGTACTGTTTATTATGCCGTATAACGTTGTTCTAACTATCCAGTCTGTGGATGAAACCCGAGTGTGTGACTCTGATGCAAACGAAAGCCATTGATCTTGAGCTGAACATTTATGTGGTACTGTTTATTATGTTGTACAACGTGGATAGGTTCTAACTTAAAAAAACGCTGTAGCTAGCTAGTTAGTGTGTGGCTATTCAAATAAAATCTATCAAGCAGTAACTGTCCAGTGGCGGATCCATACCTTGAACTAACTAGGAAGACCTTTTTTGTGTGTATACACCCAAAAAAAATTAACGGGGGGAATCATTAGAAAAGTGTCTTCTACCACAAATAAGGGGCCCGGCCCCTTGCGCCCCTCCCCAGGACCCGTCATTGCCGGCTAAGTGAATTAAGGTACACATCTTCGAGAAAATGTTCTGTTTTATTTCACAGCCCTCACTGTACAATACATATAAGCTCTTTTATCTTACATTCTTATGGAATATAACGGAAGCCAGCTCCTTAATAATATATTCCAAAAACTAAATGTTTTATGTTAAGTAACTGGGCATGACAAATAAATAAGTAAATAAATAAATATATATACAGAACGGATTATCTTTCTCTTTTAATAATTGCTTACGATATGAATTAATTATAAACGGCCATTAATTCCGGCCACCTTTTATACTTGAAACTTGTGAAGAAATTCACTCCACTCGTAATTTAATTATTAAATAAGCACAACAAACTGGAAACGTTATGGCTAAATGACGTTTCAAAATCCAACATTTTAGCATTCCAGTTGCATTTGGAGCTATGCCCACAACTGCATTAAGTCCAATCATTATTTATCAATTTAATATTTTTTATTTAAATTAAATAAGGCGTCTGGAAGCAAACTTGCCTTTTGCAATACACACTAGTCGAAATTCAAAGAATAACTACTTTTTAAATATCTACCTCAGTATAGAAAAAATTCATATAATAACGGGTAAACGCATTTCAATTTGCCCAATATACCACTGAAACCATATTCTATCAAACTGTCTTTACAATGTAAATTCGGCTGTAAATTAATTAACCAAGTTTCTCACCCGCAATCCCACAATGAACACATTAACTGGTAAAGCACTTACCCACTTAACATTGTGACAAGAGCGACGCAAAGATAAATTATGTATTTTGTCACGTACCAGAAACTCATAACGATGTTTTAACGTGATCCTCAAATTTACTATTTTTATTTCTTTTATTTTACTTCTTCTCAGCGCCAATTTGGAAAGTACTTATTTACGTTAACGTTCTCTCGAAACTAAAATTGTCACCAATCCCGACAAGCCGTAAATTGTAAACTGTATTTAAGCGGTAACTACGTCATCGCATCTTAGTGAATCGCCTTTTACTTCCCTTTTACTTTGTAATCCAAATATGGTGCTTAAAATCTTAAATAATCCGAATAACGACAACTTCCTCGTGAGTTTCGGCACGTTCTGGATAAATGTCTTTAGATGCAACGCCTTAATTTACATGTAAGCCAAGAATATTTACACCTGTCCAAAGTTGTCTGTTATCTTTTCTTCTTTTTTTGCTTTCATACTGTTCACCGCACGAATGCTGAAATTGTCTATGTATCTAGCAATGCATAATTATGAACCGCTTACATGCCAGACAAATCTTGTGCATTCTGCCGTCCTCTGATTCACCTCCTAAATTAAGGTAGCCCACAAATGGCCAGGACATGTCCGCGATCCCTGAATCCCTGTTATTCATGTTGACTTCTTCCTGAAAAATATAACTCGATGAACTTTCCACGACGTGAATACAGGAATAACAGACCTTACACTCGCAGATTTCACAAACGCGCGACCACTTTCCAAATAAGGAGAATTTCCTGGACTGACAGCAAAAACACAGTCTCCCATTGGCCAGATCTTTGTAGAGCCTTTCCTCGGGATCCAGGGCGCCCAAGTCAAGCAAAGCTAGTGTTCTGCGCATGTGTTTCACCTCCCTCAGGGTCATGTAGATTTTGGACGTTATGGTGACGGTACGAAGCTTGTCGAGAGAAGGAGGGAAAACTGGGTTACATTCGACGTCGTTCCATTCAAAGCTGTTGAAATTTCTGTTCTTGATGCAGTCCTCGTCGTCAAGCGACAGGAAGCTCGAGTCGCTAGAGTTGCTTGCCCTTCTCACGTTACCAAAGATCTCTTCGGGTTTACTGAACATGTTGTCGTCGTCAAATTCATCTTCGTCGGCCATCGTAATCTGCGGAGTTGCTGATCGGCTGATAATCGGAGATGGATCGATCTCGACGGTAGATGTCGAATCCCAGCGGTTAATCAGCTCCGTTAATTTGATGGCTGGTTTCAGACATTTGCGTTTAGGTGGTGTGAAGTCCATTTCATTGAAGGAGACGCCAATCTTTTCCTCTAAGTAGATCTCTCTCACGCTCTTTAAGACCGGTCTCGGTACATGCTTCAACTTCGGCGACGATCGGATCTCAGTCAATAACTTGTCGTGCAGGCTCGGGCTTTTCTTCGGGGATTGCTTCATCTTGCGAAGACTTGCCCTCGATAGCGGTGGTCTCGAGCGAATGAACTCCAAGATCACATCGTGGGCATCTTTCTTCACTTGAGCGGTGATGGCGACGTGGTTCAAAGTGTGGCGCTTTGAACGAATATCCTTAAGAAGGATCTCGTAAGGCGAGAGCTCGTATGAGACGGGCGGCAATTTCGCGTGATCAACATGTCGTAAGCTCACCCCCTGTCGCAGCTCCCTCATAACTTGTAGCCACAACTGAGCCCACTCTGCCGCTTGTAGGCTTTGCAAGAACGCCCAATTTGTCGGCCCGACTCCTCGACCCCACGTTTGTGCGACGAGAGCGCGCCCGTTGCACAGTTGATGAAGAAACGCGGACAATTCCACGGCTTCGCTTACGAGCGCTCGGCAGACGGCGCGAAAATGTTCTCCGGGGTCCATAATGTCCTTCGGCAGGTGGCTAGCACACCGGTTCAAAACAGCCTCCAGCGTGATGTCCCCGCTTTTGATTTCTTGATCCGTGTTGGAACAATTGCTTTCTTGTTTCGATGGGAGCCTTCCGCGAGGGCTCGGTAAATCGAAATAGCAGTTGTCTGGAAGCGAGATTCCTTCATCACCTTGATCGCAATTCGTCATGTCCAAAATCAGTCTCTCGAGTTTTTCATCGAGTTGTCGCTCCACAAACGCCTCCATACCGTAATCTAGGCATTCATACACAACGCTTCCCAAATCGAAAAGCGCAGCGGACTCCTCTTGAACCGCGTTCGATTCGTCTATCTTGCCAAAGAAAATGCTGCCTTCTTTCCGAATTTCTATCGTTGATAGTTGAATGTCGATCTTCTGCCGTCTTAAAGCCCCGAAGCTTTCTTTTCGAATGGCGATCAATTCCTTCGCACTTTGATAGCACACAGCCAAAGCTTGATCTTCGCTCAACGGAGCTCGAAAACATTTGAGAACCTCAGAGAGAAGCATATCGTTTCTCTGCGAGGCGAACTCGCCGAAGACACCTTCCGCGACGGTTGTAAAGGCAAATTTTTAACGTGATAGTGAGAATTCGAAATTTCCTTCACCTTTCGTGGGTGGTTTCATTACAAATTCACACGGCTTTCTGAGGCATTCGGTATTCCTCAACATGATTGGTCGAGGGAAGCAAGTGACATCGATAAATATTTTATTGCTGGCGGGAATTAAATTTACTCCATCAATAGAAGCAACATATGACGTGTTTTCAATACTGCAAAAAAAGAGAAAAACTTACATTATTTTCATAACACCATTTTGCTACGTTTCTACTCTCGAGGGAAGACATTATTTCGCGGGTTATTTTTCTTTCCACTGCTGACACGATTAGGTAGATAACTTTTAGATTTTGAATATATAATGTTACGAATATTTTGTTTGAAAAGCATTTATCATCTTAAACGTGGACAAATGTTTTTGACGTTTCCTCTCAAAATGCTTTGTTGGCGCTGCTTTTTAAGGAACTACCACAGTGAGCTTTCTCTTCAGTATCAAGGATAATTTGTAAACACTCTACACGAAATTTTCTCTTTAATCATTGCCTCTCTCGTTTACTTTGAGTCGCCTTTGTTTTGGACTCCCAGGTCGATGATGATAAGGCAAAATTCGCCGTTTGTATCTTGAAACAAATTCATTGACTGTATTTTTCAAAATAATACTCTGTTATTTTTCTAAGGTTGCACAATTACTATGCAAATAGGGTGCCTACATTACATTTAAGTCTCCGTATTTCAATCATTTCATCCGGTCAATTAGAGTTGCTTTTCTTTTTGAGCTGATTTCATCGCATTCAAATTCAAATCCATAATAGGAAAGATTCTATGAATAAATCAACAATGTCTAGCTAAGCATGTTCATTTTCAAAATTATTTTTTTTTTGGTCGCAATTTTTGTCACGTAGCTGAAAGACGAAAACAAAAAAGGCACATTTTTTTCTTGTTTTTTTTTTCCCAACCAGAAAAGTTTACTGATAAAATAAATAAAAATAGTTGCACGAAGGTTTATCAGACTTTATGAAAATTTCATTCGGTCGAATACAAAATATAAAACATAATCTCATAGTATCTAATTTATTATCCAGCAAGTTAATCCATGTCCCATATGCCTGAATTTCAACAGCCATATAAAAATATTTTCAATGAAAGAGCCCAAGGCCTTCCTTGAAGGTGGTTTCGTTAAAATGACAAAAAAACAAAACAAATGCCGGCTAGATTCGACATCGCCTTGAGTATTTTAACGCCACAAAACCATATATGGCCTGAGGTCGTGATAAGTTTAAATGCGGTATTGAAATCAACAAGAACGTAACCGATTACATACTGCTTCATATTTTTTTATAATTAGCAGAGCTTTTCTCTTACTGAAGGAAACTTTGGTTTCAATAAAAGTACAGAGGAAAGGAGTTTTAAAAAACTCGTTTTGGAATTTTTCTCGTCTATCTCTGGCTTGCGATGAAAGCCTAACTCGCTGAGATCATCTCAACGGCAGGCAACAGATAATTAACAACAGCTGACGCTGTTTTTCCAAGTTTATCAGTATTATCATATTATTATTCTGCGGTTTTCATGGCCAATAACATCTTCGTTCAAATATTCCCAACAAACTCTTACATTAAGTTTGGGATGTGCCTAAATCTTGACACGTTTTCACATAAGATGACAGTTAGTTATAATGCTCACTTCAAACACTTTTTATATCATGACTTTCCACTTTCAACTGCCCACAATGTTACCATTTTAAATGACGTCTCGTATCCCCCTTCCCTCCCCTCCCCTCAACCATTTTGACTGCTCTCGAGTCAGAGGTTGAAACAGCATAAACTTATTACAGGATTACTGTCTTATTAATTTTTTTTCCGCACAAAACTAATAACATCGAAAGTTAGCTTGAGACATGCAACGATTGTTTATAGATACCCACAGGGAAATGAAATGCTTGGAGCGACAGGAACTGATCTCAACTGAATTAAAGGCGGTAACATGAAAAGAAAAGTCAGACAGCGGAGGTGTCTGAGTTGGTACAATAATATAATGATGGAGCTTGTCTAACTGAATATGATCTTGAAGATAAATCTTAAGATATAGACACCGCAATCCTCAGATTCAACAAATAGACGTTTAAATATTGTTAATATTGTGGAATCAACTTTAAGGGACTATGTCAAGGATTTTGACAGAGAGTTTGAACAGCCAAAATTTATATTTGTGTCGTAGGAAACAAAAATAATTTTTATAGACAGTTGCTATTTTAAAGGACTAAAACTGGTTAAAAGCGCGTTTGGCTGCAGATGGCTCGGATGGAAATGGATTGCAATTTGAAAACATAAGCCAACGTTTTCAAATTGTTTCGCGCTCCTTCAAAAAAATCGATATTTATAGCCGAAGTTTGATTTCTATCCCTAAATAAAGGTTATATCCTTCGTTAAATGTTCAAAGATAATGTTTTTTATGGGTAAAGTTGCCTACCACTTATTTCAAAACAGTTAAGACCAAAAAACTGCGAAATCCCCGTGACATAGTCCCTTTAAGTCTCTATGCTGATCAGTGCTGGACATTTAACCAAAACTGACGAAAGAATTTCTTATCATTTTGGCGCCCAACCAAAGACTAAATTTAATAAATTCACTATATGACAAGTTACCCGGCAGATAAAAGGGTTTCTGATTGCTGAGTTGAAACCAAAACAATCATCTGACGGGTGAATCA
Organism: Oculina patagonica; assembly: GCF_052425735.1. Lineage (NCBI taxonomy): Eukaryota > Metazoa > Cnidaria > Anthozoa > Scleractinia > Oculinidae > Oculina > Oculina patagonica. The sequence goes on from NC_135760.1 coordinate 6,074,437, forward strand.
TCAAATGCAATGAATCAATCATGCTCTGATTGGTTAAGCAAGTTGCATAAGTTTCTTTAACCAATTATATAAATATCCGCTCTGCAATGTTAGTGATGAATGAATAGTGAAATTCTTTCCCAAAGTACATACGTATTTTACTCCAGACAGAGAGCCGGCAACTTAATTACAGTATTCAAAGGATAGGGGTGGTTAAAACTATTTTTCTTAAGACTGAGCATGGCCATTATACGACGGGCGCCTGAATTTGAGCCACAAATCTCTAGTGTTTTATGAGCGAATAGCCGAGTTTATTAACGCTCATAGAAAACAAGCTAAAAGCGAGTAGTTTATTGCTAATAGTCTTAGTAGACTGGTCACAGCCCTCTATTTTTTCGTGTTTTTCGTGCACCTGGGAACGAGGTTGCTTCGATCGTTGAACGTGGGTAAAGAATTGTGAGAGAACTGGACGCCAGCGCAAAACAGGAGGCACGAGGGGGTGCTTCGCACTAGTTCGCGCTCGCTTCGCTGGCTGTTTTCTCTTGCATGCGTTCTTTTGCGCGGAAAAATAGAGAGGCCGTGAACAGTCTATGAGACATAATAAAGGATAGTACATGTAGTCAGAAACCAAACTAGGTATTTTTAACCAAAAACTAAACAAGAAGTGATTGATCGTGGTCTATCAACGAATATGATCAACGATAACAGAGCAAATCAGATTCGTGGATTTGCACCAGAACGATGAGGGTAGTACTTATTTCATTTAGAAAATATCCTTTACAAATAACTTTTGATTAGATGCATGACCACTGTTTTTTCATCAGACGTATTCCGAGTACCTGCATTTCTCGTCTTTTTATATAATCAAAATAGCAAAAGCGCGCGCATTTTTCATTGAGCCTGTTGCAGCATGCATAAGTTTGACTTTTGTCGGGACAATGGGAAGGGCAAATGGCCCCTCCAAAGTCCCAAGTAGGCCTTTCTCGATTATGCTAGCATTTTTTTCGGCATTTTTTTCGTTTTTTCTTGAAAAAGAATTGCAAGCATTTTTTGACATTTTTCATGACTGTGATCCAGATTTCAGCACTCAGAACTCAGAAGGATAAATAATCCTTAAATTTCACAATTTTGATAACTTAATTTGATAGCTTTCTGCCTGTTTCGAGTCGACTGTTTGTGCGTTGTGTTACTTGTGTACTTGTGTTGTGTTACTTGTGTGTGTAAACAAACGAGGAAAAAGTATGGGTGGTCAGCGGGTAACTCTTTCTCTTGCTCAATTTTTTTAAACAATTTTTTTTTATTTTTTTCAATTTTTTTTATTTTTTTAAACAATTTTTTTTTTAAATTTGTTTTAAAAAATTAAAAAAAAAAACTAAAAAATTAAAAAAATTGTTTTATAAACAAACAGTTATTAAGTATCACCTATTGTTGATAAGAGCATATAATGTAAGAGTTTGTACGTTTTGTTTGAAATAAATGCTCAAACCATTCTTTGGAATTCAAGTGTCATTTTTTTAAAGAAATCAGGCATTATTGTAGCATTTTTGGCGCTTTAACAAGCGCTACGGTTTATCCCACGTGAGTTTTGAGAACTTGTCGCTTCATCTTAACTTATCTTCATTAAATTTATCTTCATTCGTGATTCCTGGATTTGGACCTCCTTCTTTTTGTTCAAAAGGTTTTTTAAGGGGCCAATTTTTGTGTGCATTTTTATCCAGGGACGCGCGGTAACCTACGCTTTCCAGATTCCAGAACTAGCAGCCTGGGTTAAAGTTATAGTTAAAGTCAAAGTTTGTTAGTTGTCCCCATTAATATGGCTTTTCAACCAACTTTTAAAATATACAAATAAGATAATGATAACTAACAAGGTTCAAGGTTCAAGCTCGGCTAGCCAGGTCATCGCAATTTTTGTTCTTTGTTGAGCAAGACGCTCTTGCAGTGCCTCTCTTCACCCAGGTCTACTAGCTTACTAGTTTAGGGACCGTTCATTTGTTATGGGGTGGGGGGGGGGGGGTCTGGTGGAATTTGACAGATAGTCACTGTTATATAAAGGCTCCCCCTTCTTCGTCGGAAATTTTTACCTGAAACCCCCCCCCGAAATCAATATTTTTTCCATGACCCCCCCCCCCAAAAAAAAAAAAAAGAAAACAATAATCCAGTAAAATTAAAATTTATCAAGCCTTGTGACTAAGGAATGTATCGGTGTACAAAAACCACATTTCCTCAACTGTTTATTGTGGATGCCGTCTGTTAGTGTTTGCAACTAATAAGCTGTTGGGTTGAGTTAATGCATGCTCCCCCGGGAAAATTTGAATTTTCAAAACCTCAGGAATGTTATTTTGGGCATTCTGGCAAGATTGTTTACTATTACAGAAGCCCTCATTACAACACTTAAAAGTAAAATTATTTTCATTGACCCCTTCCCTTACAGACCATATTTTTTTGGCTGGCTCCCCCTTTGAAGCCATATTTTTCATGGCCTCCCCTCAAATCCCACAAGCCCCCCATCCCCCCCCCCCCCCCTCACCTCATAAAATGAACGGACCCTTACCAGGGATAGCGCAGTACGCTTGACTAGCCGCATTTAGGGGGAAGAAGAAAAACTGCTGGTCTAATGCTAATGCGTGGCCGGTATGGGTCACTTTGACACAAAGCAATTTTTTTGCTTCTTTTATAATCGGGAGGAATTTTTCGTTTAAAGGATTATTGCCCAGGTGCATATATTGCCTTTATGTTGCAAGAAACTTTGCGTTCCGAAAATTTTAGGTGTATGTAAAAATACAACACCGCTACTGGTCCTTGATCAGAGAAAAATCTTAATTCATACCGTAAAATGAACATCAAAAGACTGTGGGCATACTGTTACAACATAAATAGAAATCAACTTCAAAAGGAAGGTAATTTACTGAAGAAAAAAAAAAGGTTCATAGAGTTTGATCAGTAATGTATACACGTTCCTTTCATTGCTTTTACTTTGCGCAAATAATTGTTGACCACAAATCTCTCAACATTTTTAAAATTTTCCTGACTTCTGGTTGTTATGTTGACAATTTAATTTTTGAGTTGTTTTTGTCCATTTGTCTTTTTGCGGCCTCTTTTGAAGCTACAATCGGCGATTATGGACATGGTTCCTGCTTATCTCACCAGCCCTAGATTAGGGTTAGGATTAAGACATCTTTTAGGCGGATTCTAATTTTAGCGAGTTTGGCGAAAATCGCGCTAAATTTAGTACTCGCTAAAATTTATCTCGGTCAAAATTAATACGCGTGAATTTAAGTACCCCCCTCCACCAACCCAAAGGAAAAAAAAATTAAAAAAAATATGCCAGACAGTGCAGACACATTTTCTGACATTTTTAATTAACTTTGTTCTTTCGGTAAGTGCAAAGGTGTGTTCAATTTTAAGAGAGTTTGTTCTTTTACTGTGTTCGTTAAAAATTGCTTTACACGACATCGCTAACTTTGTAATTTTCGAAAAATTGCTTAATTAGATAGTCGCTAAGTCTTGCTCAGAGGAAATCACTAAAAATTACGGCCACATCCCCACCCCACACCACCTGGGGAGTGTACAGGTTTCCGCGTAGCTTGCGGGATTTTTCGCGGCGAGTGTTTTAGTTTCGGTGATGGAGCGAAAACGCGACAAAGCCGCAAGGCAATCGGCTAGTGACCTTGTCTTGTCCTCGCGGCTCAGCCGCCGAAATCAAAGCACTCGTGCGAATTTTGAACAAGAAAGATAAGACGAAATCTGTGTGATGGCCACGGTCACTGCACTTTGCAAGCGTCCTAGATGTGTCTGTTGTTGCCTTAACAAGCGCTCAGCAAGTGAAGATCGGAATCGCCACGAAAATTCTGTTTTTATTATATTTTTTAAAAAGAGATAAAGCTAATTATGAAGTTTAGTAATTGTGTTAGCCAAGAAGACAAAACATTATTTTTCAACAAAAACAGTGTTTACATTGTCATGGCAACAGCGCCGCCAAGCCAATTTACCCATAATGCTGTGTGTCACGAAAGCTCGAGGACGAGCCTTGGCTGAAAAATCCACCTTTTTCCTCCCGATTTTGTCACCACAGCCGAATTCCTCGAAAGTTATTGCTCACTTCCTGTTAAAGCAGTAAAAGGAAGACTTTGCATAAAAGGCCACCTCATTGCTGAGGTACGCGATCTGTCTTCGCATTTGTGAGCCGTTCTTTTCTGCATCGAAGCTCGGCTGCGCGCACACAAACCTGGGATTGTCTTGCCTTTGCAGCAATGCCTTGTTATTAGCGGAAGAAATTGTCAAATTTGCCGAGAACACGGAGGGTATTGTTCGTATTATCAGAAGCTATTGATTTGTTTTCACTCACGGACCACGTTTGGGTAATTTAAAGACGCTTTTGCACCTCATCATGCGAGAAGAAGACGTAGAAGTTGCGATCAAAGTAGTCGTGGTTGGAAATGGAGCCGTCGGGAAAAGTAGTATGATTCAGAGATACTGCAAAGGCATTTTCACCAAGGACTACAAGAAGACAATAGGAGTGGACTTCTTAGAAAGGCAAATCAGGTTAGTGAAAACAATGCGAACGGTTTTGATTAACTCTCGGACAAGCCTCCAGGACTAATGATACACTCTATCAGAAGACCGCTTGGTGATTTTGTGATAAATGTTATGCGAATCGTCTCTGCATATTAAAGCAGTGTTTATAACCGCGAATCATCGTTTGTGGGTATAAATCTACACTCGTAAAAAAATGTTGTTGTTAAGCGATCTTTTATTCGATGTATTTTACAGTGTACGGAGCGAAGATGTTCGACTGATGTTGTGGGACACGGCCGGTCAAGAAGAATTTGACGCCATAACGAAAGCTTATTATAGAGGTGAGCTATTCGTACGCTACCGCTGTGACTGTCTGTATTAAACAGTGGCTGGAATAAAACTGTACAATGCAATCTGAATATTACAGTTTTCAAAATTATTAAGCTAAGTACAAGAGTGAAAGAACCTTTTAAGATTTGTTTGTTTCGTCGGAATCGATTTCAAAGAAAACTCTCGAATTCCACTGGGATTGTACTTTGGAGCGGCAGATTTTCTAAAAGCTTTGCACTACTTTTTGTAATTAAATTATACATTTTCTGATCATTTGCCATTCAAAATATATGTGTAGGCTGTGAAGTATGAAAATAATCGATTGGATTTTTATGATGTGGCTACCTGTTCGCTGTGGAAATTTTCGATGATTTCCTATTAATTTTCGAACTCGCAAATTAACAGTTGACTGTTTGTGTGGTTAATTTTTTATTGAGAAGTGAAATGAAAGTAAATGAGCCATGCTCACCCTCTAGTGAGTTTATTATTATTATAATTCACCGTTCCTCGCAAAATCGGCGCACCCTTAACTTCGACCTTCGTAAGCAATTTTTATGCAAGTTTATATTGATTTCTTGTAATAGACTTTGGCCTTCGCATAAAAACGACTGACGTACAAAGAAAATGTGTCGTTGGTTGTTTCAAGAGTTTTTATTGTGAATGCCTCCGTTTTTTACGGAGATTATTGTCTTTGTGTGCTTTGTATTGTCAAACTCTTTTGAAGAGAGCGTGAGTTATGAAACACAATGGGGCTTCTTGCCTACTATGAAATCCTTTCCACCTCACTGCATCTGGTGAATTTTAAAGATCAAAAGCATTCGAAACATCATCGGTATAAATCTTTGTGGAAATCACTGACAGTTTCTAGTTTATCCCTTTACGAATTTGAAGAACTGTCTGGATTTGTAAATGTATATATTTGGGATTAAAAGGGCCCCCCTGAATTAAGAATATATTGTTCATTTCCTGACATCCTTTGATGTTAATATGGAAATAATGATGTCACTTCTGTGAAGTGTTGACATTGGAGCTGTGACAAATACTGACCCGTGAATTCCACTGATTGGCTGGGATTTAGAGTATTGGGCAAACAAGTATTCACAATCAATTTACTTGTAATTAAAAACAGAGACATTCTATTGTACAGATTCAGTGTTAATACAGTTTTTAGTACAGTGGAATTCTGGAATTAGGATTTTGAAAAGTTAGCGGGACAAAATTGCAGTGTGGTTGAGTGACCTTGAGTGGAGCGAATCCAAGGAAACAACTTTTGGTTTGATCGAGTTGAGTTTGAGTTGGGTGGTAAAATTACTGTGTTTGACCGAGTCAAATCCAAGGTTGAGGTCTTTTACCATAGTTAGAGTTACCACAAGGTTAGA